>NW_027185809.1:48297753-48398324 GCF_028583685.1 Petaurus breviceps papuanus
AGAGAGAGAGAGAGAGAGAGAGAGAGAGAGAGAGAGAATGAGAGTTAGTTAAATACAGGGAATCCTAAAAGTCTTAGTGCAATTTTAAGCTTTAATAGCTTAAAACACAGTATGGTGTAATTCACTCTGGACAAATTATCTAATTGACTCTAGCTGTGACTTCCAATTTGCAATTTAAAGTTTTAAGCTTTAATGGCTTAAAACCACACTAAGACTTTTTGGAACACCCTGTATACAAGGTTTATATAGATATGGTGTGTGTGCATGTGTGTGTATGTGTGTGTGTATACATTCACCTTCCCTTACCAAGGATTTATAAGTGCTGGTTAGAGGACAGCTAGAGAATGGAGAAAGGATTATCCCTTTCATAAAGCTATTTAATGACTAATTAAAATCTGTTAGTAAAATCAGATAGTCTGGATATAAAAAATATGATTTGCAGTTTGGGGGAAATCTCTCCATCAAGCACCATACTCATATTTGAACAAACAAAAAAGATTACTCTGTAGCAGTTGTTCAATATGAGTGATCTGGGTCTGTTTAAAAAAACGTGATAGTGCAAGTTGAATTTAATTTAAGTTCTCCAACCCAGATTAAAAATTATGATACAGAAGAAACTTGTTGGAGAAAATCTAGGACATCAGAAATATTGGACACATACATCAGAACCAGGATTTTCATTAGAGTGATGAAGGAGAAGAAAAGAGAGGTGACTAATCTTAGCATCTGGGGCATCCTAGGGCTCCTAAACTGCTATGAGATTGAGAGGCCAGCCATTGGACTGGAATGCCAAGATGGAAGAGGAACCTGAGCGCTCTAACAGAATCCTGATGTTCCCAGAGGCCAGCTGATATTCTTCATAAAATTCTCTAGCCTGCCCTAAGGAACCTGCTGTGAGAAGACCCTGGAAAAATTGCCAATTTTCTCATTCCATTTATTCCCTGGCTAAAGGCTAGCTTCCACACACCTTCCTAAATTTCCTCATAGGACATTATAGATCATTCTTCCCCTAGTGCTGTATTTTGAGGTGGTAGAGAAGATTATTGCCATTTCTATATGGGGGAAAGAATAGCTTTACTACTTCATTCCCTTCTTGCTTATGTAACAGATTTCCCCCTCCTCCATTTTGGGCAGTGTAGAAACTTGAGCATGCTCAGATATTTTTCTTCCTGCTTCCCCTCAATGAGGCTCTAAGAGCCTCATTACTCTGTCGAATTCCCCAAATTGGTTGCTGAGCTGGCAGAGTTAATGACTCTGTATGACACATTTGGTGGAAGAGAAGTTCAACATCTGTGGGCATTGAGTGAACCACACTGACTCTATCTTGTGACTCAATTCTGGATCTAGCTCAGTTCCCTTTTTACTCAACTATGGGTCTAGTCTAATTTCTGTCTTGTGAAAAAACAGTATTCAATTATGGGAAGTGTGAGAAAACTTTATTGCATTGTATTAATATAGCCTTGCATGATTGGAAAGCTGAACCACCTCCACCTGCTACTTAGAGACCCTTAACTAAGGACCTAGGTTATTAACTAAGAATCAGGAGTCCAGTCGAATCCAGAAAGCAATGCAACAAGTTTTTTTCACAATTATACATCTCAAACAGTTCGTGTGATTTACCTGAAAATTGGCACTATACTGGTCAATCAGTTATTGTTTCCATGTTCTTTTGATTGAATACAAATACTTAGAGGGAATGGGACATCTCTTTCTGATTTCAAGTAATTGCACCTGTTCACTCTCCTCCTCTCAACTTGGAAAGTTTAAATCTTTCCTCCAATTAGGAATCATATTAGTTAAATTTTGTATTTTGGTTAATTGCTTTAAATATTTGGCCTTGTTTGATGATTCTTTTTAATGAATAAAATCTGTCTTCCCCTCTGCTCTCACCCATATTCAGGGTCCAGAATCAAAGCTGAGGAAGCCTGGTCCTGAATTCTTATGCATTTGGAGTGCATTGCTTAAAAAATCGATATGCTCAGAAGCTTGAACCTTTATTTCCTCAGTCATTTCATCTTTGACCTGCCACTCTTCTGACCCAAATATCAATGGTCTGCTAGAGCCAGCTAATACCAGGTTGTTGAATTTTCATTATTAAAAGTATTTACACCCCAGATATCAGCAAACATTACCAATAAGGGCATGATTTATTGTATTGTTGATTTTTAGATTAAAAATGTGTTCCATAAATGTTAGTGATGGAGATTAAAATTAAAAGTGTCTTGAGTACATTCATTTCAGAGAGCAAGTTGTTAAAAAATTTATCAGTCTACCACTGGTTTGGGGTCCAAAATTCTTTGGCCTTCTATACTCCAAGCAGCAAGATGAGATTTCAGCAGAAGCGAAGGAGGCCCTCCTCTATTCCCATATAATGGTCAGGAGTCTTGCTACCTATATGAATCAGAGACTCAGTCAGTATAGTCACTGGGTGTTTTCTTCTCTTTTGTATTTCCTTCCTTTAGTGTCAGCATTGTAGGCACTGAACTGTCCTAGAAGGTCTCCCACTGTTGGGCAGAATCAGCAGCAACAGCTACCCAGAGCCATTGTGGATACAACAGCAGTGGTAGAAAGAGTCAAGATAAGAGAGACAGTCAAGGGACTGGAAAGAGAATTACACGTGGTGTTTGATTACACTATGTTCAGGTATTGACAAAATGTAAAAATAAAAAGCTAATTAACAGCCTTGCAAAACAAACAAACAAACAAGAAAAACAACTACCTGTATCTCCATGAGTTCTTGCATCTGGTTGTATTAATAGTGATAAAATGATGGATTCTTTTTGAATAATTCCATGATTTTCTCTTACTTAGCACTGCCTTTTCCTTGTGGTAATAAACTATCTGTTCCATACCTGATTTATGTTCTATATCAGGTACTTTCTTTACTTCCTCCATTGTGGAGGGTGGTGATGGAAGTAAGAAAGAATCCCAGGTTAAGAGCCAACAATAGAACAGTCTATAGAGTAGCCAGATTGAGTGCGATGAGCCAATGAAAATGAGAATTATGGAAACCGATTGTCTTATTAAAAAAGTAGAAAATCTCAGAGCAATCAAACCCAGACAAACCATAATGGCAAGTATAGGCCACAGGGAACTGATGGCTAGGTCCAGAAGCCTTTGCCAAACAGTACCTAGTTAACCACAATGTTAATTTCTCTCTCTGTTTCTGTCTCTCTCCACACACACACACACACACACACATACACATATGTAATGTTTTAAAGGCTTAAGTTTAAAATTTGAAGGTTTAAACAAATATAGATAAAATAGATTATATATATATATAAATTATACAGATTATTCATAGAACACTTTAAAATTTTAATGTAACATATAAATGCCAATTAAAATATTGAAAATTGTGATGATGATTCTTTTCCTTAAGACATTATACTCTTAATAAAACTAAAAATAAAATTAGCTGTTTTCATTGCCATGTCCTGCTATTGATATGTTGTTACACTGGAATTTATTTTTAATGTAAATGATTATCTACTTGTACATCAACTGCTTTCTACCTGTGGAATAGGTTTTTTTGTTTGTTTGTTTTTTTAGTCCTAATGATAAGTATATATGGCAGGAAGATGATGGTATGGCTGTATGGAAAAGGTGATGGATAGCAAGCAGGCAACCAGGGTATTTCACTGATATCTTCATGATGTCAAAAGCAATTGAGGAAGATGTTCAGCATGTTAGGTGGATTCCCTGTGGTGAACTTTTGGGAGGACATGGATAAGAGTTAAATAAAATGGGTAGGCATGTATGGGTTGCTATCTATATAACTGGAGGGAACTCCTAGACTGGTATTATTATAATTTCAGATCTCTGAGTATTTGAACAAATATAGTATTGATATCAGGAACAATTTCCTATGTGAAGCTATTTCTGATTTATCCAGTTGTTACTGCTTAAATTATCTCATAATTTTGTTTCTATATACAAATTCTAATATCTCAAAAGACTGTGAGCTTCTGGGGAGCAGGGACTATTTCATTTACATCTTTATATCCACAGTATGTACCGTATTGCCATGCACATAGTAGGCACTTAATAAATATTCATTTAATTGAATTAAATCCCAAATAATAACATTTTATGTGTTTTATTATTTTAGCCCATCCAGATCTTTTGGTGTTCTGGTTCTATTAGAAATCCCTCTAAACTGCATGCTATCTGTAGCTTTTATAAGCATACTATGTATTCCTTCCACAAAATTCATTAAAAAAAATTTGAATAGTCAAGGACAGGGCACTGCAGCATTCCATTAGAAAACCCCCTCCAGGTCAACATCAATTCAATAATCACCACTATTAGGATTTGAATCCATCTAACTTTGCCATCCTTCAGCCTGCATTTTTCCAATTTGTCCCTAAGGATATTATGAGAGATGAGATACTGACTTTGTCAAATCCATTATTTGCTGAAATCCAGCTACACTGTATCTATAACATTCTCTTTATTTGCCAGTCTAAGGAACCTTGTCAAAAAAGAAAATTAGATTATTCTGACTTGCTTAGCTCCTTATGAACTTGTAGTCTCCCCAAGTGACCAGCCATTTTCTTTTTAAGTGCTTGAGAAAACAACCCTTTAATAATGCATTCTAAAATATTGCTAGGAATCAGGTCAACCTCACTGGATAATAAAATACAACTTTCACTTAAAAAAAAAAAACCTGGACACGTGTCTGTCCAAGTCACATCTCTCCTATACTTTATTTTTTTAAGGATGTCTGAAATTGCCCAGAAAAAAATATTGCTAATCCTGTCCACATCATGGCATATAGTTCATCCTAACTCATTAAGAACAAGAATTGGTGCTGGTCTTAGAGATTCAAAAGAACTAGAAATAACTTCCAGTCTTGAAATTTACCAACTATATGACCACTGGAAAGCCCCATAACCTTTCTTTTTTAGCCTTCAAACCCACATCTCTACTATATCATGAACTGGGTTAAAGTCACAAGAAGATATAGAGATAGACTTTCCATTAGATGCCTTGAGAAGTTTTATTAGCTACATTGGTCCTGAAGAGCAAGACAAATTAATTGCATGGTGGTTGGAAGATCATTAAACCAAAACAGGTCTCAAAGGAGTTTTTACAGCCCTACTATTCCTCCAATTATGACATAGTTTTAGTCATGGAATCTCCTCATAACCTTTCTACCATGTTCTCAAAACCAGCAGCTTGGGCTTACAGTTGTAAACTTGTTTCTCTTTTGCTGTGTACGTAGACCAGTAAGATTATCATGAAGACTTAAAGGCTATAGTTCAGAGAGAATTCTGACTTAAAACTTGGCAAAGGTAATTGAGCAGGGCAAAATTAAGAGGTGTCCTTACATACATGTGTGTATGTTTGTATATGTGAATGTTTTAGACACACATATGTGTGCACACACACATATTCATATGTATGTATATATGTGTATGTATGTATATGTACACACATATATACATATTTGTGTATTTTCTCTCTCTCTTTCTTTCTCTCAAGTTTTCTCTGAAGAACTTTGGAATCAATTGTGTTATTTTGCAGACACTGTCACAGGACTGCCCAGCATGGTGTGTGAACACCAAAAAAGGCACTGGGCTCTGTGCAATAGCTCAGAAGAAACGTGAAGTGCACAAATTTACAGACATCTCTACAACAAATGTTCATATGGATTATTTGTGCCTGACCTGTTGCAGAGCCTCCTGACCTCCTATTGGTCAGAATAGCTAGACCTACTGTACTTGTGCACTGTATCTCAGTCCCAGCATAATGATGACATTTTGGTCGTTTTCAAGAAAGAACAATCACCACCATAACAACCACCACCACATAATTGCAATAGGAACTGGATCAATGATTCTACTGTTAAAAGAAGCTCCTAGATGGGAAAACCCTCTCTACATTTCAAGACAGCATCTTTTTTCCTACAAGTTGTTGTTTCTTCTTCGTTCTTGAAGAGGACTATGACCATGCCTTTGCAAGTGAACTGGATTTAATTGAGACAGGGCTGTAAAAGTCACCAGCCTCACTGTCTCCTCCAGAGCCCTCTGGTTCCAGTGGCCAGGACAACTAGAGATGGCCCTGGACACAGTGGAAACCTTGGCCTTTTTAAAGTAAGGTCTTTAACAGCTCTTATCACTACCCATTCAGCTAGCAAGGCTAGGTGAGAAATGTGGCAAAGAATGGCCTCTTTTACCTAGTCAAAAAAAAATGATCTGTTGGGGAAGGGATTTCTGGCCAAAAGAGAAACAATTACTATTTAAACTCACTCTGAACCCTCAGAGCCCACTCAATGTTGTGACCTACTGTCGGCCAATCAATGAGAGCCAGCATCCTGCAAATTACAACTTAGAATACTGAGAGTTAATTAAGTAGTTTGCCACATAGACAGTATGTGTCTCATTTGGAACTTGGCCTCACTACTTCATACAGAAATAAGGAAAGCAATAAACATTTAGTAAGCACTTGCCAAGTGCCAACCAGTGTACTATTTAATAGGGAAATGAATATAAGCAAAAAGGAAGATAGATTCTGTCCTCAAAGAGATTATGTTCTAAGAGGAGAAGACAGCACAGAAAAGGGAGGAGAAATGCAAACAAGGATCTGGTTCTGAAATCCAAAAAGGCAGGAGGAGGACATGAAAGTGAATGAAGGCAAGCTTTGTTGGGGCCTCTTCACAAAATAGAGGCTCCAGAAGGAACTTGGCAGTGGGGGAAGGGAGGTGATGAATTGAAGTCTGTACCTAAATGCTGAAAGAAGCTCCATGAGGAGTCAGCAGTGGAGGAAAAATGTTTCTAAAGTCCAGAAAGTCAAGAACAGGGTAGAGAGGGGAATGAAGATAAATAGGATGTACAGTTATCTCATCCATATAGCAGGAGCCAAGGAAATCTGCAATCTGGAAAATCTGTGCAAAATTTTTTTGTCTTCCCTTCATACCAGAGAGGAATTCTGAATTATTATGATATTAAAAGATAACATGTTGATATTATACAATAGTACACAAAATTTTATGCATTTCTGGGTTTTTGAACATTTTCTGTGTTGTCTGCTGTCCTGTTACCTGCAGCTTCCACAAAACTCTCCCCAAATTCCCATTTAATTTCCTATGACAAACTGTGCTATATCAAAACTGTGATGGGGAAAGTTCTGATATGCAAGGGATAACTGTGTATGTATACATGTATGCATAGATAAATATATATGCACGTATTCAAAGTGTATACATATATAAATCAATAGTTGCATTTTTATTTTTCTGTGTCACTTATATTTATATATATATTAAAATTAATAGAACATTATTTTCTATCCTAAATATGACTTTATGTTTGATTAACCCAATCATTAACACCTCAATTAAGTATAATAATCCGATCTCTTGAACTGTTCATTTAACCTGTGTCTGTTTTGCAACAAATGCATTAACAACTTTAATGTACCTGAATGACAAGCCCTCACTTCATTTTAAAAAGTCAATATTTACTACTTCTAGAATATTCTATCAATCTACTCCAGTATGTATATATAGGGGAAGGTTTAGAAGTGCAAGAATTAATTTTTAAATTCTGCCTCATCTGCCTGTCTTTATTTACCCACACCTAAATTCAGAATATTTCATTTTAACATTCTATTACATGAAAACCAATGGATGAAGAAAAAAATTCAAACCAGCTACCTGAACCTTTTTTTTTCTCTTTCATGGAGGATTCCCCATCATTGTGTTAAGACTCCTCTTTTTCACTAACTCCTCATCATCATCACAGATGAGTAGCTGTTATTCCTCATGCACACTGCCATGAGAGGCCCTCGACATAAGGGGCTAAGGCTGAAATTCCTGAGTTAAGATTCACTTGTCATCATTGCAAACCAAGCTGATATAAAACTAGGTATAACACCTATATTTTATAGGAGTTGCCTTCTTCTGGAGATTCCTAAGAGCTTCACATGGCCTTTATTATAAATCTTTTCAGTCCTTTCATGTGAGAAAATGAAAACCCCATTATCTTCATTCTATGATTATGTTTGTATGGTAGAAGGATTTTCAACTTTTTTGTACTTTTGATCTAAAACATTTCCCCCACATTCCAATTTCTTGACTCAGTAATAAGCAATACAACCTTGTAAAGATAAGTGTTTTATATGAGAAAACCATTCCCATTTCTTTCACATACCACAAAAACCTTTTAGTATTTTATGCTCTATTATTCAAATTGAGCCATAGACAATAACTACCTATGTGACCCTGAGTATTTCACTTAACCTTTGCCTGCCTCAATTTCCTCCTTTGTCATTAGGGATAAAAATAGAACTTATTCCTCCACTAGGGTTAAGATAATATTTACAAAGTACTTTGCAAACCTTAAAGAATTATACAAATGCTAGTTATTATTTTTAATGTGAATGTACATAATTTCCATACTAAGGAGGCATGGTTGGTAAGTTTGTGAATTATCTTATTGACACTTAAAAATAATGAGTGTTGTTGTTTCAATGAGAATTTTGGTTTAGTTCAAGCCCTGTCTTTCTTAGGATCTCTTTTTTTTTTTTAATATACTTTATATGAGTGGTTCATAAGGGATGTGTGTGTATGTGTGTGTGTGTGCGTGTGATGGGTCTGACAAAAAATTGTTAATCACACTAGAAAGGTCAGAATTATAATAATGTCCTTGCATTTTTACACTTAAGAATGTGAATATCAATTGTTTTTGTTTTGGCCAGAAACTCTGAGAGTCTTCCCCTCCAGATCTGACAAGGCAAAATCTGCCTCATTTCTTTTTTTTTTTAATTTTTAAATTTCTTAAATTAATTTGTTTGTTTCCTTTTGGTTTACAGGATTCAATTCCACAATTCCTTGAGTTTCACATTTTGTCCCCTTCCCTCCCCTCTCCCCCCATGGCGGCATATTTTCAAGTATAGGATCTGTAAATACTTTCACATTATACATTAGTCAGGATATAAAGATGGATTGTATCAGATGGAATGAAAAATGGTAGAGGACATAAAACCAAACAAGAAAAGGAAAATGATCAGGTATTTTGCTTCCATCTGGATATAAACTCAGTTCTTTCTAGTTCTTTCTCTGGATGCACACATTTCTCTCCATCATGAGTCTTTTGGGATTGATTTATATCACTGCATTGCTGAGAAGAGTCCAGTCTATCAAAGTTGGTCATCACACATACATTGTGTCTGTAATTGTGTACAAATTTCTCCTGGTTCTACTCTTCTCACTCAGCATCAGTTCGTATAAGCCTCTCCAGGTAAATATGAAGACTGTCTGCTCCTCATTTCTTATATTATTCCATAACATGCACATACCACAACTTGTTCAGCCATTCCCCAATTGATGGACACCCCCTTAATTTCCATTTCTTTGCCACCACAAAAAGAGCTGCTATAAACATTTTTGTACATATGGGTCTTCCTCCCACTTCTATGATCTCTTTGGGATATAAACCTTGGAGTGGTATTGCTGGGTCAAAGGATATGAAAGTATTTATAGCCCTTTGGGCATAATTCCAGATTGCTCTCCAGAAAGGCTGGATCAGTTCACAACTCCACCAGCAATGCATTAGTGTTCCAATTTGCCCACATCCTCTCCAGCATTTGTCATTTTCCTGTTTTGTAATCTTAGCCAATCTAACTGGTGAGATGTGGTACCTCAGAGTTGTTTTGATTTGCATTTCTCTAATCTGTAGTGATTTAGAGCATTTCTTCATGTGCTTATAGATATCTTTAATTTCTTTCTCTGAAAATTTGCCTCATTTCTTATTAAGCCTTAATCACTAAATGGACGTTGCCTCAGTCAAAAGAATCTAAAAGACATTAGCTTTAAAAGGCCAAGCTCTCTCACTGCATCCCGGGCCATCTCCATTTGTACTAATTTGAAGATGGCTCTGGAGGAGAAAGTGAGGCTGGTAACTTTGCACAGCCCCATCTCACTTAACTCCAATTCACTTGCATGTCATAGTATCATCTCTCTGATGTCATGGTCTTCTTCCAAAATGAAGGGAAACAGCACTTGAGATAGTGTCCTTAGCTTGAGCTGAGTAACATCATAAGTCCCCACTATAGAAATGTTCTTTGTAAACTAAGCCAGCTTGAGCCAGACCTCAGATCCTGATGTCCTTATCCCTTCTATGGGCAAAATTGCCATAATGGTTTTCCTTGTTCATTTTGCCTAGGGTAGCTGGAGTGTCATGACCAGGCCTTGCTATCTCAGGCTACCACCCTCTTCCTCCCCTCCTAAAAGTCTAAAAACGTTTTTCATGGGTCTCTTGGTTGGGAAATCCACCATGGTTTGCACTCATGGGTGATCCCAGTTTGCAAACTTCTTTATCTTGATTAAAAGTAGCTATTCCTTCATTTAGATGTTTGATTTATGTCAGTACTTGACCAGTCTCTTTGGCATTGTTGGGGCCTATGGACCCCTTTTCCTTTTTGAAATAAAATAAAAGAATAATGTTTTATTGCTTACATTTATAATGGAAAGAAATTCCTTTTTTGTTAGAGGTTACTAAAAATAAAGATGCATATATATATATATATAATATAAATAATTATATATATCCTATATAATTTCACAAAACCCCTGAAATCTACTCCTAGACCACATAGGGTTCCATGGATGTCAGGGTAAAGACCTCTGTTGTAAAAGATGATGACTTATCTCTTCATTATCTGACCATTTTCTCTCAGAACTATATACTTTTGGGGGTGGAGCCAAGATGGTAGAGAGAAGCCAGGAAGTTGCCAGAGCTCTCTACAATTTACCTCAGAAACAAAGCTAAATTAAGCCTCTAAAAGAATTCTGGGGCAACAGAATCCACTAAAAGATAGAGTGAAACAATTTCCAAGCCCAAGATAACTTAGAAGGACTTTAGGAAAGGCCTGTCTCATTTGCGTAAAAGCAGAACACAGCCCAGAGCAGGCAGTGTCTGGACAAACCAGGGGAGGCTCTTAACCATAGTGGTCCTGACAAACAGGTCAGTGGCTCGTCAGGGAAGTTGAGAGGCCTCTAGCCCCAGCCCAGCAGGCAAAATTCCAGTCCCAGAACCCAGGACACAACAGGCACAACTAGGCTAGGCTACTCTAAATCAGTGGGTAAGCCACCAGCCTCAGAGGCCCTGGCACAGAAAGCCAGTTACCAGGTCCCTGGATACTAGCACAAGAAGCTTGGGGCAGTGACTCCTCTACCCCAGGAGCAGAAGTTAACTATTTTTTAAAATGAGCTAAAAGAGAAAAAGAGGCCTGACAGTAGAGAGCTACAAACTCAGAACAGGACAACGATTTCAAAATGCCTTCTTGCAAAGCCTCAAAGGGAAATATGATTTGGTCTGAAACCCAAAAATTTCCTCTTGGTAGAGTTAATTTTCCTTTTTCAAATCAAATAAAAGAAATATAAGAAAACTTGGGAAAAGAATTGAGAGTTATGCAAGAGAATTATGAAAAAAATAGTCAATAGCTTGGAGAAAGAAGCAGAAAAATTGAGTGAAGAAAACAAATCCTTAAAAAATAGAATTGGCCAAATGGGGAAAAAAATCCACTGAAGAAAACCACTCTAAAAGTAGAAATGGCCAAGTGGAAAAGGAGGCAAAAAAGTTAACTGACAAAAATAATTTCTTAAAAATTAGAATTGGGCAAGAGGAAGCTAATGACTCTATGAGACATCAAAAATCAGTAAAACAAAATTAAAAGAATAAAAAAAATAGAAGAAAATTTAAAATACCACACTGAAAAAAAAACAACTGAGCTAGAAAATAGAAGTAGGAGTGATAATTTAAGAATTATTGGACTATCTGATAGCCATGATAAAAAAAAAAGGGTGCCTTGGATAGCATCTTTCAAGAAATTATTGGGGAAAATTTTCCTGATATCCTAGATGTGGAAGGTAAAATAGTTCTTGAAAAAATCCACTAATAGCCTCCTGAAAGAGATCCCAAAATGAATACTCTAAAGAATATTGTAGTCAAATTCTAGAACTATTTGGTCAAGGAGAAAATAATGCAGTCAGAAAGAAACAATTCAAATATCAAGGAACCACAGTCAGTATTATACAAGATTTTGTAGCTTCTCTATTAAATATTGGAGGACTTGTAATATGATATTCCAGTAGGCAAAAGAATTTCTATTACAACCAAGAATTAACTACCCAGCAAAACTGAGTATGATCTTTTGGGGGAAAAGATAAATATTCAATGAAATAGGGGACTTCCACATTTTCCTGATGAAAATACCAGAGCTTAATAGAAAATGTGATCTTAAAATAAAAGACATAAGAGAAGCTTATAAAAGTAATCAGGAAAGGAAAAAAAAACAAAACATGGTATTCAATAAGGTTAAACTGTTTACATCCCTACATGGGAAAATGATACTTATAATTCTTAAAAAAAAACAACACAAAACAAAACTGTATCTCTATTAGGGCAGTTAGGAGGAGCACACTTAGTTAGAGAGTGTGTATATAAGTTGATTTTGATGTGATGATTCAAAAATTATTAAAGGGTAAAAAAAAGATTATATTGGGAGAAGAGGAAAGGGGAAGGCAGAATGAGAAAAAAAATATAAGTGAAGAGGCATGAAAGACCTATTACAGTAGAAGGAAAGATGGGAGCGTTTGAGCCTTGTTTTTTGATTTGTTTCATGGCTTTTTTCAAAGAGGGTACAATATACACCAATATGCACTCAGTTAGTTAGAGAAATCTATCCTACCATATAGGGAAGTAGAAGAGGAAATGGAGGAAAATAAGGGAGGGGTTATAGAAGGGAGGGCATCGCTAGAAAAGGAAAGGAGAAAGAAAAGAGGGCAGATTGGAGGAGGTGGTGGTCAAAAGCAAAACACTGGTGAGAAAAGCCAGGGTAAAAGAACAAGAAAAGTATAAACAAGTAGAAAAATAGGATGGAGAGAAATACACAGTTAGCAATCATAATTGGGAATGTGAATGGGATAAACTCCCCCATAAAACAAAACTGATTAGCAGAACAGATTAGAAACCACAATGTTCCAATATGTTTTTTATAAGAAACACACTTGAAGCAGAGAGACACACAGAGAATAGAGGTAAAAGACTGGGATATAATCTATTATGCTTCAAGATATGGCAAACAAAACAAAACAAGGGTAGCAATCCTGATCTCAGATAAAGCAAAAGCAAAAATAGATCTAATTAAAGGACACAAAAAAGAAAACTACACCTTGCTCAAAGGTATCATAGACAATAGAGTCATATCATTGATATGTATATATACATATATATACATATATACATATATATATATATATATGTATGTATATGCACCAAGTGGTCTAGCATCCAGATTCCTAGAGCAGAAGCTAAGTGAGTTACAGGAAGAAATACATAGCAAAATGATACTAGTGGAGGAGCTCAAAGTCCCCTCTCAGAAATAGATAAATCTAACTGCAAAATAAACAAGAAAAAAGTTAAGAAGGTAAATGGAATTATGGAAAACATAGATATGAGAGACCTCTGGAGAAAATTGAATGGGCATAGAAAGGAATATAACTTTTTTTTTTCTCAGTAGTACATGGTAATGACACAAAAATTGATCATGTACTGTGTCATAAAAATTTCACAATCCGATAGAGAAAGGTAGAAATATTAAACCTTTTCAGATCATGATGTAAGAAAAACTACATGAAATAAAAGGCATGGAAAGGCAGATTAAAAATTAATTTGAATCTCAATATTCTAATCTGTAATGTAATGTAAAGGAAAGGTAACTTCCCAAGGTTCAAAATACCAGCATAGGTGCTCTCCATTTTATTCAGTGACAAACCAAGAACAGAGAAGATCAAAACATGACATCATTCAAAATACAGCATTTACTAAGTGTGATTAAATAATCTCCAAGTACTACCCCACCCCAGGACCTTCCATTCATTCAATCAATTACAAAGTCCCTGTTCTAAATACTACTTCACCCCTAGGCTGTACCTTCATTTAGTCCACCACAAAGCCCCTCTTCTCAAATGGAGATTAGTTTCCAAACATAAGTAAAGTACATTCATTTGTTCAACCATAGAACACAAAAAGGTCAAAAGTTCCCCACCACTGGATCACAATTGAATCTACCCCAGAGTTACATCAAGTTTAAGCATAGCACTAAATACCCAAATGGAGGTCTTTTCTTCATCTTGACACAAGGCAAGTTCTCAGCAATCTTAGTTCCTGGGGAGACAAGGCTTAGCAAGGCCACAAGATACATTCCCAGTCTCTTCATTAATTCATCCTCTGTCTGCAGAACAGTCCTAGAACCCCTGAAAACATTAGCAAAACCCTCTCCCAGGATTTCTGTAAACATACAACAAGAAAATCCTTCAGGGCTTCGGAACCAACAGAAAGGTTCCCAGACCCATGCAACAACAGCATTGTCCTTCACCAGTGGACAGTATTCACTCTCTGTCTGCAGGACAGTCTCAGTAGCTCTGAGCCAACAGAAAGGTTCCCAGACCCCTGCAACAATAGCACTGTCCTTCACCAGTGGACAGTATTTACTCTCTGTCTGCAGGACAGTCTCAGGAGCTCTTAGCCAACAGCCAGGTTCCAGGACTTCTTTAACAAAAGGACTGTCTTTCACCAGTGGACAAATCTGTCAAAACAACATCAAAACAGACAGACAAAGTACCAGCAAAATAGCCATGTCTCCTCAGTCCTTGGCAGGTCTGGGGGCATGTCTCAAAAGTCCAGGGCAATTCAAAGTGGCCCCCAGTAATCCTCTCAGTCTCTGTCTGCCTCCACGAGGGTGCTGCTTCCAAAAAGTTCTTCTGCCTCTCTCTTGTCTCTCCAAATCTATGTCACCAGCTCCTCCCAGTTCGTGTCTCTCTTTTCAAGTCAACAAGTCCATCCTACAGGTGGGATTAACAAACTCTGGGTTTTAACACAATCAGTTTGAAAACCAAGCCAATGCAGGGGAATCTTTATATTCCATTACTACCACATAAACCTAAAGAATGAGTGGGTCAAACAATGAATCATAGAAACACTCAATAATTTCATCAAAGAAAATGACAATAATGAGACAAGATATCAAAATTTATGGGATTCAGCCAAAGCAATAGGGAAAATTTTATATCTCTAAATGCTTGTATGAATACAATAGAGAAAGAGGAGATCACTGAACAGGACATGCAATTTTAAAAAGCTAGAAAAAGAACAAAGTAAAAATCCCCAATGAAATACCAAACTAGAAATTCTGAAAATCAAAGAAGATATTAATAAAATTGAAATTAGATAATCTATTGAGTTAATAAATAAATTAAGAGCTGGTTATATGAAAAAATAAAATAGATAAAGTTTTGGTTAATTTGATTAACAAAAGAAAGAAGAAAAACGAATTACCAATATCAAAAATGAAAAGGGTAAATTCACCATCAATGAAGAGGAAATTAAAGCAATACTTAGGAGCTTCTTTGCCCAACTGTATGCCAATAAGCTTGACAACTTAAGTGAAATTGATGAATATTTACAAATATATAAATTCCCCAGATTAACAGAAGAAGAAATGAAATGCTAAATGACTCAATTTCAGAAAAAAATAAATTGAACAAGCCATCAATGAATTACCTAAGAAAAAGTCTCCAGGGCCAGATGAATTTACAAATGAATTCTACTAAACATTCAAAGAAAAAATCTTTCCAATACTGCATTTGAAAGAATAAATATGAAGGGGTTCTACCAAATTCCTTTTATGATACAAGTAGGGTGCAGGTACCTAAACCAGAAAGAGCAAAAACAAAGAAAGAAAAATATAGACCAATTTCCCTAACTACTATTAATGCAAAAATTTTTCAATCAAATATTAGTAAAGAAATTGCAGCAATTTATGATGAGGTTACTACACTATGACTGGGTGGTTTTTATACCAGGAATGCAGGACTAGTTCAATATTAGGAAAATTGTTAGCAAAATTGACCAGTTCAATATCAAAATTAATGGGAATCATATTATTATGTCAATAGATGCAGATAAAGTTTCCCATTCTAATTAAAAATACTAGAGGGTATAGGAATAAATGGAGAATATGAATAAAATGATAGTGTCTGTCTAAAGCTATCAGCAAGAATATTCTATAACGCAGATAAATAGAAGCTTTTCTAATAAGATCAAGGTGAAATAAGGATGCCCACTATCATTTATTATTCTATATTATTCTAAAAATGTTAGCATTAGCAATTAGAGAGTAAATTAATTGAAGGAATTAGACTAGACAATGAAGAAACAAAACCATTACTCTTTTTTAAATTTTCTCCATTCAATTTTTGAAATTTAATTTTTTGAAAATTAACGTGTTTATTTTTAGTTTTCAGCATTCACTTCCATAAGTTTTAAATTTTCTCCACCTTCTCCCCCTCTCCTCTCTCCAAGACAGTGTGTAACAGGATATAGGCTCTATATATGCATTGATATTAAACACATTTTCACATTAGTCATGTTGTATAGAAGAATTAGAATGAATGGGAGGAACCATGAGAAAACAAAACAAAACAAATTTTTAAAAGGGAGAGATTAAATAGTATTCTTTGATCTGCATTCAGACTCCATATTTCTTTCTCTAGAGGTGCCTGGAATTTTCCATCATGAATCTTTTGGAGTTGTTTGATGTCCTTGCATTGATAAGAAGAGTTAAGTCTATCAAAGTTACTCATTGTACACTGTACTGTGCCTGTGTACTGTATACAATGTTCTTCTCATTTCACTGAGCATCAGCTCATATAAGTCTTTCCAGGTTTTGTTAAAGTCTACCTGCTCCCATTTCTTATAGCACATTAGTATTCCACATACATTCCATTACATATACCACAATTTATTCAGTCATTCCCCAATTAATGAGTATCCCCTCAGTTTCTAGTTCTTGACCACCAAAAAAAAGAGCTGCTATAAATATTTTGGTACATGTGTATCCTTTTCCCATTTTTATAATTTCTTTGGGATACAGTCCTAGAAGTGGTATTGCTGGATCAATGGGTATGCAAATTTTTATAGCCCTTTGGGAATAGCACCAAATTACTCTCCAGAATGGTTGAATCAGTTCACAACTCCACCAACAGTGAATTAGTGTTCCAATTTTCCCACATCCTCTCCAACATTTATCATTTTCCTGTATTGTCATGTTAGCCAACCTGATAGGTATGATTCAGTACCTGTAGCAGCAAGCACCCCAGGGTGGCTGCCAACACAGGTTCTTGTATCTGCTTTGATAAAGGAAAACAACTCAAAATGGGTTAACAAGCTTACTTTAATCAGTCAAACATGTGTATCGTTTACCTAATTCAGGGGAAAAATGTCAGCACCCCGAACTTCAGAATATACAGACAGAATTATCAAGACAGAGAAACAGATCAAGTAGACAGTTTCCAAACTGTCCAACCATGACATTCATACCAAATCAACATCTGGGTTTTTCAAAGCCAAGGGGGAGCTCTCAACAGCGGCTTCCCAGAATACGGATCAAATCCCAGAACACTTCTCAAAGTGAGCCCCAAAACAAAGCTGCACATCAGGGCTTATATATCAGGCCTTCTCCTCACTCAGAGAATGTAACAACCTTATTGACTCAATAAGTATCAATGGCCAATCAAGAAGTATCTACTGAAAAACAAGCCTCCCACCCCAGGCTTCAGGTGCACTTTAGCCTAGGGGCAGGGAAGATCTTTAAAATTTACATTCCCATTACATCCGGCCCCAAGATCTTTCATGCCCATAAAAGAATTTAAAATTCTTTTGGATAATTAACTTAAATTCTGTGTTTCACTTCACACATCCCGACATAGGCAATCACATATAGAAATTATGGGCTTTCGATGAGTCTGTGACTTAGGTGAAATGTTCCCATTGAACTGTTGCACTGATTTTTAACCATCCATATGGCTTTAGCTCATAAGTGATATACTGTTAGCAAGTAATTTCAATCAGAAAGACGAAGCAAAAACTGTGCAGACCAGTTTGGCCATCCTATGGTCTGTTTCACTGGTTGAGAGACAGAGTGTGCTCTGGATAACAAATCCCAAATGGAAAATGTGAGTAAGGCTGCAATAGTTAGCTATTCTTCTTTCTTTGGGTAATAATTTCTGCTTTTCACTTATGGTTAAGGCATAAGGCTTTGAATGTCATTAGGTGTTGCATTTAGCTTAATGGCTCTGTCAGAGTACTTAGGTGTTCTGTGGTAGGGATCCTGGATAAAGGTAGCAATTTGTCTTTTTATATTATAGCAGTGGTGACAAGTGAATGTTTTCTTTTCCTCTGTTGACTCTCAGTGTTTAGGTGTTCCTTCTAAACATGAATGGTTTGTATTCACAATGTATGAGAGGTTCAGTTTGAATCAATGTCTAGGAGGTGTGATACTTATCCAGACTAGATCTTATCCGAGACCCCATCCATGGAAAGTCATGCCAAAGAAGGGAAAAGTGTAAGAAAGTTTTCTTTTGTTCTGTTTTTCCTACTCAAGAGTAAAAATTCAACAATAGTTCTGTTTACTTTTAATTCCTCCATAAGTTTTCTCACACCCTGAAGAAGACATAAGAACTTTGAAATTGTAACTAGATTGTTTTCTTTAGTTTAGTCCAGTGACTATTTGTCTTTCAGGAAGGTATTTCATGTAGTTTGGTATTGCCTTGGAATGTATTCATCTCGCTAGACTATTTTTCTAATGGATGAAATCCTGAAGGCAATGCTATTTAGGTAAAACTGATATTTTAGTTGGAAATGAGGCTGAGAATTGTCTAAGAAGCCTGATTCTTATACTTCTGCAGCAAACTGCTACCCTTTTGTTCTAAAAGGTTTAAAACTGAAAATTAGTGGGAGTTATTCCTTAGGTTGGCTGTAGATAAATTGTGATTGCTTTTTGTGTTCAAGCGCTTTTGCATCAAACCTTTGTTGGGCATAACTTACAAATGCAGGGAAGTCGTTTGCCTTAGTTCATCTTCAGAAGTTCATTTGAGTTTATATTTGCCAAATGAAATGGACTGAAGACCATAGAATAAAAAAAAAAACCCTTCTCTGAAAGCAATAAAAGTTTTAAATGTTTTTTTGACATAATAGTCACAGGTCGAGAACAAGTTAAGAAATTTAGTTTCATATATTTAATATACAATAGATCTATTCATTTCTCTGCTTGAAATCCTTTAGGGACTTCCTATTTTTTCTACCAGGTTACAATACAAACTGCATGGTCTAGCATTTAAATCACTCTGGAAGAGTAACTATGTTTATATGGTTCGAATATACCTTCTCAATCTAATTTAACTCGAAATCTAGCATTGTGCTAAGTGATAGACGAAATATTCCTCCTCTACATTATACTCATTGTTTCTTTCTGCAAGGACAAGCAGGTTAGAGAAACTAGATTTATATAGGTCCAATCTGCCTTCCCAGTACAATTTCAAATTGCATTCCCCTTTTTATCATCTGTGGAACACAAGCTCTTTGCCTTAACTTGACATGTAATTTCCCACATCCATACATGTTTGAAGTGTTTTCCATGCCTAGCTATCCTTTTCAGTACACTTTTTTTTCCTTTGAAATTTAATTCATATGTTAGCTCCTCTATTAAGTTGTTTTTCCCCCCCTTAACCTCAGTTAGAGACATAGAGAGAGCATAATGCCTTGATTTGATTTTCACTTCTGACTTTCCACTTGTGTCATACAGAACTACAAAATGTTTCTCTCTAACACTAACCTGGTGTCTTTCTATTTATTTATCTGTATGCCTGGTCCTTAACCTTACACTTCATATAGTCTTCTCCTTATGGTTGAATAGCTAAACTGTGAAAGAACTTCTAACCTTAATTCTCTTTTCCTCTTGACCTTTCATTTACAGTACCTTGCTAAATCTCGATCCTAGGTGGAACCCTCCATCATCCACCTTCTCCCTATGTCCTATTATATATAGTCAGTGCCCCTGGACAAAAGATAGAACAATGCTGAGACTAGGTTCCCTAGGAATGTGTGTTATTTAACCTTAACATACCCTCACTACTTTATGTATTATTATTTCCTGACTCTCTATAGTAGTTACTGTATTGCACACTACTTGGGATAAAGGAATTGGGATGAAGATTGAGAAGACTAGAAAGTTAGAAAGTAGCCAACTACTGAAGGGCCTTAAAAATCAATCAAAGGAATTTGTATTTGATGATGGAATTGAGGCAGCCAAAGGAGTTGATTTAATAGGCTGGGGGTGGAGATGATATGATCATATCAATGGTTCAGGATATTGGAATAATCTATGCTTGTTGGATCTGCATCTTGGTAGTGACAGTGTCAGGAGAAAGTGGGTGAGATATACAAGAGATGTTATAAAGATGAAAATTTCAAGATGTGCTAATTGGATATTGGTGTGTGAGAGACTGAGGATTTGGCGATCAAACCTAGGTTGTAAACCTCAGTGATTGGAAGGGTATAGAATCTTTCACAATAAGAGGGAAGTAAGGAGGAAGGGAGGGTTTGGTGAAGAGAAATAATGAGTTAAGTTTGGGAAATACTGGACTTTAGACATCCACTTCAAGCTGGTCAATAGGCAGTTAGAGGTGGGAAATTAGACATCAGTTAAAGTCTGGACAAATAGAGCTGAATATAATTTTCATCAAGGTGGTAGTTCAATTTAATCAAGCTGTTGAGATCATCAAATCAAATAGTATAGAGTGAGAATGGAGGAGGAACCAGGACTAAGTCTTAAAGGGCACTCATGGTTAGTGGTCTTGATCTGGATGAAAATTCAGCAAAGGTAATTGAGGAGTATTCATACAGGTTGAAAGAGAACCATGAAAAAATATGTAATGGAAAGATAAACTTAAATAGGAAAGTATCAAGTAGAAAAGGATTATTACCAATGCTAAAGGCTGAAGAGAGGTCAAGAAGACTGAGGATTGAGAAAAGACCATTAGATTCAGCAATTAGAGATATAATTGTAATTTTGGAGACAGTAACTTCAGTTGACTGATGAGGTCAGGACCTAGACTATAGAGATATTAGAAGAGAGTGAAAGGAAAGGAAGTGGGAGCATCAATTATAGATGACATTCTCAAGCACTTTAGCCACAACATGGAGATGAGAGAGGACGCTAACTACTGTGTATGGTTAGATCAAGTGAGGTTTATTTGAAAATAGGGGAGACATAAATATGTTCATAGGCAGAAAGGAAATAGACATTAGACAGGGAGATATTGAAGATTAGTGAGAGAGTACAAATGATAGTGGGAGCTGGGGCAATTAGTTGAAAATAAAATATGTCATGGGGGCGGCTAAGTGGCGCAGTGAATAGAGCACCAGCCCTGGAGTCAAGAGGACCTGAATTCAAATCCAGCCTCAGACACTTAACACAAAAACTAGCCTTATGACTCTGGGCAAGTGACTTAAATCCAATTGTCCTCCAAAAAGTAAAAAAAAAACATAAAAAAAGAAAATATACCATGGGATAACTTTTGCATGTAGTGGGGTTTTGCCTTGGTGAGAAGAGTCACATCTTCTTTAGTAAAAGGGGTTAATGTTGTTTGATTGAGAGGAGGAGGAAGAAGAAGCTATTAGTGAATGTAATTATGGACCATTTTCATTCCATGTTTGTGTAATTTGATTTAATGACCAAAGGATAAGTTTTTCACATGCATGCTTATTAAATTTCATTTTGTTAGATTTGAACAACCATCCCACCATGTGTAGTGCCGATGAAATATTTACAGCACTTATGATAAGAATAAAAACCATGAGTATAAATATCGCATCATGTTCAATCACAAAATACACCAGATTCTCCAGGTAGAGGACAGAACCGAAACATTTATTTAGACACGAGAAAACCCAATACCAAAACCAGTAAGCCAATTCCACCATAGCACCAAAGATATTAAGAAACTATAATAACACTGAGAGCCACAGCATCCTTTTGCCTTCCCACAAACCAATACAAGATCAATATTTACTCACAAACCTCTCTTCTTGCCTCAACATCCTCTCTCTCCAACTGTCTTTCTGTCTCTGGATCCCAGTTTCCTGTGGGTTCTGCTTCCCTTCATTAAACTCTTCCCATGACAGGCTGCATGTGACTACATTCAGCCTATTAGGGGGCAGAGTTTATTTTCACAGTAGGGAAGGTTTCAGTGGACTCTGGTGCACCTTTTAGCAAATTCCCTCCATCACAGGCTCCATGTGATTACATTCAACCTATTAAGGGGCAGAGTTTACTTTCAAAGCAGGGGAGGTCTTCAAACTCCCAATCTCAATTAAGGGGCAGGGAAGATCTTCAAATTTCCAATCCCGTTACACCATGCAAAGCTCACTTTAGCAGTCTTCAAGAACCTAGGGGCGGCCAGGTAGCACAGCAAGTAAGAGCACCAGCTCCAGTGTTGAGAAGACCTGGAGATCGAATCCTGGGCTCAGACACTTAGCACCCACCCAGAAACACCTGGCCGTGTAACCTTGAGCAAGTTACTTAACCCCAATTGCTTAGGGGCGGCCAAGTGGCTCAGCGAGTAAGAGCACCAGCTCCAGTGTCGGGATGACCTGGAGATCGAATCCCGGTCTCAGACACTCAGCACCACACTCAGAAATAACTGGCCCTGTAACCTTGAGCAAGTTACTTAACCCCGATTGCTCAAAAAAAAAAAAAAAGAACCTAGCTTATCTGCATATCAGTGATAAGGTATCAGAGTAAGGATTTTAGAGGAGTACATCATACATAATATATCAGTATACTATCATTTAAAATGAATATGCAGCTATTTCAGTCTGTCTGGGTATTAGCTTGAGGTCATAGGTAAAGATGAAAGAAAAAAGCTACTGTATCCCTCTTATTTCCCACCTCAACCCCCATTTTGGAATGTGAACATTGCTAGCATGATTCAATCACACTCCTTAGTGATTATTCTTGACTCCATCTCTGCAGAGAGCTTTTTCTGTGAATGTCAGGGGAATTCAGAAAGAATGAATACAGCAGGAAGGTTGATATGGTTCAATAGCTTAGTTTTGTCCTTGACTGAAGAAATGGTACTCTGACTCAATTTATTTTGAGAGGAAGAAAGAAAATGCAAAATCTATTTTAGTTCTGCCTTTGGAATTTATCCAAAATTATTAAAAAATAAGATGCATAAGATTCTCCACTTGGCTTAACCCCTAGATAAGAGAAAGCTTGGCATTTGAGGAAAACAAGGCTTGAACCCTGGTTCTTTCTGAATCTCTATATATCAGTTAAAATACTCTTTCTCCCTATTGAAGCTTCCCTTTATTTGCAAATAAGACAAAATAAAGATCAAGTTTGTGTCATAAGAAATTCAAATTACTTAAAAATTAGAAATGTAACTATGTAACTATACAGAGTGGAATAACCTTTGGAATTTCCTTCTGACCTACTGGGGGTGGAGGGAGGGAGAGGAGGAAGACTGTACTTCAGAGTCTTGTAACTACCTTCCCAGATGGAAAATCAATAATCACCACTCAATTATGGATGAGTTACATTGTAGGGCCTAGTGGGTTCCTGTAGTGGTCCCATGAAGAAAGCATGTAGGCTGATGTAACTTAACTTTCAGTTAAGTTGAATGTTGATTCAATGGTAGGTGCCTCTAATACCTGCCTCCCAGTTTCTTGTCTCTGTCTCCAATTTCTATTTGATGTCCGTTATTCTCTAGCATATTACTCCCCCTCATACTGTAAGCTGTTCCCACCACTGTTTCAGCATTGAGTTAAAAAATTTAGACTAATATTCCAATTACCATAGCCTTTGATGACTCAGAGTTCAAGACAGTTCCATTTCCTCTTAGGGAAATAAAAAACAAAATAACAACAATAATAAACAAAGGTGGGGGTCTAGGACTGTATCTCCCAGAAGCCTCTGTAGCTAGGTTCTGAAAACATCCCTTGCCTTTAGAGTTTTGTCTTCAAACACTTCATAGAGATATACTTCCAAAAATTCTCTAATAAGTGACTCCAGTTGGAAAGATTTCTGAAGACCACAGGAAATTAATACAGAAGACAGTGTGATCTTTTGGCACACCTCAAATTCTTAAAACTATTACCTGGTAGACTAACTACTCTGTCTATATTCCTTGAGTCAGGCAGCCTGACATGGTAGAAAGTACCAGACTTACAGGCAGGTGATCAGATTCCAATTTCTAACTCTGCTATTTATTTGCAATTTAACCTTGTCCAAGTGTCTTCATGTTTCTGACCCAGAGGTCCTTTATCTTTAAAATACTTATAGGATCTGAACAAACTACTGAGATCACAGTTGGGATAATGGTGATGAAAGCTCTTTGGGAACCTTAAGGCCCTAAGCAAGGGCTAAGTGGAAATTTGGTCTAAACATGAGATTTCATTCCTCTATGGGGAACTCCCATCACTACAGCAGACCAGTAATTTTTCTGCAACTTATTGTTTTAGAGAGTTGACTTAGAACACTGAGACTTCAAATACCCTACCCATAGCTACATAGCATACATCAGAGTTATTTCTTGAACCTAGCACTTCCTGACTTCCATGTCAGCCTCTCTACCTACTACTCCCATGTTACCACTCAATATGGTGTTACTTATTTAAAAATATTTTATTGATATACTTATGTCTTTTATATGACCTAAATTCCCCCATATTTCTCCCCTCCCCCTCCCAGACAACCACCCCTTTATAGCAAAGCATTTTTAAAAGATAAAAAAGTACTAAAATAAAAAAAGAAACTAAACAATATATAAAAATGTTAAATTAAATTTCCCACACCCATGGTCCCAAGATCTACACCAAAATGGTATGAAATGGTTTTAATATTCCAATAGGAAAATTAGATTTACTAAGAGGGTACTTCTATCTCCATGAGCAAACAAGAGATTTTTGAAACTCTTCCATTTAGTTCAAGCTGCATCATTTTAATCATCATTATAGCTTCAAGAGGACAGGCAGCTGTGGAACAAGCCTGCTGTGACCCCTTCCCCTCTGTTTGGATCTTCCATAAGAGCTAGCTTACTGAGTAGTGTAGATAATAGCCTCTTTAGGCAACTTGCCTAATATAGTGACAATGTTTGTCACCATACTTTACAAGGTGGTTTCCTATTCTCCTTTCAGAGATTATTTTTAGAATGCAGCTTTAGGGGATGAACAGAACAGAAGCAAGTGCATTTACATGGGTGCATTCTTCTTATTCTCATTTTTAATACAGTCCTTCTTAGGAAAGCTACATTAAAGAGTTTGTCAGTGTTGCCAGTCTACACGGTGATGTATGAAGATGTGGTTAAAAATTATTATTATTTTGGTTAAAAAATGGGGGCCTGGAGGCCCATGCTAGGTTTACAGGCTGATGGCTATGATGAAATATACATTGCATTCCCTTGCAATTTACTTTTTATGTTCCTGTGATTGACAGCTCTAGTTTCATTTAAACTCTTTAATAATTATTTGAAGTCAGGGGTAAACATCATATTAATGAAATACGCAGATGATTCTGAGCTGGGAGGTGTTGCAAACATCAACAAGCCCGAGCAATAACATAAATGACCCTTCACAAATATGGACAGGACATAACCAAATGAGATTCAGTTTGGAAATTCATCTGAGTCAACCTGAGATACAATTAGCAGAAGAAGATTGACAACAAAAAGATTGCTTAATATCCAAGTACCTGACAAATCAATATATAAGTTTGAAGAATGAAAAAGTAAACAAAAATATTATTTTTTCAATTGCTAAGAAAAGGCATTTTTGTATTGTTTATCTGTAATTCTTTTCAGTCTGAGCTGGCTCTACCTGAGTCAGAGGCTATGTAGAAGTGGGTGGAAGGCTATACATCCAAAAGACAAGCAAATATTATAGAGAAAAACAAAGTATTGACTAAGTGGATTTCATTTAGAGCGATCATTGAGTTCTGATACTAATCATCAGGGAAACCTTCAGAGGAGCCAAGATCACTATCTGGTGTCTTGAAGCTTGTTTTAGGACTGGGAGATGAGATACTAGATCATCATAGCAAATTATCAGACTGGAGTATAGACAAATATGAGATTCTAAACTGAGTGGATCATACTATTAAAAGAGAATTCATAAGATAAATGGAAGAGTTGAAAAGGAATACAAGAACCAGCATAAGTGTGGGCCAAAATCCTGGTGAAATTAGATAGAAATTTAAGACTAGGACACTACTGAAACAAGTTGGTATTGGATGACATTGACAAGTTCAAAGAATTATTTTTATATAAGCCATGGCAGAGCAACCCTATCCATCCCCAAATTTTAAAGGTATTAGGATTTGATAATACAAAATTAATAATTTGAAATATTTTAATTTAATAACTTTCATTTCTTTCTCTAAAAAATGAAATCAAAAGTCTAAGCTAGCCCTCCCACTCCCAAAGAGTGAGCATGTTTTTTGAGATATTTTATATTAATGGCTGACTTCTATATGCATCAAGGTTTACAAAGTGTTTTATATGCATTCTCTCCTTTGATCCTCATAAGAACCTTGAGAGGTAAATAATAAAATGATCACCCCTTTTTTTACAGATGTGGAAACTGTAGCTTAGAGAGGTTAAATCGCTTGCCCAAGTTCAATCGTGAGGTAACATGAATAGTTTCCTCACTTGGGAGACTTAGTCTAATAGTTTGTCCATAGCCCATTAGGGTGGAAAGGCTGAGTGAATACTTTGCAGCCTAATTACTAGAGGATCATAGACATTCTTCTCTTCAATTCTGTCTCTTTGGGGCAGTACTACTCATTGTCTAAGGGTATGTGGACTTTGTGGTTCTACCAATTGTAATTTAGCCATGGCTAATCCCACCTTATTTTTTTTTATTGTATTTCAATAAATGTTAGTTCTCTGATAGCTAGGTGGCAGCAGTGTATAGAATTCTGGGCCTGGAGTCAGGAAGAACTGGATTCAAATTCCACCTCAGACATTTACTAGCTGAGTGACTTTTGACAAATCACTTAACCTCTGCCTGCCTCAATTTCCATATCTGTAAAATGGGGATAATAATAATAAAAACTATCAGGGTTGTTGTGATGATCAAATGTGATAATATTTGTAAAATGCTTATCACAATACCTCACAGATGGCTTTTCCCCTTCCCATAATAACTTTAATTCCTTATGCATGCAGAAGCATATGCCAGTATACTCCATTAGATGATTTTACTTTTAGCATAGAATCAGTAAGCAAGTAAGTGGTACTTAGTAACAAAGACAGCTTGTATAGTAGATAGAAAACCCTTCTTTAAATTGGGAAGACCTGGATCTTTGACTAATACTGACTGTGCTACTCTCAAAAAGTAACTAAAACTCTCAGAGCTTTAAGAAAATCTGACTACAAATTCCAGGGAAGTATTGACATTAAATAGTACAGAAAGATTTCTCACTTTAGAGTTTCCTGTTCCAATGAAACATGAGGTCCAATATGTTTTCCACTCCCTATCTCTATTCCTAGAAAGACAATAAATGATAATAAACAACAAACATCCATATGTCTATAAAACCATGGCTCTTCTAGACCATCAGACATAGGTTGAATCTGGAACCAGGATCTCTTGGTAACATCCAGGTTAACTCAAATTTTTTACAAGAAATTTAATTAGGGATATTCAATTTGTTCTTTTTCTAGCTTTTTCAATTGCACACTCAATTTATTGACCTCCATCTTCTCTGTTTGATTCATGTATGCATTTGGAGATATAAAACTTCCCCTAAGAACTGCTTTTGCTGCATCCCACAAGTTTTGATGTGTTGTCTTACTGTTGTCATTCTCTTGAATGAATTTACTGATTGTTTCTCTAATTTTTCTTTGACCCACTCATTCTTTAGGATTAAATTATTTAGTTTCCAATTAGTTTTTAGTCTATCCTTACATGGCCCTTTATTACATATAATTTTTATTGCATAATTCTGTGAGAAGGATGCATTTATTATTTGAGCCTTTCTGCACTGAATTGTGAGGTTATGCCCTAGTACCTGGTCAAGTTTTTTGTGTATGTGCCATGTACAGCTAAGAAGAAGGTGTATTACTTTTTATACCCATTCAATTTTTTTTCAGAGGTCCATCATATCTACCTTTTCTTAAATTCTATTCACTTCCTTAACTTCTTTCTTGTTTATTTTGAGGTTAGATTTATCCAGTTCACAGAGGGGGATATTGAGTTCTCCCACTAGTATAGTTTTGCTATCTATTTCTTCCTCTAACTCTCTTAATTTTTCCTCTAGGAATTTGACTGCTATACCACTTGACACATATATGTTTAGTAATGATATTGCTTCATTTTTGAAGGTGCCTTTTAGCAGGATATAGTTTCCTTCCTTATCTCTTTTAATTAGATCTATTTTTGCTTTTGTTTTATCTGAGATAAGGATTGCTAACACTGCTTTTTTTTATTTTAGCTGAAGCATAATATATTCTACTACAGCCTGATACCTTTACCCTGTGTGTATCCCCATGTATCAAATGTGTTTTTTCTATACAGCATATTGTAGGATTATTGTTTTTAATCCATTTTGCAATCTACCTCCATTTTATGGGAGAGTTCATCCCATACACATTCACTTTCGCTTTAATGACTGCTATTCCATCCTATTCCCTCCTCTGTTTATGCTTTTATTTCTGCCTTCTCCCTTCCCCTCACTTAAGACTTTTCCTTTTTACCACCACCTCCCTCAGTATTCCCTCCCTTTCCCTACACTCCTCTCTTACTACTTCTTCTCTCCCTTCTAACCACCTCCCCCCTTTTTCCTTCCTTTCCCCTCCTACTGCTTTGTAGGGCATAATAGAGTTTTATACTTAATGAAGTATGTTATTCGCTCCTTGAACCCAATTTGATAAGAATAAATCACATACAATGCTCCTCTCCCTCCCTTCTTTCCCTCTACTATGATGAGTGTTTTTGTCTCTTTATGTTAGAATCCTATATTTAGCTTATTGTGTTATTCCCTCCTTGAACCAAAACCAATGAGAGTAAAGTTCATATAATGTTCATCTCCCTCCCTTCTTTCTCTCTACTATTGTGTCTTTTTATATCTCTTCATGTGGCATAATTTACCCTTTTCTGCTTCCTGCTTTCCTTTTCTCCCATTACAATAACTTTGCATGCCTTAATAAGGTATTTTTATTATCATTTTAGTTCATTTGTACCCACACCCTCTCTGTTAGTACATAACCCTTCAAGATGTTGCGATAATTATACAATTCTCAATATTGACAGGAATCAACTTCCCATATATGGATGTAAACAGTTCGCTCTTATTGAATAACAAATTCTGTGAATGTGTGTGTGTTTTCCTTGTTTATCTTTATATTTCTGTCTTGAGTCTTGTATTTGGAGATCAAAGTTTCCATTGAGTTCTGGCTTTTTCATCAGGAAAGTCTCAAAATCCCTTACTTCATTGAATGACCATTTGCTTGCCTGAAAGATTATGCTCAAATTTGCTGGATATTTGATACTTGGTTGCATTCCAAGCACTTTTGCCTTACAAAATATCATACTTCAATTCCTCAGATCTTTTAATGTAGAAGCTGCCAGGTCCTGTGTGATCTTGACTGTGGTACCATGATATTTGAAATGTTTCTTTCTGGCTACTTGCAGTATTTTCTCCTTGACCTGATAATTCTGGAGTTTGGCTGCAATATTTCTTGGATTTTTCAATTTGGGATTTCTTTCAGGAGGTGTATGGTGAATTCTTTCAATAACAATTTTACTTTCTGGTTCTAGGACCTCAGGGCAGTTTTCCTTGATGATTTCTTGGAAGATGTTGTCCAGGCTGTTTTTTTTTTTAGCATGGTTCTCCAGGAGAACAATAATTCTTATATTTTCTCTCCTGGATTTGTTCTCAAGCTCAGATATTTCCCAGAGATATTTTACATTTTCTACTAATTTTTCAGTCTTTAGATTTTGTTTGGCTAATTCTTGATGTCTCATAGAGCCATTAGCTTCAATTTCACTGATTCTAATTTTTAGCAAATTATTTTCCTTGGTTAATTTTTAAAGCTCCTTTTCCATATGTTCAAATTTTATTTTTAGGGATTTATTTACTCCAGTTAGATTTTGAACCTCCCATCTCAATTCACAAATTTTACTCTTTAAGGATTTGTTATCTTCAGTGGGATTTTTTTTTGCCATTTTGGAAACTGTAATTTTAAAAGAATTGGTCAATTTATCTTCTACCTCTCTACTTTGGTTTTTAAAATCCTTCTTTAACTCTTCCAAGAATGATTTTTGGGCTTGAGACCAGTTCATATACTCTTCTGTGGTCTCAGGTGAGACTCATAGTGTAAGGTGTGGGGAAGGGGTGGTCTGACCACTTCAGGTTTCCTGCTCTGTGCCCCTGGGCTAGAACTCAGGCAGGCTCAGAAGCTGGTGGATAGGCAGTGCTAAGGTACACGTTGGCTTCTGGTATTAGTGCTTGCTGGCTCCACCACTCTGGGTTTTGTGATCTCCTGCTGGTCAGCTGAGATGAGGTATGTTGGGACACCCCTTGCCCTTACCTTCAGGCTCCTCACAGCAGCAGTCACATCCTTCCTCTAAGACTCCCAAGTGTGCTGCTTATTCTACTATGTCAGGATTTTACACTGGGGCAATAATCTTTGGGTTTTCAGGGTCAGGGAGGGAGATTAGAGCTGGTAGGGTTTACTCTGCTATTTTGGTTCCCAGAAGTTCAGATAGGTGATTTTTTAATTTGATAGACCCAGGAGTAACTGCTGCTGACACCATCCATGTGCTTTCTCTTACCCAGCTTCAAAAGGTCCTCTGTCTTTCACTGAGAGGTCTGTATAGATTCACTTGCTGGGGCTTGCTCTGACTCTGCTGTGATCTGGTCTCAGATCTGCTGGTGCAGCCCCCAGGCACTCCATGCTTTGTACTCCCCCTACTCAGCCCTACAGGCACACTTTCATGTACTGAGAATCTGACACACTCTGTCTCCCAATGGATTCTGTCTGATTATTCCCATTTGTATATTTATTTCTGGTTTGAGGATATCGAAGCAATTTTCCATAGATAATTTCTTAAAATGCAATGTCTACACTCTTTGATCATGATTTTCAGATAGTCCAATAAATGTTGAATTACCTCTCCTGGATAAAATAAGATCTTCCTGGATCTTTTTTGCAGGTTGTTTTTCCAAGAGACAATTAATACTTTCTTCTATTTTTCACTCTTTTGACCATGTTTCTTTTTTTTATAGATTCTTGGTGTCTCATGGAATCGTTAGATTCCACTGATCCAATTTTAATCTTAAGGAATTATTTTATTTTTTTATAAATTAATATTTATTTATTCATTTTAATTTTCAACATTCATTTCCACAAGATTTTGAGTTGCAAATTTTCTCAATGTCTTTCCCCTACCCCACTCCCCAAGATAACGAGCCTACTGAATACCCATCCCCCCAAACTGCTCTCTCTTATATCCTCCCCCATTCCCACCATAACTTTCTAGTAGGACAAGAAGGATTTGTTCTTAAAACTTTGATTTCCGGATTCTTTCCCTTCTTCTGTCCTCACCCACCCCCACTGGGAAGACAAGCAATCCAATATAGGTTGTACATGCATAATTATGCAAAACATTTCCATAGCAGTTATATTGTGAAAGACTAACTATATTTCCCTCCATCCTATCCTGCCCCCCACTTAGTCTATTTTCTATTGTGACCCTGTCCCTTTGCAAAAAGTGTTTGCTTGTAAATACCCTCTCCCCCAATCTGCCCTCCCTTCTATCACCTCCACTCTTATCCAATTCCCCCCCCCCCCACCCCCACACTTTCCTGTAGGGTAAGATACCCAATTGAGTGTGTATGTTATTCCCTCCTTAAGCCAAATTAAATGGGAATAAGGTTGTACAATTTCCTTTCTTCTTCCTGCTCTTCCCCTCCATTGTAATAATTTTGTCTTGCCTCTTTCATATGGGATAATTTACCCTATTCTATCTCTTTCTCCTTCTCCCAATGTATTTCTCTATCATCTCTTAATTTTATTTTTTAGATATCATCCCTTCCTATTCAAATCATCCTGTACCCTCTATGTATACATGTACACACATTTATCCATAGTCATATATGTATTTATACACACATGCACCCTCCTATACATATATATATGTATATATAGACATATATATAAATACACACATACATACACACACACACACACATATATATATTCCTTTCAACTATACTCATACTGAGAAAAGTCTCATGAGTTACAAATCATTTTTCCATGCAGGAATGTAAATAGATCAACTCTAATAAGTTCCTTATAGTTTCCTTTTCCTCTTTACCTTCTCATGCTTCTTTGCTTCTTGTATGTGAAAGTCAAATTTTCTGTTCAGCTCTGATTTTTTCATCAAGAATACTTGAAAGTCCTCTGTTTCATTTAATGACCATATTTTGCCCTGAATCATTATACTCAGTTTTGCTGGGTGATTATTGTTTTTAATCCTAGCTCCTTTGAGCTCTGAAATATTATAATCTAAGCTCTTTGATCCCTTAATTTAGAAGCTGCTAGACCTTCTCTTATCCTTTTTGTGTTTCCACAATACTCAAATTGTTTCTTCCTGGCTGTTTGTAATATTTTCTCTTTGACCTGGGAGCTCTGGAATTTGGCAATGATATTCCTAGTAGTTTTCTTTTGGGGATATTTTTTTTCAAGAGGTGATCAGTGAATTCTTTTAATTTCTACTTTTCCCTCTGGTTCTAGAATATCAGGACAATTTTACTTGAGAATTTTTTGAAAGGTAGTGTCTAGGGTCTTTTTTTGATCATGGCTTTCAGGTAGTCCAATAATTTTTAAATTCTTTCTCCTGGATCTATTTTTCAGGTCAGTGGTTTGTCCAATGAGATATTTCATATTGCCTTCTATTTTTTCATTTTTTGGATATGTTTAATAGCATCTTGATTTCTCATAAAGTCATTAGTTTCCATTTCCTCCAATCTAATTTTGAAGGAATTATTCTCTTCAGTGCTGTATTGAAATTCCTTTTCTATCTGGCATATTCAGCTTCTTAAGGCATTCTTCTCCCCATTGGCCTTTTGGGCCTCTTTTGCCATTTGAGTTAGTCTATTTTATAAGGTGTTATTTTCTTCAGTATTTTTTGGGTCTCCTTTAGCAGGCTGTTGACTCACTTTTCATGATTTTCTTGCATCATTCTCATTTCTCTTCCCAAGTTTTCCTCCGCTTCTCTTACTTGAATTTCACAAACTTTCTTGAGATCCCCCATGGCCTGGATCAGTTCATATTTTTCTTGGAAGCTTGATGCAGAAGTTTTGACTTTGTGGTCTTCTGGTTCCATGTTTTGATCATTTTTCTCCTCAAAAAAGGATTCTATGGCCTGATAGAACTTCCTCTGTCTGCTCATCTTGCCAGCCATTTACTTGACTTTTGAGCTCTTTGCCATGGTAGAACTCTGCTTTCAGAGTGGAGCAAATTGTGTCCCAAATTGCTGGGGTTTTCACAAATATTGTCATAGCTATGAGGAGGGTTCCTTCTCTACACCCACCACAAGTTCTGGGACACTGGCCACATACCCCAGGACCACCATCCAAGAATGCTACCCAAATCCAAGCAGGTCAAAGTAAGAGTGATTACCCACTGAATGTTTCCTAGATCCCTCTAAAATCTGCAGGCCACGAGCTCCAGAGGCAACCATTCAGCAGTAGGTGCCTCCACTATGCCTCTGCCACCTCTTGCTCTGGAGGCAGGGACACATAGTGCTCTTTTATCACTCAGTTCCAATAGAGTTCCCCACTGACCTTTTATGGCTTACTAAACCTTAGATGTTTATGGGTTGAGAAGTCTTGAAATTGCCACAGATGCCAGTGATTCACTCCCACAAAAGCTGCTCTGGAAGTTCTGTGCCATTGGTCGGAGGCCTCCCCAGGGCCAGAACGATGCAGCTTACACAGGACTATGCTCAGCTCCCAGCTCTGTGAGATTCCCCTTCGTGTCTGCCTGTCAGGCTGCCTTCAGTGGGAGATTTGTTTCTGTCTGTCACTTTGTGAGTTCCGTAGCTCTAAAATTTGGTTAGAGTCATATTTTACAAGTATTGGAGGTGGTTAGAGTTTGGGATCAAGCAGATTCCTACTTCTACTATGCCATCTTGGCTTCACCCCCAAAATTTTCAGGAGTGAAGTTTTTTTACCTTTTTTCTATTTGTTTAATTCTTTTCTTTCATGTTCTGTTTTCTTCAGTACTTCCTATGCATTTTTTCCCCCAAGCTATTGTCTTTTCATAATTTTCTTTAGTTGCTCTCATTTCTTTCCCTTCTTTATCCTCTATTATTCTTATTGGATTTTGTAAATATTTTTAAAATATTTATGTCAAGAATTTTTGGGTGGCTTATGTTCAACTCGCTTTTTTTTTCCTTTTGAGGCTTTCCTTTTAGCTGTTTTGAGTGCACTATCTTATTCTAAGTTTGTGTCTTAATTTTTCTTGTCATTATAATAACTTTTGTGGTTAGGTTCTTTGCTATTGTTGTTGTTGGCTTATTTTTCCAGCATTTTTCTTGGTTTTGAACTTTATGTTAGATTTGGGCACTGTTACCAGTGGGGGAGGGAGGGAAACTGTCCCAAGCTTTAGGTTTTCACCCACTGCTGATTTCAGAATTAGTTCCAGGGTTTGTAAGATTTCAGCAGTTCCAAAGTGGTGTAGTCTGGTGAAACTTATGGTCACAAGTATCCTGGTCTACAGAAGGTCCTTACCCAGGCAAGGCACCTACTTTTGAACCAGAAGTGAGAATGGTCCTCAGGGCTCCTCCACCCTCTTGACTGAAATCCTCTTCTCTACCTTTGAGCTGTGACCATGAAGTAGATATAGACAATGAAGTTGCCAAATAGCATCCATTCCTATGACCAACACTAGCACAGATGCCCCCTACAATCTCTTTCTTAGTAGTTTCCAAGTCCCCTTACAATCTTTTTCTTGAGATCTCCTAATACGGGTGTTGCTTTCATCACCATCATGCATTAACTCCAGTGGTTTTTCAGTCAAGTATGCCAACCTCTACCCCTGTGTCTTAGATCTCTCTTTTTGATCTCCTAAACTATCTTCCAATGGAAAAATGTCTCAACTTGATGTATTATTCTCTTTGCTATTCCATCATTTATTTTGAGGCAGTATTTTTTTCCTCTCTTTTTTTTTAGTTTACATCATTCATTTCCACAAGATTTTGAGTTACAAATTTTCTCCACATTTTTCCCCTATCCACCACCCCAAAACAGCGATCCCACTGAATATGCCCTCTCCCAATCTGCTCTTTCTTATTTCTTCTCCCATTCACCCTCCAACTTTCCAGTGGGGTAAGGTGTATTTCTATTCCTCAGTGCCTGTATATCTTATTTCCCAGTTACATGTAAAATAATAACAATCATAATTATGTATATATATGTATATATAAATATATATATATATATTTAAACATCTGATTTTGAAAATTTGAATTCGAGATTCTTTCTATTCTTCCCCTGTCACCCACCATTACTGGGAAGATAAGCAATTCAGTATAGGTTGTACATGTGTAGCTATGCAAAACATTTCCATAGTGGATATAATGTGAAAGACTGACTATGTTTCCCTCCATCCTATCTGAACCCCAGTTATTCTATTCTCCACTTTGATCCTGTACCTTTTCAAAAGTGGGTTCTTTCAACTTCCCTCCCCCCCAACCTGCCCTCTCTTCCATCATCCCCTCTCATCACCTTCCCCCTAATGTCCTGTAGGGTGAGATACCCTATGTATTGGGCATGTCATTCCCTCCCTAAGCCAAATTCAATGAGAATATGGTTGAACTTATTTGACATCCTTTTCTTCCCCTCCATTGCAACAGATTTCCTTGCCTCTTCTATATGAGATTTTACCCCATTCTCTCTCTCCCTATCTCCTCTCTTTATATTCCATTCTCACTTCTTAATTTCACATTTTAAGTGTCATCTGTTCCTATTAAATTGATACTGTGCCCTCTGTTTATGTATAGCTGTATACATATATATAAATATATATATATACACACACTCACATATGTATTCATATGCTCATATACCCTCCTATATAGACATATATATGTATGTTTACATACGTACACACACAAACATATTCCCTTCAACTATTCTCAAACTGAGAAAAGCTTCATAAGTTACAATTATCATTTTCCATGTAGGAATGTAAATAGTTCAACCTTGATAAGTTCCTTATGATTTCTTTTCCCTGTTAATTTCTCATGCTTCTCTTCCTTCTTATATCTGTGTCAAATTTTCTATTCAACTCTATATTTTTTTTTCATTAAGCATGCCTGAAAGTCCTCTATTCCATTGAATGACCATATTTTCCCCTGAAACACGAAACTCACTTTTGCTGGGTACTGATTCTTGGTTCTAATCCCAGCTCCTTTGACCTCTAGAATATAATATTCTAAGCCCTTTGATGCCTCAGTGTAGAAGCTTCCAGATCCTGTGTTATCCTGATTGTGTTTCCACAATATTCAAATTCCTTCTTTCTAGCTCCTTGTAATATTTTCTCCTTGATCTGGGAACATTGGAACCTGGCTATAATATTCTTAGGAGTTTTCTTTTTGGGATATTTTTCAGGAGGGCATCAGTGGATTCTTTCAACCTTTATTTTACCCTCTGATTCTAAAACATCAGGGCAATTTTCCTTGAGAATTTCTTGAAGGATGATTTCTAGTTTCTCTTTTTTGATCATGGCTTTAAGGTAGTTCAATAATTTTTAAATTATCTCTCCTGGATCCATTTTCCAGGTCAGTGGTTTTTCCAATGAAATATTTCTCATCGCCTTCTAATTGTTCATTTTTTTGGATCTGTTTAATAGTATCTTGATTTCTCATGAAGTCACTAGCATCCACTTGATCCAGTCTAATTCTTAAGGAATGATTCTCTTTCAGTGAGCTTTTGAGATTCTTTTTTCCATCTGGCAAATTTGGCTTTTTAAGGCATTCTTCTCTTCATTACCTTTTTGATCCTCTTTTGCCATTATAGTTAGTCTATTTTTAAGGTGTTATTTTCTTCATTCAGGTTGTTGACTCTCATTTCATAATTTTCTTGCATCATTCTCATTTCTCTTCCCCATTTTTCCTTCACTTTTCTTATTGGGTTTTCAAAATCCTTCTTAAGATTCTCTGTGGCCTGTAACCAGCTCATATTTTTCTTGGAAGTTTTGGTGCAGGAGTTCTGACTTCATTGTCTTTCTCCTGTTCCATGCTTTGATTCTTTTTGTCCCTAAAAAAGGATTGTAAAGTTTTATTGCTGTGCTTGCTTTGCTTTCTTTGCTTGCTCATGTTGCCACTCAATTACTTGACTTTTGAGCTTTTTGCCACAGTACAACTCTGCTACCAGAAAGGGGAGCTTTTCCAATTTGCTGGGGTCTTCTTAGCTGCTGTAGCTGTTATTGGATATTGGATGGCTTCTCTAAAGCTTCAACACTGTCTGGCAAATAGGTCATAAAACCCAGGACCTCCACCCTAGACCTCAATCTAGATCCAAGCAGGTTTAAGCAAGAAGTATTACCCCTCAGACTTGTCACTTGGTCCTCCTACAATCTGCAAGCCAGGAGATTTGAAGCATCCACATGTCTTAGGCTGCATGGCCATGGCCCCTCATCTGCTTCTCCCTCCAGGCAGTAAAGCTGGACTGCTCTCCTGAACTCCTGATTCACAAATTCCACACTGCATTAACCTCTCACTTTGTCCTTAGTATCTATGGGTTGATAATTCAGGAAACCACCACAGCTGCTGGTGATCTGAAGTCCCTCCAGCCAGGGGCTTGTTGTGGCAGCCCTGAGGCTAAAACCTTGGGCTGGTGTGGGGCTGGGGTGGACTCCCAGAGTGCTGTGCTAACCCCTTCCTGCCATCCTGCTGAGCTATCTTCAGTGGGAAGTTACCTTCTCTCTATCATTTTATGGGTTCTGTAGCTCCAAAGTTTGTTTAGAGTCATTTTTTTTACATGAATTAGAGGATGTGGGAGCAGGAGCAGTGCAGAAGTCCTCTTTCTACTCCCTTGAGGCAGTGTTTTAAAGCTGTTTGGAGGGGAATGGTAGGAGAGTCTGACTGTTTCCTTTAATTTGCCATCTTAACCCTACCCTCAATACTAACAATTCTTCACCCATTGATATTATTTTATAGATTCTGTGTCACTTCCACTCCTTATTCCTATCCACTGCAACCCAAAATAGCCTACTCAAAAGCTACTCACATCTTCCATTGTGTTCTCTGAAATTTCTGCTCCATGGGGGGGGGGGACTTGCTTCTCTTTTAAAACTTTTTCTCATGCCTTCTTCTTGCACTCACTGAGACCTGGCTGCCTTGTATTGACACAACTTCCCTGACCATCTTTTCTAGAACTGGTGATCTTTCACTTAAACCCCCAATATATTGGTCATGTTATATAAGTTGGAACACTCCTATTTTATGACTGTCACTTTAAAGTTGTCCCTTTATCTCTTTTACTCAATTATCTCTCCTCCCTTTAATATCATTCAATTCATATTTACTACCTAAAAAAACATTCTGGTAGCTGTTGCCTATCAACCTCCTGACTATACTCTTTTCTACTTCAGGCATTCAATTCTTGGCTCACAGACTTTCTCTCCTCCTCTGCCCTTAGATTAGAGAACTTTTATGTGCTACTGATTCTCCTCTCAAACACCTTAAGTTTCCAGACTCTCAAGTTTTTATTTCCCATATTTCTTCTATTATTCTGCCTCAGCTAATATCAGAAATGGCCATAACTTTGATTTTCTTGGCACCTTAAATGTAAGTGTTGGCAGACCCATCTGAACATGATCCATGTTCATAAATTTCTTTTATCTTATCATAATTTGTTTTCATTCTGTTTCTTTCTGCCTTGTAACTCCTAAACATATTATTCATTGTGACCACCAGAATTCCTTTACCCCTTGCTTTTTCCCCAGGTCAACACTCTTGTAATGACAATACTTCTCTGTCTTCCATGTTTTGACCCCTTGGTCAATCAGTTCAACTCTACAGTTTTCTCTTAACTAAATTCCCTCTATGCTTATCTTATCATCAGTTTTTCTTCACAAGTGCTAGGTTGGGATCATTCCCAATATATGCTACCTTCGTTCCCATTCACATGCTGCTGAATGAAGAGAGGAGGACAAAATCATGCTGAGTGAGCCCCTTCAAATGTATGTTATATAATCAAAACTGGATCCATCAGTGTAGCAAGGCAATTCTTTTATGCCTCCCTAATTGACTTCCTATCCCACTCACCTCAGTGACTTTTTAAAGCTTTTCCATTCATCTTCAAACCTTCTATTGCTCTCTCAACTCCTACCCTCTCAACAGAAAATGTTGCCTCATATTTCAAGTTAAATAAAGTCAACTAACATTCATTAAGTGTAAAGTAAATGGTAGGCTCTGGGCTGAGCACTGAGATTACAAAAAAAGGCAAAATAGAGTTCTTGCTCCTGAAGAGCTCACAGTCTAATAGAGAAGATAATATTCAACCAACAATATACAAATGATATAAACATGATAAATGGTAAGACATGAGCTTTAGGAAGATCAGTTTGACAGCTGAATGGAGGATGAACTGAAGTGGTAAATATTTAAGACTGGAAAACCAAGAACAAAGCTATTGAATTATTCTAGGGATAAGGTAGCCAGCATAATGGCAGTGTCAGGGGAAAGAAGGGGACATATATGAGAATACCTTAATGGATATGAAGTCAATGAAAATGAGGAATTGGGGATGTCATGTAGATTTTGGACCTTGATGAGGGTGGTAGTATCCTTGGCAGTAACAGAGAAGATAGGAGGAAGGGAAAGTTTTGGGGCAAATGTAATAAGTTCTGTTTTTGACATGTTAAATTTAGGATGTCTAAATCTATGCAACATGCAGCTCAAAAGGTCATAAAGGAAGTTGGACATTCAAGATGAAGCTTGAAGAGAAGTTAGAGCTAGACAATTAGGTCTTTGAGTCATTTACATAGAAATGGTAATCAAAGCCATGGGTGCTAAAGAAATGAAGGGAAACAGTATAGAGGTATATCAGAAATCCCAGATCACAACATTGTGGGATGCTTATGATTAGTTAAAACATTCCATCTTCCTTTTCTCTTCATCTCAAATCACTCAGATTCCTTTACTGGTGACTCAGATAAAGAAGAGGTCCTTCTTCTTACCAAGGTCAATCCCTCTACATGCACAAATGACTTCATTCTTTCCTCTTCCCCAGCAGATTGCCTCCCCTGTTGTCCTCACTTTTTCTGTTAATCTTCATTTTTCCCTATTAGTTGCTTTACTGTTGCTCACAAATAAATTCATGTCTCCTCCATTCTCAAAAACCTCTCATTTGATCCACCATTCCCATTAACTATGGTCCTATATCTTTCTCTACTTTATTATCTAAAGTCCTTGAGAAAGTAATGTACAATAAAGGTCTTCATCTTTTCTTTCTTCTCACTATGTTTTTCTTTGTCTGAAGTCAGTTTTCCAATCTCACCATTCAATTCAAAATATTCTCTCTAGTTGCCAATGATCTTGCAATTGAGTAATATGTTATTTTTTTTTTCAGTCTTCAAACTTTTTTTTTACCTCTCTGCAGCCTTTAACAAAGGACCTCTTATCTTTGATTCAATCTTCTCACTAGGCTTTGAAGATATTTCTCTCTGCTGGTTTATGTGCCTCTTGTTTGAACTTCTCTTTCTCATTCTCCTTGCATTTTCCTCCATCAGACCATTCCCAGTAATTGTGGGCAGACCCTTGGGCTCTATCCTAAGACTTTTTCACTTACTCTAAATTCCAGTGACTGTGGTATCTCTAATGTTCCTTCAACAAAATGTCCAACTTCTAGTTCCTTCATTTTAAACTAGCTCCTCCTCATGTCTAGAATTTTTTGCTTCTTTATTTCTTCTTACTTCCTTCACTGGTCTCCTTTAGGTGCCAACTAGCATCTGTAATGGGAATGCAAATTTTAAAGATCTTCCCTGCCCCTAGGCTAAAGTGCACCAGAAGCCTGGGGAGGGAGGCTTGTTTTTCAGTAAATACTTTTTGATTGGCCAGTGGGTCAATAAGGTTGTTACATTCTCTGAGCCAGGAGAAGGCTATATAAGCCCTGATGTGTAGCTTTGTTTTGGGACTCACTTTGAGAAGTATTCTGTGATTTGATCTGAATTCTGGGAAACCGTTGTTGAGAGTCCCCCGGCTTTGAAAAACCCAGAATGTGGAAACCCAGATGTTGACTGGGTATGGATGTAATGGTTGGACAGTTTGGAAATCTGTCTACTTGATCTGTTAATGTCTTGATAATTCTGCCTGTATGCTTTGAGGTTCGGGGTGCTGACCTTTTCAAGGTAAACGATATATGTCTGACTGATTAAAGTAAGCTTGTTAACCCATTTTGAGTTGCTTTCCTTTAACAAAGCAGATCCAAGAACCTGTGTGAGCAGGCACCCTGGGGACACTGGGGTGCTTGCTGCAACAGCATCCCACTTTCAGCAAAAGTCATTTTGATCTCTAATAATGCTAATGCCTTTCTTCTCAGATCACCTCCAAATTATCTTTTCTATATCTTGTTGTACATAGCCGTATTTACGTTGCCTCTACTACTGCCCTCCTGTGAGAACGTTGAGAGCACAGCCTGACTTTTTGCTTTTCTTTCTTGACTTGACCTGAGAGAGCTAGAGACATCAAAAAAGCAAAATAAAACTATGTGTAATTGGCATACTGCAAAGAAACTGTATAGAGTAAACTATTTCATTTCTGAGGAAATGGTGGGAAAGGTGTTTGTATCAACAAACACCCCAGCATCCCCAGGGTGGCTGCCAACACAGGTTCTTGGATCTGCTTTGATAAAGGAAAGCAACTCAAAATGGGTTAACAAGCTTACTTTAATCAGTCAAACATATATCGTTTACCTAGCTCAGGGGAAAAAAGGTCAGCACCCCAAACTTCAGAATATACACACAGAATTATCAAGACAGAGAAACAGATCAAGTAGATAGGTTTCCAAACTGTCCAACCATTATATCCATACCAAATCAACATCTGGGTTTTTCAAAGCCTCAACAATGGCTTCCCAGAGTCTCATCTGATCATATCACAGAACACTTCTCAAAGTGAGCCCCAAAGCAAAGCCTCACATCAGGGATTATATAGCCTTCTCCTGGGTCAGGGAATGTAACCACCCTCTTGACCCACTGCCCAATCACACAGTATCAAGGTGTGGGCATTCCTGAAAACTAAGCCTCCTGCCACAGGCTCCATGTGACCACATTCAGCCTATTAGGAGGCAGAGTATATTTTCAAATCAAGGAAGGTTCTCAGTCTCTTAAGCCTATCAAAGGGCCTAGGAGCAGGGAAGATATTTAAATTTGCATTTCCATTACAGTGTTCTGTGAAAATTTCTCTGCCAGTTGGAGAGATGTTGGGTTATGGTCTAAGTGTTTTTAGAAGAGTCAGTAATGACAGCCTTGGTAAGGTGCAACTGTCACTGTAGCTTTCCTTAGCCAGTGGTTCATTATGTAAATATGTATCTATGTATTTGGATCATTTATTAGTATTAATAAATTATATTAAAAGCAATACTATTGGTTGTCTAATTCTCTCAATCTGGAGGTTGAGAATGTGAGGAGAGAAAAAAAAATAATGGGAAAATAGGTTTTCCCAGGTTTACCAGGGCTGAGGCTTGGAACCAATTATTTAATTAGGAAAAATAATGTTAAAATATAAAGTATTTTATGAGACTCATATTTTTAGGTAGAACATCTAAGTGGAAATGTTGATAGAGTGCTGGGCCTACAGTCAGGAAGACCTGCATTCAAATCTGACCTCAGACACTTATGAGCTATGTGACCCTGGGAAAGTCCCTTTACCCTTTTAGCCTCAGTTTCTTCATCTGTAAAATGATTTGGAGACAGAAATGGCAAATCACTTCAGTGTCTGACAAGAAAACTCCATATTGGGTTACAATGAGTCAGACACTACTGGAATTATTGAACAATGAAAATTTGTTGGATATCCATTGAATCTAGTGATACAATTAACAAGTCAATGAATTAGTAGAAGACTGAGGAAGGAGTTTTAGTGTGTTTGTTCTTGAGAATATGACACTTTTTAAAAATTCTTCCATAATTCTCAATAGGACAAAAGAAATCAAATGGAAGCGGAAATCCAAAGTCATAAGTTGGTATTACATATGAAGGCTCGGAGGGAAGAGGTAGAAAACTTCAAGTTACTCAGTTCTTGTTGACTCCCAAGATGAAATGTATAGACAAGTGAAATAGTTCAATTAAACTATTGACTGTTCCCTTGCCTCTAAACCTGCTCAGGCTCATCAAGACATATAGGAAACAGAATATCTCTTCAGCTTTCAATTTAAACATACTGCTCACAGCATAAAACTTACAGGGGCCCTAAAATTTCTATGAAGAATTTCATGTGCCTGAAGTGTTATATCCAGATTCAACGGTTTCTGTTAAACTATGCTGCATGTGTTTACTAGCTAGTAACTGAGAAAACAGGAAAGAAAATGAGTTGGTCACTTTTAAAATGAAATAGATGTTAGAATAGAAAAATTGAAAGTGGAGAAGGTAGGGAAATAAATTTATCAAAGAAAATTGAAATGGTTCTGTGATTCTTTGGACCGAGTCTCCATTTGCTGGACAGATTTATCTTTTTGTACTATACTCATAAAGGTTTAGCATACCTTCAATAGCAAGGGATGAAAATAGTAAGAATTTAAACAATTTATACATGAGCATTGGGTATATTTTTACAAACCAATGACAAAATTAACCAATATTTTGCTAGATCCATTCAGCCTGAATGAAGATTGCTGCTAATTTTGCATCTTTCTTCTATTTTTTTTACACAAGAGATTTAAACACAGCACCCATTTCCTGCTTATGAAACTTGATGATGCATCCCTTCCTTAAAACTGAAGAAAAGGGCTGATTTGAGGACAAAAAAAATGCTAGAACAAAAAAATAGTGAAGGAAAACTAACAAAAATTATAAGTAAATCATATTAATACAGAAAAACTTTAGATAAATAGATAGATGCTAGATAGATAGATAGATAGATAGATAGATAGATAGATAGATAGATAGATAGATAGATCTTGTATTTTTAAGGAGCTAAGATCTGGATAAATTTAAAAACTATTAATAAAAATTGTAGATAGATAAGAAACCAACATGAAGAAATGGGAAAATAGACTGAAAAGTAAGAGAAAGAGAGAGAGAAAGAGAGAGAGAGAGAGAGAGAGAGAGAGAGAGAGAGAGAGAGAGAATGAGTATAGTCAGAACCATAGTATGATTTTTGTTTTTGTTTTTCTTTATGCAAGAAAATTGAATTTTGCTTTCTTTTTTTCTTTCACATATAAGGTTGAGAAGTAGTATGACATAATGGCTAGAGAGCTGGCCATCGTGTCAAAAATACTTAAGTTCCACTGTTGCCTCTGACACATTATGGTTATGTGACTCTGGGTCACTTAATCTTTCAGTTCCCCCAAGCCCCCAAGATGCAAATCAAGCATGAGTTTGTATTAGTGGAAGTAGTTTTCTCAAAGGAAGTTTTACACAATAATGAAATCACAGGACTAATGGGAGGCAAAAAATAATGCAGATGTCTTTTTATATTATATGCTTGCTACAATATCCTTCAGGAAGTTTATGTGAAACTAGACGAAAAGCTTCTCAGATTCTGGAATCATCCAGAATCATCATTAGCAGTCTACATGAAATCTCTTTAAATACTTCAAAATAATAATAATGTTTCTCTCACTGCCTAGGTCTTATCTTCCCTTTGTGAGAATAGTTAGTAACATCAGTTAATAGTCATGGAGAGTTAGGATATCCTGCACATACTTATTTTACTTCCAAACTGGCAATAAAGTATAACATGAATAAATATAAATTTCATTTATTCATTTATTTATTTTTAGAGTTCAGTAGAGAAATCAGTAACAAAACAATATTCCAAGGAATTTTGAATTGTAAAAGACATTGGGTTGCAACATGATGCACTACACACGGATACTCCTCATGGAAACTTGTCTGATCACCTGACTCATGTGGTCTTCAGAAATATAACAAGGAACCCTAATCCATGTAGGTTAGACATTTTATATCCTTATATGACTAGGAATCCAGGAAGAGAGGTGCCAATAAAGGATAAGCTTTGTTGTCTTTTAGGTGTAACTAATCCCTATTATAAGAAAACAGAAATCTCATTTTATTTTAATAATGATTATATAAGGCATCCAATTCATCATTATATAACTCTAATTTTTAATCCTTTTTTTTGTCAGGCCTCATTTTTCAACAAATTCATTATACCGCCATTGACAATATTTCTTCTCTATATGATATTTCAATTCATTTCCAGTTTTTGGTCCTATATGGTCCCTGTTCATTTTTTCCTTAACATTCCATTGCATTCAACAATCACTGTTAGTGTTTTTCTAATATTGGACAGATTTAAAAAAGAGAGAAAAACTAAACTGTCCCTGACTTTAAATGTTTTTAATTCTTCTTGGGGGATAAAATACCTACAATAAATGAGTAAGTACAAAGGCTTTACTCCAACACTCAAATGGATCTAACTTCTCATCAATCTAGAAATTCTCCCTAGTGGTGCTAATAGCCTGGGGATCGATGAAATCAACACAATTTGTTGTTGAGTCTTTTCTTCCTGACCCCATTTGAGGTTTTCTTGGCAAAGATTCTACAGTGGTTTGCCAGTTCCTTCTCCAGTTTGTTTTACAGGTGAGGAAACTGAGGCAAAGAGGGTTAAATGATTTTCCCAGGGTCACATAACTAGTAATTATCTGAGGTCAGATTTGAACTCAGAAGGAGGGGTCTTCCTTACTCCTGGGGCAGCACTCTATCCACTGCATCGTCTAGGTGTCATTGACAAAGAAGAGCATCTACAAGGCTTCACACTCTGTGAGGAATTATTTCTCCTCCTGGCTTCTACAATGAATCTCCTACTTCATCATGTTGAATACTAATAGGGAGCATATGCCTTGTGCTTTATGCCTTGCCCGTTGTTAATTATCCAAGGGTCACTGAATATGGGTATTTTTGGTGTGTCTTCCAAGGAAGCATGAATGATGTTGAGATATGAAGGGGAGAAATCTTGTTGTAAAATAAGCTATGTGGCAACATTTGATCTTGCTGACCCAAAAAGCTACACAATGTCATATTCTCTATATGTGAGATAGTAAATATGTGGTGTGTCATTGAATATAATTTGTGAAAAGATATCTGTTCCCTACTAATAACCACATTGAGGATGCCCTCAATTTATGTATGGATGACCCTCATAAAGATTTTGTTATAGATAGGATATAGGTGGTTAATTATTGGTCCCCCCCTTTTTTTTGACTAATGAGATAGCTCCTTGGTGGGGGATGGAGAGACATCTTATCGACACTTCAGAGTATTTGGGTGGTGAAGGGATGACATTTTCTGGGTCATGTGGTATGGGGAAGAGGAAGAGCTGCATAGCCATGGTAAATACAAAGCAGGGCAGAGACTATTTAATGGGGTAGAATATCTGGGTTTGGGTGACAGATATTGATTTTGGCACCATAGATAAAATGCTTAATGTCTTAATTTCCCCAGAAAAAATATGGCTATCAATTGAATGAAAAGGCAAAGGTCCACACTGGTAGAGGGAATGTTGTTACTGTAGTTCCCTACACCAATAAAATCAGTCATCATTATATCCCCTTTTCAAAAAAAAAATAATTGAGTTAGATGTCCTATGTGGACTTTTTTAGAATATCAGATAACTTTATTTTATTATGTAATTTGCATGGTCATGCTTCATGGTCAAAGATAATATTTTGGGGCGGCCAGGTAGCACAGCGAGTAAGAGCACCGGCTCCAGTGTTGAGAAGACCTGGAGATCGAATCCCGGGCTCAGACACTTAGCACCCACCCAGAAACACCTGGCTGTGTAACCTTAAGCAAGTTACTTAACCCCGATTGCTTAGGGGCGGCCAGATGGCTCAGCAAGTAAGAGCACCGGCTCCAGTGTCGGGATGACCTGGATCAAAATCTGGGCTCAGATACTCAGCACCACACCCAGAAATAACTGGCCGTGTAACCTTGAGCAAGTTACTTAACCCCTATTGCTTAAAAAAAAAAAGATAATATTTTTTGTATTGGATCTCTCAATTTCTAAAAAAACATTTAAAATGGTGTTAGAAGTGTATTTTTAAGGTAAATGAAACCTTTTGGGTTTTTGGATGAACTGGTAGGGAAGGTGGCAAAAGTTGATTCATCTTGAAGTTTAAGGAGTGCTGGAAGGGTGGGGCAAATTTTGTTTTTTTCTAGATGCAAGTTAGTTGGCTTTTGTAGCCATGAAAGAGCATGGTGGGTAGTGGGGAATGCCATGCTGAGTGATCACCTATGAGTTAAGTATGGCCCTTCTCTGCCATTAGTTCAGCAGGTTTTACCTCCTTAGGATTTGTTGTTTCATAGACAGACAGAGAGACAGAGACAGAGACAGACAGAGAGACAGAGACAGAGACAGAGAAAAACAGAGACAGAGAGAAATAGAGACAGAAAGAGAAATGAAATTGCTGTCTTTCTTATGCATAATTTCTACTTTGGAGAAGCTTGAAAGGTCCTGAAGATTAGAGAAAGCTTCTAATCATCCATCTTGTTGGTTACATGATCCAGAATCAACAATGATCAATTCCTAATAAATATCACTGGAAGTATGGTCCAACAATGAACATCTCATCTGAAGTCCTCAAAGATTTTTCCATGCAAAGGAGGAATAAGAGTTAATCTGGACAGTTAGAGGAATTTGATTCTAAAGTGATTAAGATGAATCCCCCAAGTAATCTCCCAGGGGAAAAAAATTATTTTCCTTTATGATCTTTACCCAGTCAATATCTTAGAGTTTGAAATTTGAGAGCATTACAATAGAAGGTGGCGTGTGAATGCTAGTAATTCTGAGAGAGTAGGAGGGCTAAAATGTGAACATACTGTGTTCTACCCAGACATTTCATAGCCAGTGGGTATAATTCATTTCAAAGAATCAAGCTGCTCCCCTTGGGTGGCTGCTTCTTCTTCCCCTTCTTCCCCTTCTTCCCCTTCCTCTTCTTCCTCTTCTTCTCCTTTTTCCCCTTCCTCCCCTTCTTCCGCTTCTTCCCCTTCTTCTCCTTCTTCTCCTTCTTCTCCTTCTTCTTCTCCTTCTTCTTCTCCTTCTTCTTCTTCTTCTTCTTCTTCTTCTTCTTCTTCTTCTTCTTCTTCTTCTTCTTCTTCTTCTTTTTCTTCTTCTTCTTCTTCTTCTTCTTCTTCTCTACACTTGAGCAGAAAATCAGGTTCATTCTTTCTCTTCAGTATCACTTTCAACTGAACATATCTATAGAAGCAGTGAAATTGGTTAACAAAGCCATGTTGAAGATGTTGCACTGAAGCAGACCTGATAGGGAGATAGAAACAGGCAGAGGGAACCTTGTGTCTCCTAGAGGCATTGATGATTGAAGACAATTTTTTTTATTTTTATTTTGTCTTCTCTAGGTAACCTAGATTTGCTTGACTCAGAATAGAAGCTTTTGGAGTTTCATGCTATAGTATATACATCTTGCTTCCTCTACCAATTCCTTTAACTCCCTCAGGGCCAGAATCATAGGCACTTTTTCCAATTGCATGGTCCATTCTTGATCAAGACAGTTCCTAAACTTCTCCAATAGTGTTAATATCAGAAAATCAGAAATACTGTACCAAAAAATGACAGAAGAAGGCCATCTTGGAAGATTTTCATGGTATTTTGTGGATAATATGGACTAGCAAGTAGCATATTTATGTAACATTTGAGCAGGTTGAGTGACCAAACACAAGTAGTGATGGGGACCTGGGGTCTAAATCAATTTGTACCATCAATTTGTAAAACTAGTTTGTACAATTGTAACTGCAATTTGTATTGTCAAACTCTGCCCCTTCCCCCTATCTGTACTCTGCCTAGGCAACAACTTGTGACTCCTTTATTCTTACTTAATCTCTTCATGTCTCCTCTGCTCTGGCCCAAATACTCCTTTGTTCTTGCCTCATGTCTCCTCTGGTCTGGCCCAAATCTCATCTAAACTATCTATGCACTAAAATCACAAGTTCCTCTCATTCAGCCCTAACCTTTATCTATGCATTGAAGTCCCTTACATCCAGCTGGTCAGCCCTGACAATGGCAGCCCTACCCTTTAAAAGTAAAAGCCTGTACCCCTCTCACTTGCAGGTCCCCTAAAGGACTGTTGCCCACTTCTCATAGAAATGTAACAATAAACTTCTACAACTCTCACTCCAATTAAGCCTGAGGCTTTGAATTCTTTCCAGAGCTATTGCAGGTTTTCTGGTCTTAGATAAGATCAGAGTTCCTGTTGAACCTAGAGGGAGCCATCCCTCATCAGTAGTAGTCATTAATGCTTATACTCCCTTTTAAGAGAGGTCTCTACTGGAGTGCCTCAGTATGCTTTACTTGGCCTTGTGTTGTTCAGGATTTTTGTTAGTGACTTAGAGAAAGGCATAGATTGAATGAACTTCAAATTTGAGGATAACACAAGGTCATAAGAGATGATTAATATATTGAATGGTAGAATCAAGATGCAAAAAGATCTCAAAAAGGTGGAATGTTGGACTAGATCTAATCAAAGGAAACTTAATACATATAAATATGAAATCCTATACTTGAGTTAAATTAATTAACTTGATAATACAATAACCAACCATAATTCCAGAGGATTGATAAACAAGCATGATTCTCACCTCCTGACTAAATGGTGATGCACTCACAGTATAAATAAGACAGATTTTTTGCATGTGGCTGAAATGTGAAAATTTATTTTGTTTGACAATGAATATTTGTTAGAAGTTTTTTTTTCCTGCAAATGCAAGTGGATGAGAAAAAGAAAGATTTTTATTTAGTCAAATTTTCTGAAAAAGTAGTTTGAAAAGCAAAGAAAGAAGCATAATTAGGTGGTTATTTGTCTGAAAAATGTCTGACGGTCTTAGGATTGTAAACTAAAAATGAGTCAACAATGTGGCATGGAAACTAAAAAATTCTATTATGGTTCTAAATTACTCTAAGTGAGATATAATTACAGAAACATAGAATTTAAAAATGCTATGATATTCTGCTCTGATCTAAAACTTCAGGGTATCCAGAAGAGGGGAGCCAGAATGGTATGATCTTTGAGAAAATGTTACATAATGATAGAGACCTAGTATGGTTGTATACTAATAACAGAGAGTATTGTAGGGGGAACATGAGAGTTGCCTCCAAGTCAGTGTGTAAAGGTCTATTATGTGAAAGAGGAATTCAGAACTTATTTTTTTTCTTTTTGGCCCATGAAAGCAAAATTGGGTGCCTTGTATATAAACTTAGAAGAAAGGTTTATGATGGATTAAGGGAAAACATTAATATATCTAGTTTACCCAAAGTGGAAACATTGCTTTGTGTGATAGGGGTTCTTCTCTCCCCTCACTTTCACCCTGGTTTGGAGGTCTGGATGGATACGATGTGTGAGGCACATTTTAGAGGGAATTTATGTCCACAGATGCACTTACACTAGAACTCTGAGGTTCCTTTCATCCTTGAGATTTTGTGATTCTTTAACTATCATCTTGTGTTTTAACTGGTAATGACTTTTCCCGGCCATGATAAGAATTCTTTCTCTGTTTCTCCATCTCGGTGTCTCTCTCTTTCTCTACATATGTATATATAGCTGTGTGTTTGTATGTATGTATATATATGTTACATTATATATGTGTATACATGTGTATGTGCATGTGTATATATATACATATATGTTTAAATATGTATGGTAATGGCAAGCACACTAGTAGTTCACACCTTGTTTCAACTATTGAATTAACATCTTGTTTCAGTTCAAGTTTCTTTTGAAACTTGTATCAAGTCGGTTAAGAAACAGAAGGTGTGAACGCCACAACTTGTGAACCCTAGAATGCATGAACTCCTGCAACAGGATGAGGAAGAGCTAAGGACCAAATATAAGGAGAGGCTCAAGCTAAGAGACAAAAGAACTGAGAAGAGGACTCTTGTGGTAGAAGAGTCAAGAAGGAGAAAACTTGTGGTATCCCAGCACTCTGTTTGTCTTCTCTGTCTGTGTTGTAGTTTGTTTGTGATACTTTGTACAGAAGCCCTGGGAACTTACTGGAAGCCCTGAAAGAAGATTTTTCTGGTTCTATGTTTACAGAATTCCTGTAGGAGGGCTTTGGAGGTCCTGGGACTTTACTGATTATTTGTGCTGACCTCTTCGACCTTGTTTGTGGGTCTGTGTTGATTTCTACATTGACGATTTGTGCTGAGTTTTCAGACCTTGTTGGTGGGTCTGAGTTGATTTCACAGTTAGATAGTGAATTCATGATGGTGCTGGCAAAAGTGAATGAATATTATTGTGGCTTTGTCAAGTTTTGTCTTCCCAGAAACAGGAACTGTGAAGGGCTTGACGTGGACTAGACACTGTGAACTTCAGTATGGAATGGGAACTGGACGAAGAACTGGACAAGGAGCTGGACAAGGAATGGGGAGCTTCCTGCCTTTGAACCCAGGTGACAGTTGGAGCTGGGACCATGGAATAGGAACCATGGAAGTTGAGAGCCAGCCTCGAGTCAAGCTGAAAAAAGACTTTACTTGGATACTGTGTAATAACTGAGAAGATTATGATTTACTGTGATCTAGGGATGGAGAACTTTGACTTTTTTACATTGTGATTGAATTAAGGATTTTATGGTTGACTAAATAAATGTACTTTTTTTTAAAACTATAAGACCACTTTGGTGAAAACTATGTGGCCATTTTAGTGATAAGTTGTTGATTGGTGACATGGTGAATGCTGTATTTTGATTTTCTGTGATAAGTTGTAACATTGTGAATACTGTACCTTGATTTTCTCTTAATATTTTGCTCTGATTTGTTATTGAATCAAGAGCTCAATATACTATGTAATCAGAACCTTGAAAGCTGCTCACAGCAGTAATTGTCTGGAAAGCTGCTTGTGTGTGGCTTTACAGTATATATGTTTAAATTTGTTATTGTTGAATTATTTCAGTCATGCCTGACCCTTCATGACCCCATTTGGGGTATTCTTGAAAAAGATATTTGAGTAGTTGAACATTTCCTTCTCTAGCTCATTTTACAGATGAGGAAACTGAGGCAAACGAGATTGAGTGACTCAACCAGAATCAACCAGAGTCATGCAGTTATTAAGTGTCAGATTTAAACTCAGGAAAATAATTCATCCTGATTCCAGGCATGGCAATCTACACACTATCTACTGCGCCACCTAGCTTCTCTCTCTCCTATCTCTCTCTATCTCTCTCTCATTTTTCATAAACTTTAAATCACCATATAAATGGGAGCTATTTTTATCTAGTCCAATCTTCTCATTTTAATTATCATCCAGAAAGATGAAATTATTTACTTTAAGTCATGCAGCAATTAGTGATGGACATAGGACTCAGATCCTAGGCCTCTAGGAATAGTTCTTTCTATCATGCAACATCTTGGTCTCACAAAATTGAATTGAGATTTTCAAAAGAAAAAAATGCCGCTTGTATTTGTCATTGAACCTTGTTATTAACACTTTCCCCCTATATGTGACTTGGCAATTACACTAGAAATGAAGAGATTATTTGAGACATCCACTGTTGCAACATAGCAATCCTCCCCAATTCAAATAAATTGTACTAAGAGCAGTCTGTACTAATCATTGTCTGGGCATCTTGTCCTTGTCATAATCAGAAACACTTTAACATGGGTTCAGTCTCAGTTCAATTCTTTAAAAGAATGGAAAGATTTAGAGAAGATAGGTAGTGGCTTATCTTAGTTGACCTGGTTTGGTCATCCATAAAATTCTCTCAAGGTAGGAGAGATAAAGATTTTAAGGATGAGAGAGAAGAAATTGGTCGTCTTGGCTCAGCACAAATTTCAAACTACAAAAGTCAGAGGAACTGAATGACAAACAGCCAGAGAGAGCTACCAACTCACCTTTTTTATTTTTATTTGCTGTGGCTAGAGTGTTATTTGGGATGTTTGGGCCTGTATAGATACTCCACCAGAGATCTTTCTAATAATCATGTACTTTTTGAATGCAAACATCCCTTGAGAGTTTAAGATCACCTATAGTTAGGTCAGAACAGTTTCCTAGAGAGGGAACATTATTCAATGGAAGAATTGTAATTGTTCTGCCAAACAGATATGTAAAAAGTAAAAGTCAGAGAAGCATTATGGTGAATTTAAAGTGCTTAAAATGGGGGAGGGGGAGAGGAAGAAAGACTATGAAGAAGCTTCTCATAATAGCTAATATTTATACAGTGCTTTAAGGTTTAAAAAATGCTTTGTAAATATTTCTCATTTTATCCTCACAACAACTCTGAGGAGGAGGTGCTATCATGATTTCTTTTTTACAGATGAGGAAACTGAGGCAGGGATAAGTGAAATAACTTTTACACGATCACCTAAGTAGTAATCTTGTGATGTCAGATTAGAACTCAGGTTTTCCTGATTCCTGGTCTAGCTTTAACTACTGTATCATGTAGCTATCTTCTAAGATTTCTGCCTATTGATATATTAGTTTTAATCACACCCATATCTGTTAATACAGAAGTGTCCTAAAGTCTGAAGTAAGTGGGTATGGCTTAAATACTATTTTAAAATGAAGTTAATATTTTTCTCCCAAGTGTCTTTTATGGAGAATTGTGAGATGGTCTATGACCCTTAAATAAAAGTTTCCCTGAAAAGTGAAATGGGGAGAAAAAAGACTTTATTAAATGGCTTTATTAAATTCAGATAATGTTCATCTGGTTTTAGAATATTTTCTTTGCTGAAGAAAATCTGAGAGGTAAAAGAATACAAGTGAAAAAAATGTAAAAAGGAGAGTGAGTAAGCTGTGAGCACAAGCATTTTAAATGATCTTTTTTTTCTAATTATATCCTCAGTGTTTAATACAATACTTGGCATATAGTTAGTGTTTAATAAATATTTTTATTCATTAATTCATTACCTTATATTAATATTTTAGGCCCCCCCCAAGACTAACATTTAGACAGTAAAGCACAAATAAAATACAGTGAAGATATTGATAATTAATTGATGCTTAAGGTATCTAAAATGTTTTAAGTAAAAATCAAGTTACTATTTCCTGTATAGTCTTTCCTTATATTCACTAAGCTTATCATTAACATTTGAAAACTGAATATTTGTTCCAGTAGAAAAAGATTAAACAGCCTCAGCATTTTCATTCCTAGGAACAAATATCACAAACTATACTTAGAAGAGACATTTAAGGTGGGAAAGATGTATGACATGGCCTCATGGTGGAAAGGAGATGCAGAAGGTTGACTACTGGGGAAGTTACCATATAGGTGGTGAGCAGAATGGGACCAATTCATAAATGGGGCAAACCTATCCCATTTAGCTGCTCCTTATTTAACTAATCATTTTTTGCTTCATCATCATCATCATCATCATCATCATCATTTCCCTTTTTTGTTTTTTATTCAAATTTTTGAGTTAGTGGATGCCTATAAATATGAATCTTATCCTTCCTATTTCTATATTTGATAGCTTATTTTGCACATCCTAAATGTAATAGATACTACATAAATGTCTATATAAGTGTATCAATGTCAAATTAAAAGATTAGAAAGCATACCACTAAGGTATAGTTTTATATGTATGTGATATCACAATGACTGATTCAGTGGTCATATGATTATAAATTTTCTTCTGTCACATAAAAAGATAAAATGTTAAAATAGTAAATAATTAAGATTGTTTTTGCCCTTGCCATATTAGGCATGCAACATACTTATCCATTGTCCTCAATTAGGACCTTTGGACTGAATAAGATTATTTTATTTTTTCTTGTCTACAGAACTAGTAAACGTCAGAAGCAAGATTTTTACCTAGGGTTCTTGACTCTCAACATTCTAACCACTGTTATACGTTTTTTCTAGGTATCTTGTCAGATGAGCTATATTGGGAGGCATAACAGATTATCAATAGATTCCAAAAGTATCATGGTAAGAACTGAACGCAAACAAGACTCTAGAAGTATTTTTCTTTGGCCACAGACTCTAATATCCTTTTGCTTTGTGCAGGTATCAGTGAAGCACATTTTCTTCTCATTGGCTGTCTTTGAATCTCCTCACATAATTGGCTGGCACTCTCAGTTAATTCAGATACAATTTACATACCGCTTTCTTTATGCTGTTTCTTCTGTGTAATTCATCCTTGATGATCTGTAACTGATTCTTCGTACCATCTTTGAAGCTCTCCAGTACCTTTTGAATAACACATACTTTTAATTCTTCATAAAATGTATACTTCAATAATTCTTAACCATACGGCATCACTAAAAAGTAAAAGGACATAATACGGATTGAGCCTCTATTTGGGGATAAACCTGCAGTGATGAAAGCACTGTGCAATTTTCCAAAGGACATTAATTCTGTACTTTTCATTTTATTCAGCCCTTGGGCCGAGTCAAAGTCCTACCACAATGTCTGCCAAGCATTTGGATGCTAACGGAATAGCTCTGTGGGGTGTCCATCCAACTGAACAGCATAATCCCAACAAAAGGCATTCTTTATCCCCTGAAGATTTTCCTATATGGCTAGTTAGAGTGAGTTGCTTTCAATAGGATGGATCTCGACTAGTAGCTCTAAAAGGGTCCAAAGTTTGTTGCAAATATAGCAATGCTGTCTGCAAACCTAATGTTAACATTTTTTTGGCCTTTTTTATTTGTAGGAAGCTTAAAATCCATACAAACTGATATCTAGTAAAATCTGAAATTTTGAATCAATGACAATACATTTTATTCATCCCTCTTAAATTTTATTCTAATGATAAAGTATATCTTAGAGGATAGAGTTCTGGTCTTGGAATCAGGATGAACTAAATTTTAAACCCTCCACAGAAGCATATTAGCTGAATAACCCTGGATAAGTCAATTAACTCTTCTGAGATAAAGCTATTTCATCTCCAAAACATGAATAAAACATATCTCATGTGGGTGTTTTAAGGATATGTAAAAAAAGTTATGGAAAGCATTTTGTAAACTTTAAAGCTTTTTCTGAAGGTTCTCCTCTCTCCCCCCTTTCTGAAAATCAGGACAGTTGTCCTCAAGTCCTCTATCATCTCTGACATTCTGCATAATATTTCAAAGATCAATAAAAGTGGTTCATCAGAAAGATTCACAAACATTTTTAGTATCCTGCCATGCCACTTATCTAAGCCAGTTGAAAAGAGCTTACTAACAGCAGCTAAATACTCTCATACAATTTCCCTACTAATCATGGGTTTAAATTCCTTATTAGCCACTAGTATTTTATGCTTTCCAGTTTAAAGATCAATCTTTTTTATAGAGAGAAAAGAGCAAATTAGAATTTGAGTACACAGTTGGTTCTCTGTCATTCTTTTTACTCATTTACTTCAAATCATAGCTTTAGCCCATCTTTAATTTTCATTTTTCCCAATATAGCTAGTTTCATACTTCATCCCTCCCTTCCTTCCTCCCTCCCTTCCTTCTTTCCTTCCTTCCTTCCTTCCTTCCTTCCTTCCTTCCTTCTTTCCTTCCTTTATTTGTTTCTTCCTTCCTGTAAAGCCAAGCACAAACATCTTTCCAGAAGACTGCTGCTGGGAACAGCTTCAAGATTTTGATTACATAGCACAGTGAACTCTCTATTTATTCACCAGTAAATTAAGGCAAAACATTCACAGAAATCAAAGTACAGCACTCACAATGTTATGACATAACAACTTATCACTAAAATGGCCATATAGTTTTCAACAAACCAGCCACATAGTTTTAAACGAAGTACAGTCATTTAGTAACTCAATCATTTAGCAAGTCCTTAATTCAATCATCCTTAAGGATCTTTTCTCCTTAATGGACACAAAGTACAAATGTCGAAGTTCTCCACCCTTAGCTCACAGCAAATCATAATCTTCTCTGTCAGCATCAGGTACCGAAGAAGAAATCTTTTCATCTTGACTCAAGACTGGCTCTTACCTTCCATGATTCCCTCTTCCATGCTCCCAGCTCCTGCCCAAATCTACACAACTGTCACCTGGGTTCAAAGGCAGGAAACTCCCTGTTCTTTGTCCAAGTTCTTGTCCAGTTCTTGTCCAGTTCCATGTCCAGTTCCCATTCCATATTGAAGCTCACAGAGTCTAGTCCAACTCAAATCCTTCACAGTTTCTTTTTCTGGGAAGACAAAGCTTAACAGAGCCAAAACATCATTCATTCACATTGCCAGAACCATCATCAATTCACTTTCTTCCTGTGAAATCAACAGGGACCCACAAACAAAGTCTGAGAACTCAACACAAATCATCAATACAGTCTCAGGACCTCTGAAAACATCAGTAATACCCTCTTCCAGGATTTCTATATACATACAACTAGAAAATCCTCTTTCAGTGCTTCTGAAACAGTGGTAAGGTCCCAGGGCTTCTGTAAGAACAACGTCCTCTATCAACAGACGAATCTGAAAAAGTAACACAAAAACAGAAAAAGTCCTGGCACCACAGTCATGCTTCCTCTCAGTTCTCCTCTCTTCTCATTTCTCAGTTCTTCTCAATTCTCTTCTCAGTTCTCAGTTCACCATTCTGCCACCACAAGTTCTGTTCTCCATTCTGTTCTCAATTTGTAGCCATTCTCAGAAGTTTTCAGAATCCTAGCAGTTCTCTGTCTCTCTCAGAAATTCTGGCTCTCTAGCTTGGGTTTTTTCTTATATATGGTATTAGCTCCACCCTGTTCCACCCCTTCCTGTTACATCAGCAACTTCCTCCCACTGTGGAATTCACAAGTTCTAGATCTTAATACTTGATACAATCATGAACTTGAAACAAGGTGCTAAGTACCTGTTTGATTGCTAATACAAGGGGCAGGGAAGATCTTCAAATCCCCATTACCACTACACCTCCCTTCTTCCTTTCTTCCTTTTCTTTCTTTCTCTGCCTCTGCTTTTCAGTATGCTGTCCACCTTTGCCATAGTTTTCCTTCCAAGGAGCAAGTTGCTTTGAATTTCATGGATGCAGTAGCCATGTGCAGAGCAATACCATATGCTATCTGATTTAAAAAAAAAAAATATATATATCTCCCAGCAATCTTAACTTCATCTTTTGATCCATCCAACCTTGCATTTCACATGATGTCTGTTGCAATAATTTAAATAAATAAGGGGACAATGTCCAATCTTGTCATAATTATTTTCCAATCTTAAAACAATCAGTTCCATTTAGTTCCAACTGTTGCTTCTTGGCTTGTGAAGAAGTTTCTCAGGAGATAAGATAATCTGGTACTCCCATCTCTATGAAGATTTGCTGCATTTTGTTATGAACCACACAATAGGCTTTAGTTTAGTCAAGGAAACAGAAGTAGATTTCCACCCCCACTCTACTCCGGAACTCCCTTGCATTGTCCATAATCTAGGGAATGTTGGAAACTTAATACCTAGTTCCAATTAAAAATTACCTTGATCTTCTGGTAATTCTTAGTTCAGATATTGTTGAATCCTAGATTGCAGAATCTTAAGCATAATCATATTGGCATGTGAAAATAGTATAACTGTTTAGTAATTAGAACATTCCTTGGCATTGCCCTTCTTTAGGATCGGGACATAAACTGATCTTTTCCAATTCAGTGGCCACTATTGTGCTTTCCAAATTTGTTGACCCATGGAGAGCAGCACTTTAGCAGCAGTATCTTTTAGAGTTTTATCGTTAGCAGTGCTTCCGAAGGCCCACTTGGCTTCATTCTCCACGATGTCTGGCTCTAAATCAGTATCCATGTCATTATTTTTATTGGGAATATTAAGATCTTTCTTATATAGTCTCCTCATGTGTTCTTGCCTTTTCTTTTTAATCCCTCCTGCTTCTGTTAAATCCCTACCATTTTTTTATTATCCTAATTTTTGCATAAAACTTCCTTTTGATATCTCTAATTTTCTTGAAGACATTTCTTGTCTTTACCATTTTATTGTTTTCTTCTATTTCTTTGCATTGCTTATTTAAGAAAACCTTCTCTCTCTTTGCTCCCCTGCCAAACAGAGCTCCAGTGTACTTAGGATGTATGACGTACTGATACCCAAAAGTGCTGTGTGTGTGTGTGTGTGTGTGTGTGATAGACTGCTTTTCAGAATAATACTTTTAAATGTGCTCACTTTGAGTATCTGAAAAGACCTTAGCATAAAATGACCAAGGTATCCCATTGCATCTTGGGTGATCTCCAGTTGTCCTGATGAATATCAGGCCACTGGACTCAAGTGGCTCTGAAGGAGAAAGTGAGGCTGGCGGCCTTGCATAGCCCTCCCTCATTCAAATCCAAATCAACCTCAAGTCATGCCATCATTTCCTGATGTCATGATCCTCTTTGAGAATGAAGGGTGAACAACACCACCACCATGATTCCTTGCTATTCTCTAGAATTCTGCTTTCAGTTGGGTATATACTTCTCTTTCTTCTTTCCCTTTGTTTTTCATTATAATTCCTCATCAGATGATCACTTTGCTTTCTTGGTCTTTTTTTTTTGGAATTTTTTATGTTGCTACTTTTTCAAAAACAATATTGTCAAATGCTGTCCACAGTTCTTCAAGCATTCTATCTGCCACACCTAATCTTTTAAAACTATTCATGACTTCCAATTCATATTCATAAGGGATGTTATTTAGGTCATACCTATATGGTCAATATTGTGGCAATAGTCTGTCAAGTTTTGGGATTTTTTCCTTCCTTTCTCCTTTTTTCCCCTTTCTCCTTCCCTTCCCTTCTTTTTTTTGGGGGGGTGGGATGGGGTGCTTCCATTATTCCTGACACTGTTTGATTGACTTGAATAATCTGTGAAATGCTTGACTTCTTCACAGAAATAGCCCCTAAAATATCCCTCATAGTCACTAAAATGTGTTTTTAAGAGCAATCAAATTTTGCCCATTTCCTTGGAATAATATCAATTTTTAAATATCACATTATAGAAAGCACAATGAAAGAAAGCAATAAAACACTTACATATGGGATTAAACCCAGTCCTTAACTGACATAATTAACCAAAAGCATGGAAACCAACTCAATGCAGTTTTGTCTGGTAAAGACTACATATTATGAGTGATTTTAGTGTTAGATAATCACAAAGGCATAGCAATAGCTGTCACAAAATAAAAACATACTAAAATTATTGCTTATGCCAAGTAGCTCACATACTTCTGTGTGTTTAATAGCACGTTTTCATGATAAAGAATAAAAAAGTGTTAAAATTTGGTAAACTCAATTTTAAATGGTGTGAAAAGAATAACATGCTAAATATATAGTCATTTTTAAAGATGTAAAAAAGATGATTTTTATATAAATAAGTTTAATTATTTTTCTTGTGTATAACTCTACTGATTTCAATATGAAATCTATCCTGAATTTAGTACATATTCATTCAATTGGTTTAAAAGTATGGATTTCATTTTATGGGCAAAAGGGAGCCACTAGAGTGTTTTGATCAAGTGAGTGAAATCATCAGAATTGCGTTTTCCAAAGATTACTTTGGTAGTGGTCTATTAGTTACTTTAGAATGATGAGGAATTGGAAGTGTAATATTTATTTCACTTACCATGAACTAACAAAGCCTTAAAACAAAACATGTAAGAATGAAAAATATAATGATATGGCAACTCCCTCAAAGAAGAAACACTTAAAATACTGGAGTCAACTCAATAAGCTGAGTGTCGTTAACATTGTATAATACCTCTAGCTAATTTTCAATCCAAAGATAACATATCTAGTTATACAGTGTAGATGTGGTTTATGTCATGTGGCTTGGTTTTCAGAAAAAAAGAACTATTCTAATAGCAAACTAAACTAATATAATTAAAATGATAAATATAAATAAACAGTAATGATTTTCTCTCTTCATTAATAGCCTAAAATTTTTTTCTCTATCTGTAATGGAAATGCAAATTTAAAGATCTTCCCTGCCCCTAGGCTAAAGTACACCTGGAGCCTGGGGTGGGAGGCTTGTTTTTCAGTAGATATTTCTTGATTGGCCAGTGAGTCAATAAGGTTGTTACATTCTCTGAGCCAGGAGAAGGCTATATGAGCCCTGATGTGTAGCTTTGTTTTGGGGCTCACTTTGAGAAGTGTTCTGTGATTTGATCTGGATTCTGGGAAGCCGTTGTCCAGAACCCCCAGCTTTGAAAAACCCAGATGTGGAAACCCAGATGTTGATTTGGTATGGATGTAATTGTTGGACAGTTTGGAAAACTGTCTACTTGATCTGTTTCTCTGTCTTGATAATTCTGTCTGTATACTTTGAAGTTCGGGGTGCTGACCCCTTTTCCCTGAACTAGGTAAACAATACATATCTGACTGATTAAAGTAAGCTTGTTAACCCATTTTGAGTTGCTTTCCTTTATCAAAGCAGATCCAAGAACCTGAATGGGCAGCCACCCTTAGGACACTTGGGGTGCTTGCTGCTACACTATCCTAGCCCTCTTCCTTTTTTATAGGGGAAGGTGATTATAAGACACTAGGTTTGAGCTATCACTTTTGAACTCTTTGTGTGTATTTGAATATATGTTTTGTCATGAAAGGAATAATATTAACATCAAGAGAAAATTCATTGCAGTTGGAAAAATTGTGTTCCATTACTGGCTCCATCACTTGCTAGCCATGTGATCTTAGGAATGCTTCAACAATCTCCTATTCAGTTTTCTTATCTATAAAATGGGGGGATTGGCTGGATAATTTCTAAGATCTTCCCCAGGTCTAAAATCTTAAAGAAAATAATTTCTATGCTGGCTTTCCCACCCCAAACTTGGAAAAATGATGAATTTTTAATAACTTATGTTCTCTTTCTTTTTTTCCCTCCACAATGTTGTGTTTCATGGGTAACTTGGTAACAAAATGTATAGATGTAGCATATTCTATCTTCCCAATGGTGCTAGCTGAAATTACTAACTACTCATTTCTAATCTTTATCACATACCTTCCTGGGGATGGTCTTTCTTCCTACCCCTATGATAAATGTATTACAAGTATTACCTCATTTGATTCTCACAACAATTATATGAAGTAGATGCTATTATTAACCCACTTTACAGATGAGGAAATTGAGACAGACAAGGATTAAGTGATTTGCCCATATCACAGTTAGTAGGAGCTGAGGCTTCATTTGAACTCAGGGCTTCTTTACTCCCTTTTGTCACTTAGCTCTCAATTAAGAAAACACAAAAGAGTGTGCTTTGTAGAATCATTTCTCCTTAGAATTAATACGAGAAGGTTAAATTCACTTGCATATTCCTGGGTGGACTACAGGAAGAGCATTGCTTCTGAAGGCAGAGCAACTGATTTCAATTTCCATTTCTGAAGTGTCCATTAGCTTCCCTGGGTCTCTGTTTTCTCATTTAAATGTTATGGGCATGTACCAGATGGACATTTTGTCAATAACATTTTCTGATCCCTGGTTTATTTCATTAGTATAGCCCTTTCTTCTGTACTTCAGATTGAGACCCCTCCACAGCTTATCATCAATATACAGTTCCAACAAATAGTTCATAGAGGTTCTACCCATTTCTACAAATGGCAATAACAAAATTACACTCGTAGATGCATGAATTTCAAATTTGGGAATTGGAGGCATAATTCAGAGACTGAAAATAAATAATAATTATAATAACAATAATAACTAGCATTTATATAGTATTTAATATGTGCCAGATGTGCTAAGTGCTTTACTATTAATGTCTCATTAAGTGCTATTATTATCCCCATTTTTTTTTTGGAGAGAGAAAGCAAGGCAATTGGGGTTAAGTGACTTACCCAAGGTCACATAGCTAGTACATGTCAAGTGTGTGAGGCCAGATTTGAACTCAGGTCCTCCTGACTCTAAGGCCAGTACTCCATTCACTTTGCCATCTAGCTGCCCAAACCCCCATTTTTATAGATGAGGAAACTGAGGTAAAGAGATATAAACCAACTTGCCCAGAGTCATGCAGATATTATGTGCCAGATACTGGATTTGAACTCAGATTTTCCTGACTACAGGCCCAGTGCTTTATCCATTACAGCAACTAGCTGATAAAGAACACTGTAGTTGACTTAGATAAGTAACAATTACAATTACTCTGCTGAGTAAGCTCATAGGTGTTTCCCCCAAGAAAATTTCCACCTATGAGAGCACAGTTTTAGGAAAAAGGTCGTACACAGGTAATACTGATTTAGGAGAATATTGGCAATGGGATGTCTATGATTGATGGCAGCAGTGGAAAGAAACAAGAACAATTGATTTTGTTAATTGATCAAGGAGCAATTATAGGAAACGAGCAGAATTAGTGACCCTGTCCCAAATTTCTTCATCTACCTATTGAAGGACAAAAGCCAGTTTCTGGGCCTTATCCTTTGTAGGTCCTCTGAGGTCAAGAATCAACCTGCTATGGGTAACATATATAGGATTTTGGTTGATACCTTCTTCAACCTTTCATTTGAAAATTGGACCCAAGGTTTCACAGAAGTATGAGGGAAATTTCAGGGTGCTGCTAGAGACTTTCCCCTGCATAAAATAGCCATTTATCCTTTCAGTTATCTGTTGCATCTGACATTTATTGAACATATTATATTGAAGCTCTGAAATTCAGAAGGTAGAATTCAATGATATTTTTCATTTAAATGATTTAGCCAATTAATTGAATTGAATCACCATTTCTCAAAATCAATTCAGCAGTTCTCAAAAAGTGTGTTTATATAATAAAATTTAAATTGTAATCTATTCCATTATGATGTTGTTTGCCTACATGCAGCTAGAAGAAGTAGGTCTAGGCAGGATGAGCACTTGACCCAATTATGGTAAATAAGGTTGCTTTTTTTTTTTATTCTGAATCTGATAAGGAGTGACAGCCAACCTGGAAAACTCCCCTTAATGTATTGAAACACATGTTTAGAAACAGAAAGTGGTACTTGTATCTATGTCAGTAGTCAAGAAATGTTTGCTTAATTGAATTGAATTCCATTAAATTGAACCCAGAGTGCCTAGAGCGTGCCTATCCCCACCATTTCAATCTTCTTTACAATCAGTTCATGATCAAAAAACAAATCAAACAAACGCACTTAACTACCAATTCTTATTAAACTTTCAGATAACTAAAATTACCCACTGACGTTCTAAAATCCAATCTGCTAGCAAATATGTGACCAACCAAAGATACCATTGCTCAAAATGTATATGATTCTTTCCCAAATTGGTGTTTTCCATCATCTAGGAGTCAGAATGATGAATGTAAATTTACATGTCATTGAGATGGTTACTTTTCATCATCATAGATTACATCATTATTTGCATAGCCAATAACATCTGCTAACCAGGCTTCCTGCTCCTGGTATCTATCCCTATTACAATCTAACTGAGACACCACCATCTGATTAATCATCCTAAGGCAAAGCTCTGATCACACCTCTCCTTTGCTAAGAAAAAAAAGAAAGAAAAGAGAAGTGATCAACACCCTTTTAGTATCTACTTTTAAGTCTCAAATTTCTACATTCAAAGCTCTCTAACATCTGGCCCCCAACTTGCTCACTTATCCATAAAATGAGAAGAATGAACTATTTAACTTCTAAGTTCCATTTTGCTTTAAATACAAATAATCACATTCTCACTTATTCCTGATACTACTTCACTTTATTATTTCAAGTTTCAGCAACACTGGACAATTCATCATTCACTGAAAACAATATGGTGTAATAAAGAGAGATGCATTTGTAGTAAGAGGACCTGGATCTAAATCATGGCTCTCTTCCTCACATCTACACTAAGTCAAATCACACAACCTCAATTCCCTCATGTGAAAAATGAACATAACAGGATAGATGATTTCTCAAGTACAATTTAAGACTATTCAATAAAGTTTTGAGAACTTTTTGGAATTCTGGGATATATAGTTCTTCTCTGGAATGTTGATGCCTCTGAACTACAAATTCCAAAAGGGCACTCAATTCTCAAACCCAATTCAAAGACACAAGTTTGTACCCAATGAAGGATAGAGGTGAATCCTAAGACAGATAATACTTCTACAGACAAACACATATGTAGACATATGAAAGACATGTTAAAATATTAAATGACAGAGTGAATGCTTTAATGATGTTCATGATAAGGATGAGAGCATTTTTGGAGCAGAAATCAAAGTTGTAGTCATGGAACACTGGTAGCTTCCTCACAAATCTGTCTAATGCTAGTCTTGGAAAACATATTCCATTTTTGACAAAATGTGATAGCAATATTCAGTGTTCTCCAGAAACCTTTAGAAGTCCTGCAAGTTATAAAAATTGGTCTTTGCTACTGGATACTCTTTGTACATTTTTCTTTAAAGCTCCCTAGGGACTGAAAACATTGGCATCATATTCTGCCCCTTCTTGTAGATAAGAAAATGAAAAGTTTCACTCATAGTTGAGGTTCCCACTAATTATTTGTTTAACCCCACAGGAAAAATATACTCATGTCATGAAAGCCCTCTATTCTGAGCAGACTCATATTACCAGCTTTGCCAGGGGCTAGAGTGAATCTATCATTATGTTGCATCGTGCATTTTGATGTGAACTGCCATATAATATGGTATACCTGAAAAAGTTGATTTTGTTTGAACGATAACTCTTGACCTGGGGAGCTTGGGAGAAATGAAAAGGGGTGAATTTGCATGATTTGTGCCATAAGCCATATATATATATATATAGTAAGAAGGTTTTAAAGATTAATATATTCCCAGAGCAGCACATGAAAGAAGACAGGAAAAGTAACTCTATGATCATCCAAACACTCTATTAATTTGTAATGCTTTCAATGTGAAAGATCCATTTGTTGCTGCTGATTTTTTATTTTTATGTTTTGGTCATTAATGGAATATATAAAGGAGAAACTGATATTCTGCTCATGTTAAAGACATTTTCTCAATGCTTAATTCTTAGTCACGGATAGGAATAATAATGCTTGAAGGAATGACTGATTTCCTAACCCTCAACCACCTCTCCTTATTGAAAAGGTCTAAAGTACTCTAACTTATTGAAACATTATTGTCCTTTCTGGAGTATCAAATAGCAGGAAGAATATTTCATGAAATAGTTACATTATGGCTTTACTATCAATTAATGTGTGTATGTGTGGTGATGGTGGGGAAAAGATAGGGTGATTTGGAACTTAGAGGCAGAAAAATGTCAAGCGTTAGCAAATTATCTTCCTTGAAGAAAAAAAGAATGTTCCTAAAGTACAATGAGGATGTTTTGTATTGACGACAATTCCAAAGAATATCACTTAAACTATTCATTAAGTTTTTATTTCTTCTACGGAGTATATTCATATCTGCCTTGAGCTATGCAAATCTTTACAACAGACTATTTCCCCTATTTAAATATTTAAAAAATCCCTCCAAATATTTATGGTTATGGAAACATGATGCCTTACTTTTTATTCTCATCTTCAGAAATTGATATAGCAGCATAGTTAAATTAAAGAATTTGAGAGGAAATATTACTTAAAGTTTCAGAATGCATTAAAGGGTGATATCATGGTTAGCTCAAGGCTAATAAATGTATGAATTTGCATTTTAATTTCTTCAGAAAGGCATAAAAATGTTTATATATTGATGTTTGTATGTATACATATAAGTATGTATACATACACACATATAAATACATTATATATTTATTTTTCTTTATTATGTCCAAATGTATGTGTGTGAGTATAAACATAGATATATGTGTGTGTACTATAGGAACTATATGATATATCATATATGACATGATGCCCAAACATAATGAGCGAAGAAAATTAATCGTCTCTTGCTCCTATTTCTCCGGTGTCAAACTTCAGATTTCTTTCCTTTCACTGCTTCACAAACCCATCAGAATGGGCATCTTCAGCATACTCTCATTGGGATATAGGGAACCCAAGTTACACTCTACTTGGAATTACCTCTGTAGGAGTACTCCAAAGGGGTTTCTAGTTTTTTTCCCCTTACACTTGAACTTTCCTTTTATCTAACTATGCATTACTGTTTGCCCTTCCTGTTCTCACCCCTCATTTGTACTTCCTTTCCTTCAAATGGCTGGCACAATAAATTTTTTCTACATCTCTGGGGGTGTCAGTGTGAAGGGAGATTCAGACAGAGTCCCTGCTGTGAATGTATTGAGCAGGGACTCCCTGCACCCAAACAGTAAAGCAAAAGCCTAAGAGCTTGCTTGTGATGACTGTGCCAAAAGATAATCAGAAAATTAAATTCTTCAGGTCTACAGTGTTACTTCATTAGGTTTTTACCATATGGAGTGTTTCTATCTTCATGTTGTGTGGTTTTAGATTTTTATTCTAAATGTGACACATCTTTCCTTTATAGGAGAGTGTGCAACTCTGCCTTCAATTCAAAAGACATAGAAATAAGTTTTAATGAAAGATTATGAAGTTTTAATAAGGTAACAAGTGATTAAATTAACTGAAAAAAATGGTCACCACATCTGATTATCTTTTTATGACACACCGATTCCTTTCTATGATGGAATTAAAGAAATTACTCCATTGTATGAGTAAAAAATTAACTTTAAGTAGCTAAAACTTAGAGAATCAGAATGGAGGCACAAAGTATTTTTTGGAGGTTAGGAGGAGACAGCAATCTCTCGTATCCCCCTATCATTAGCCTTGACATCTGGTAGTGACATATAGAGAGGAAGACATATTTTCAGCAATTCAAGGGTTTATCAATTTGAAAGAGTTTGAGAATGTTCAAAGCACATTTGAAGAAACAGAGAAAATGAGACACAGCACAGACAGATACCTATGGAGGAAAATCAGTGATTTGAAGGCAAAAGCAGCTTTGATAAAAAAAAAAGATCACTGGTCACTAAGCAGAGAATCATCTGTAGATTCAGAGAGAACTAGCCCTTATTATCAAGAAATAAGCAGTGGAGAGTAGTAAGTGCTGGAAATCCAGCTGAGCAACCACACACAAAAAAGATAATATCCCCTAGAAGGAGCTGTGTGAGGATTCTCCAGAGAAAGGATTTTCAAGGCTTACAGTTATAGAAGTTGTGAGTTGGTTTCTGTTTTCATTTTTTTTTAATTTAGAAACCTTATACTCATTTTTTCTTTTTTTTCATTTCCTTTTATTTTTTTAGTTTACATAATTCTTTTCCACAAGATTTTAAATTACAAATTTTCTCCCCATTTTTCCCTGCCCACCACCCCAAAACAGTGATCAAACTGAATATCCCCTCACCCAATCTTCTCTCTCCTGTCTTCCCCCATCCCCCCTCTGACTTTCCAGTAGGGCATGGTGGATCTCTATGCCCCAGTGCCTGTAAATCTTATTTCCCAGTTACATGTAAAATAATTATATATATATATATGTATAGGTATATATATATATTTTCATATATATCTATTCGTATATATACATATATTCATATATATACACACACACATATATATTTAAACATTTGATTTTAAAACTTTGAATTACAAATTCCTTCCCTACCTCCCTTGTCACCCATCCTTACTGGAAAGACAAGCAATTCAACATAGGCTGTACATGTGTAGCCATACAAACATTTCCATAGTGGATATATTGTGAAAGACTGACTGTATTTCCCACCATCCCATTCCACCCCCCCACTTGTTCTACTTTCTTCTTTGATCCTGTCCCTTTTGAAAAGTCAGTGCTTCCAACTTCCCTCCCCGTGCAGCCTGCTTTCCCTTCCATCATACCCCTTTTATCCCCTTCCCCCTCTACTATCCTGTAGGTTGAGATACCCTATTTAGTGTGTATGTGATTCCCTCTCCAAGCCAAATTCATTGAGAATAGGGTTGATTCATTCCCTTTTGCCTTTCTGTTCTTGCCCTCCATTCTAACAGTTTTCCCTTGCCTCTTCTATATGAGGTAATTTACCCCATTCTATCTCTCCTCATTTTCTTTCATTATATTCCTCTCTCACCTCCTAATTTCACCTTTTAAGTATCATCTCTTCCTAATCAACTGGTCCTGTATCCTCTGTCTATGTATACCTGTACACATATATACACATTCTCACATATGCATTCATAGGCCCATATACTCTCCTATATAGACATATATGTATGTATACATATACATACATACATATACACACACACACATTTCTATTCCTTTCAAATGTTACACTGAAAAAAAGTTTCGTAAGTGACAATTATTGTTTTTCCCTGTATGAATGTAAGTAGTTCAATTTTGATAAGTTACTTATGGTTCCTTTTCCCTGTTTACCCTTCATGCTTCTCTTGCTTCTTGTATCTGAATGTCAAATTTTCTATTGAACTCTAGTTTTGTCATCAAGAATGCTTGAAAGTCCTCTCTTCCATTGAATGACTGTATTTTCCCCTAAAACATGATACTCACTTTTGTTGGGTAGGTGATTCTTGCTTTTAATCCCAGCTCCTTTGACCTGTGAAATATCATATTCCAAGACCTTCAGTTCCTCAGTGTAGAAGCTGCCAGATCCTGTGTTATACTGGTTGTGTTTCCACAGTATTCAAATTGTTTCTTCCTGACTGCTTGTAATATTTTCTCCTTGATCTGAGAACTCCTAGGAGTATTCTTTTTGGGATCCTTTTCAGGAGGTGATCAGAGGATTCTTTCAACCTCTATTTTGCCTTCTGGTTCTAAAACATAAGGGGCAATTTTCCTTAAGAATTTCTTGGAGGATGATTTCTAGGTTCTTTTTTGATCATGGCTTTCAGCTAGTCCAATAATTTTTAAATTATCTCTCCTGGATCTATTTGCCAGGTGAGTGGTTTTTCCAGAGATATTTCACATTGCCTTCTATTTTTTTCATTTGTTTGGGTCTATTTAATAGTAACTTGATTTCTCACATAGTCACTAGCTTCTATTTGCTCCAATCTAATATTGAAGGAATAATTCTCTTCAGTGAGCTTTTGAGATTATTTTTCCATCTGGCAAATTCAGCTTTTTAAGGCATTCTTCTCCTCATTGCCTTTTTGAGCCTCTTTTTCCATTTGAGTTAGTCTTATTTTTAAGGTGTTATTTTCTTCAGTCAGGTTGTTGACTCTCATTTCATAATATTCTTGCATCATTCTCATTTCTATTCCCAATTTTTCTTCCATTTCTCTTATTTGGTTTTCAAAATCCTTCTTAAGCTCCTCTATATAGCCTGTAAGCAGCTTATTCTTTTATTGGAAGCTTCTGGTGCAGGAGTTCTGACTTTGTTGTCTTCATCTTGTTCCACACCTTGATCCTTTTTGTCCCCAAAAAGGAGTCCAAAGTTGGATTAATGTGCTTGCCTTGCTTCCTTCATTTGCTCATGTTGCCATTCAATTACTTGACTTCTTATCTTTTTGCCACAGTAGAACTCTGCTACCACAGAGGGGAGCTTTGTCCCAAATTGCTGCGGTTTTCTCAGCTGCTGGAGCTATTAGTTGGGTGCCTTCTCTGAAGACTGCCCACATTCTGGCAAACTAGTCACCCACCCCAGGACCTCCACCCTAGATTGCAATCTAGACCCAAGCAGGTTAAAGCAATAGCTAACACCCCTCAGACTGGTCGCTTTGTCCCCCTGAAATCTGCAGGCCAGGACCTCTGAAGTAGCCACATGGTGGCTGCAAGGCCTCAGCGCCTCAGCCTCTTCTCACCCCAGGGGCAAAGGCCTACTGCATTCCTGAATTCCCAGTACCCAAAGTCCACCCTGCACTGACCTCTCACTTTGTCCTCAGCATCTATAGGTTGATAATTCTGCAGATCACCCACCACAGCTGCTGGTGTTCTAAAGTCCCTCCAACCAGGTACTAGTTGTGGTCACCCTGGGACTAAAACTGTGGCTCAAGTTGGGCTGGGCTCAGGTCCCAGAATACTGTGCTGGCCCCTTCCTGCCAGCCTGTTGGACTGTCTTCAATAGGAGTTTAGCTTCTCTCTGTCATTTTGTGGGGTCTGTAGCCAGCTCTGTCCAGTCCCAGCCCTGCAGTGATAGGTTTGGCAATGGCCCTTGTGGTTGGCAGGTCAACTTGGCACCTCATTGATCAAGACTCATCAAGGCCTCTGCGCCAGCCCCAGGCATCTTCTGGGCCTCTGCCATGAATTGCTTTTGATACATATATGTTCCACTGTGTGCCTCACCAACACTGTATTCTGTGTTCACTCTTTCCTTGAGGGCTATTTCTACTTGCAGTAGACTGTATCCTAGTTACTTTCTCGGGGTTAGTCACTCTTTTTTTCTATACCATTTTAAGTAAATGCCTTTCCTAATCAATAATTTTTTCTAGTGCATAATTAGCAATGAGAAACACACTAGTGGGGACTCAGAAAAAATGACACCCCTGTCCCAGGCCATTAGAACTCAAGTTAACATTTATCTTCTGGGCATTAAACTCATCAATGTGATTGTAAGTTGAGAGTATAGTCCCTCAGAAGGGGTGCTTCAACTTTTTTTTTGAGAATTTATGATAACAGACAACTATTTATTTTATTTTATTTTATTATTATTTTTTTAAAGCAACTGGGGTTAAGTAACTTGCTCAAGGTTACATGGCCAGTTAATTCTGGGTGTGTTGCTAAGTATCTGAGCCAGGATTCAATCCCAGGTCATCCCGACTCTGGGCCCGGTGCTCTTACTCGCTGTGCCACCTGGCCACCCTGACAGACAATTATTTTTAACATCTTGTACCATGTTATACAGTACTCTTTCCTATGATAGACTTTCTTGTCTAGTCTAGTGGTGATCTAGAACTATAAAACACCTGAATTAGGTCAGTATATTAAGATTGCTCATTTGGAACTTGCTCTCCCTTTTTGGAAGCTTTAGGAACATGTAGCATTTATACTGATATTTTTTTTCCTGTGTCTAATATAACATCTGCAATCAATCTCTATATTTTGATGCAGAATTTAAACAGATCAGTAAGAAAGAACATCATTCCCAGTTTACTTACCTTATTATGTCACTTCCCCAGCTGGTAAAGAAGCTCCAGTGACTCCTTCTCTCTAGTAATATGAATGAAAATCCATTGAAATCTGGTTCCAGACTGTAACAACCTGAACTCATTGTTTATCATTCTCACTCACATACTTTTATGTTACAGAGAGACTTACCAACTTGTTCCTTCAATTTTGCATTTTATCTTATGTCTTCACACCTTTGCAATAGCTATTCCCCATATTTAACTTTTACTCTGTCCTTATCTCCACTCAACAAAATTTTATTTTATTTTTTGGTCTTTTCAATCATGTCTGATTATTCATGACCTCATTTGATGTTTTCTTGGCAAAAGATAGTGGAGTGGTTTACCATTTCCTTCTCCAGGTTATTTTACATATGAAGAAACTGAGCCAAAGCAGGTTAAGTGACTTTTCCGGGGTCACACAGTTAGTGTCTGAGTCCTGATTTGAACTCAGGTCTTCTTAATTCTAGGCCTGGTGCTCTATCCATGGTGACATCTAGTCACCCTGTAAACAGCATGCCTATCTTCCTTTAAAGCTCAGCTGAAGTACCATAAAAATTGTCTTGATATACTCATTTGGTAATGCTCTCACCCAAAAATTATTTTTTATTTATGTTGTATGTCCATGTATGAATATATACACATTCACAAACATATATGCACATATTCATGTACAGATATACATGTTTGTATATGTATGTGTATACATGTATATTTACCTTTATGCTTTCATGCCTTCTGATCATAGAGATTATAAATTTCTTGAGGATAGAGACTTGTTCATTTTGGCTTTATATTCTCAAAATCTACCACTTTCCTGATTTTTAAATTAAGTACATTAAAAATAGTGTTGGATGAATATATGACTATCACCTAAAATTTTGATTTCTCTAAGACCATGATATTCCACGATTCACAATGTCACATGGAGACTTCTGGATTTGAAATATGGGTGACATGACGAACAAAATTTAGGTGCTGACATTTTTCTCTCCTCACTAATTTTCAATAAATCTCCAAACGAGAAATTATGACCCTCAAGTAGAACAATTACAGGTATCTCCACAGGAAAAGAAATACAAGAGTTAAACAAGTAAAGAACTTTATGAATTCATTCTGAACCACATTCTGAACTTGTTCAAAAGTTTTCCAACAGCAGCCTATAGACTGCAGCACAAATAAGCCTATGGATCAGGAATTTTCCTATAGCTGAAGTCTCTACCGGACCACACCACCCCAGAATTCAGCTACATCTAGCCAGGTGTCTCCATAGTGAGAGACTTAGGAGGAAAGGTAGCCCTCTACCTGGTCTGGCCCTAAAATTACAGAACTGATAGGTGTCAGAAATTCTACCCAGAAAATAAATCCTCCTGAAGCATGCAAAATGCAATACTGATAGCCCAGTAAGAGATGTAAAAGGTAGAGGGAACTGGCATAAAGGAGTTAGCATGTGTGGCTGCACCAGGCCTGAAGGAAAGAGATATGGCATCCAACCTGGATTATTCCTGTTCCTCCATGAGTTACTTGGAGCAGGAACCAAGGTCATTGAAAAGTGAATTTCCCAGTGTGAGAAGAAACAGAGAAAACAGTACCTCAGGAAAATTCACCATCAAATGAATAGGAGTTCGAATGTCAGCAAAAGGGGAATATAAATGTAAAGAGACTGGCATGTATAGCATGTGTGATGCTATGTTGTACAAGGAGAAGACTAGGGAATTCATCTTCTTTTTAGTCATCTTTCAACTGTGTCTGACCCTTCACAAACTCTTCTGGGGTGTGTGTGTGTGTGTGTGTGTGTGTGTGTGTGTGTGTGTGTGTGCCATTTCCTTCTCCAGCTCATTTTATAGATGAGGAAACTGAGGCAAACTGGGTTAAATGACTTGCCCAAGGTCACAAAGCTAGCAAGGGTCTGACCCTGTATTTGAGCTCAGGTCTTCCTTTCCCTAGGCCTGGCACTCTATCTACTGCACCACCTAGCTTCCCACTAGGTTAATTACTTTCAGGAAAATTGGGATGACATGTGGAACACGTGCTTTGCAGAGCATATTTAAATATGTAACTGCTTCTTGACAACTAGTCACATGGTTAATGGAAGCCTCCAGACTGGCTGTATGACTGGGACATTGGGTACCTTCCAAAAGCACTTACTTACAGAGCCTTGGCTATGATTCTCTTTGGCCTCTCTCTTTTGGTTTGGCTCCTACACTGATCATGTCTTGTAAATAACAATGCTATGAGTCGAGATATTGGTAGGAGAAGCAGGGGGCAGAGCTGAGTGGCACAAAATCATTGGAAATACCTGAATTCAAATTTGGACTCAGACATTAGCTGTGTGATCTCCAACTCCTATTTGCCTCAGTGCCCTCATCAGTAAAATGGGGATAAAAACAGCAGCACCTCCCAGGGTCGTTGTGAGGATCAATGAGAAAATAATCAGAAAGAACTAAATATGGTGGCTAACACATAATAAGTACTATATAAATCTTAGCTACTTGTATTATTCTTTGATGAAAATCACACCCAGTACTATAGATAGTATTTTACAAATATTTGTTGATTTGTTTATAGTATTTATTGTTGACTTGTTTAGGTGAAGAGAACAAAAAACATGAACTAAGGCAAGATGGTGATTTTATAAAAAAATAATAAATGCTGGACATCAAGAGTGAGCTCTGGGATGGTAGTCCTATTTTAATGCCTTAATAGGAACTAGTTGCTTGTTTCAGGTTCCTATGTACATTTAATCTAACAGACCATAATCTTGAGTTGCAATATTCTTGAACCAGTGTTTCATCAGGTGGATACAATTTTCTTAGGAAAACGTACTGCTGCATGAACTAGTTCACTCCTCCTTGAATCTGTTGTTTCATGTCATGGAGACATATGTTTAAATCTAAAGAAAATAATTATGGGAAGGTGATCATTTGAGCAAAGACCACATTACCAACACTCTGAAATCCCAATAGAAATAACTAAACTAGTTTAAAGAGTGGAGAGAAGGTATAATTTCCAGTTATCCGTTATTACTCTGAGTCTGACCTTTCCTTTAAGAAAAGCAAGTGTGAAACCTAACCTTTTTCTAAGTCTTTAAGAACTATAGACATTCTCTCCCCCACCCAACCCCCCCCCTTATTTTTTGATGCTGCAATGGAAATCCTAAAATACCACAGAAAAGACTTTGCTTATGGGGTTTCCAGTTGGGGCTTGAAATTGAAGTGTTGAAAAATCTCAGGAGGACCATCATCTTCATGATTTTTCCAGACAGATTCCAAGGCTCTTGGAGACTGGGGTGAATTTAAGGTGAGTTCTCTAAGATAACATAAGCTGTACCACAGCCAAGTGTCCTAACCATGGAGTGCTGAGGAAAAACTTGAGAAGAGCATTTTGAAATGGAATGTTCATATGGGGTAATTTTTTAAAATTTTATTCATTCTTTGTGTGTGTGTGTGTGTGTGCCTGACTGCTTGTGCATATGTTTGTATGGGTGCATGTGTGTATGTATGTGTATGCATGTGAAGATTGCTGTTCTTTGAATAGGATAGGCCAGATTTTTCCATTTAACATGAAATGTTAACTACATTACAGAAAATGCTACATTTTTTTAGATGACCTCTCCTTAACAAGAGGCCTGTGGAAAATGAAGCTTTACCTGACTTAATAGGTTTCAATCTCTTGCATTGCCTGCTTCACTGATATTTTTGCATCTATTAAAAGAAACTCTAAATTGCACAGCATGAAGGCACAAAATAGAGCACTAAAGATTTCTTGGTAGCTCTATTTTGTAGATTAGAGACTTTCTAAAAGTATAATTTGTTGCTTTTGTTTGCTGCTATATAGACGGATGTCAAATTTACCATATTATGGGCAAGTAAATTAGATGGATCATGTATATTGCCAGGTAAATATCGAAAAATATAAAATGAATAGAGACAAGATAGAATAAAATTGCGATTGTAAAAATATGGAGGCAGTGAAAACTAGTGCATAATTTCCAAAGTAAGGTCTTTAGTTGATGATATTTTCCCTACGGCGTTTGATTATTCCATGGCAGATTATAACCACCTTGATTTCTGAAGAGTCACTGCTTGTAATCCAGACAGTTAAGCATGAAGATCCCTTATTATTTTGTCATTTTAGCATGATGTTAAAAGCTTTAAAAATACAAAAAGTCAGCCAATGGACACCTTTTCAAAATGATTAGCATGGTTTTTTTTTTTTTAAGAGATGTCATAAAGACATAAAACATATACCAATTGCTGCCAATTTCAGACTCATTGGAAAACACATACATTTCTACCATTAAAGCCATTATTGGATTCTAATCTTATATTGCTTGATATTTTGAAGTTCCTTTTTATCTTACACAGAACTGTTAGAATAAACTGCTTCTTCCTTTATCCTACGTATTTCAGACACCAAACTGGAGCAATTGCACATTAAGAACATAAATGATTTCAATGACTCGCATCTGTCATTTGAATTTGACTAAGCTTCACAGATCTTTTAAGAATATATTAATAATGATTCAAAAATTGATCTCAGATATCTTCTCTGATTCAATCTTGGCTTATAACAGCTCTGTTCTCCTGTCACCAAATATTGAATATACTTATACCTTCAAACATGAGCTTTTGTTATACTACTCCATCATGGAAATTAAATGGAATCAATATTCCACATGATGGTACATTGCTTGAAATGTTTTAACATTACCTTTCCTTAATATGACATAGAAATAGGTATTCAGCAAAAGGAAGAGGAATATTCTGTGTTATATGTATTCCTTTCTTGGTAGAGCAATGGTAATGTAAACTAAAAATGTTCTTTATTTCTCACTATCTATAGAAAGATTCAGAAGAAAAAAATGCCTGAGCATTTCAGATTTGTATATCTTTTTTTTTTAAGGAAAATCCCCTAGTATTTTGAGTTGTGGAGTAAAATGCCCCCCCAAAAAAACAAAGCAAAACAAACAAAACAACCCCCAAACTGAATTCAGTAAACTCAGAGTCTCTTAGATTTATCTCTTTATTTCCTTAATATACCTTTTCAGTGGCTCTGAAGTCTGTAATTCTCCTTGTACATCATCGGACCATCAGCACAACTTTGAATTTCTAATTTCAATTCTTAGGATTGTGGACCTAGAGTAAGAAAGGGCCAGAGAGGCCACCCACTCAATCCTCTTTATATTAAAAATAAGGGGAAATAAGTATATACATACATATAACCTATTATCTAGCTATAGATATATGATGTTAATTGTTTATAGATTTTTGTTTATCAAACTCTCCTCAAGGGGGCAAAAGGATGTAGATTTTTCTTCACATTTGTCCACTTCCCTTTTTTTCTTAGCTTATTCTATGTGCATTAATTTTGTTTGTGCATAAGCTCTTCAGGTTCTTCTAATCAAAGGTAGGTATTTTTATCTTTTGCAATTACCTCTATTCTTATATTAAGAACACATCTCTGACCTTGACACATAGTAGGTATTTAATAAATACTAATTTTCCTCTTCTATTCCCTATATCCATGAGAATATATAATCTGCTTCTCTTATAATATTTTAAGATTACTATCTTTACCATTAAAGTAACATCTATTTAGAATGTAATGTGGAATATGCTGTATGGCATTTTTTATTGCTAATTTCTTTCAGATTATTTTCCAGTATTCACTCTATTTTTTAATCAAATAGGGAGTTCCTTCCTAAGTAATTTATATTTTCTGATTTATTAAACACTGAGTTTATTTAGGTTCATAATTTTTATTGTCAACTATCTAGTTTGTTCTATTGATTATTCTCTCTATAGTTAAACTATTATCAGATGGCTTTGGTGACTTCTGCTTTATAAGATAGTTTAAAGTATGGGAGTGAGACAGTTAAGTGGCATAATGGGTAGAGTGTTGAGATTGGAATCAGGAAGCCCTGAGTTGAAATCTGGCACCATACATGTTTGATCCTGGTAAATCACTCACCTTTTCTGCCTGTCTAAGTTTCCTCAGTTGTAAAGTGGGAATCATAATAAAATGTCATCTAGGGTTTGTCATGAGAATCAAATGAGATAGCATTTTTAATCAGTACTATGGTTGTTGGCACATAGTAGGCAATTGATAAATTCTCCTCCTCTTGCTGACCCTCCCCTCCTCCTCCTCCTCCTCCTCGTTCTCTCATCCAATTCCCCCTTCCCTCTTAATTGTTGTCGGTATTTTCCTCAATATTCTACCTATTTAATTTTTCCAAATTTATTATTCTATCAAGTTGTTTTATAAAGGATCACTTTGATCATTTGATTGGTATAGCATTACAATTATAAATTAATATTGGTGGTATTTTCATTTTTTATTGTATTGTAAAGGCACAGCCTGAGCCTTGAATATTCCTTTTGTTTTTGAAGTTATTCTGTATTTCTATAAGGCCTGGCAACTAGTCTTTAATAAAGAAGGTGTGGTGTTTCAAGGTATATCTGAAGAATTGATTCTCTTCTTCCTAACTGATATTTACACAAAATAACATCAAAGATACGAACTAGCAGTTTAATTTATTGAAGGAAATAGCAAACAAAAATCATAAAAGTTTTATATATATATATATATATATATATATATATATATATCCTGCAATATACACCACGAATGGGCTTTTTCACTGGGAGCAATATATCTCAGCTCAAATGACGGAGTGAGAGAGTTCCCAATTTCACCGAATAAGGAGTTCCTTAAAGTATTTAGAGGGACAAATTTTTTAAAAGGGGGGAGCATGGAAACATAGAGACATGCTTGAGGTATAGGCTCTTCCACATTTTTTTCTCCATTCATAGTCTCTGACAGTCTCTAGTCTTCATTCCTTTTGGGGCTCACTTTGAACTCTCTAGATTTTTACCAAAATATTTTCTCTCTGCTTTTGTTGTTATTATTTAGATGTTTTCAGTTTTGTCTAACTCTTTATGACATCCTTTTTTATGGTTTTCTTGACAAAGATATTGGAATGAGTTGCCTTTTCCTTCTCCAGCTCATTTTACAGACGAGGAACTGAGGCAAATGGGTATAAGTGACTTGCCCAGGGTCACACATCTAGTAAGTGTCTGAGGTCAGATTTAAATATAGGAAGATGAGTCTTCCTGATTCTAGCACTGGCACTCTATCCACTGCACCACCTAGCTGCCCTTCTTCCTCCTTTACCCTCCCTTATTTTACCTTCCTTTTATTTGATATGTTTTTCCAATAATCATGTAAACTCTTTTACTGAAGTCACTATCTTTCTGCTTGTATAGGTATTTTCTGCACAGTACCTGGAATGTAGTAAATGTTTAATAAATGTTTGTTGACTTAACTAGAAGAAAACCTGGACTATATAAGTCCCTCTTTTGAAGTTATATCCAGAAAAAGTATCTCCTTGCCCAATCTCCGTCCTCTCATTAATTCTACTTCTCATGAAAACATGAAACTTCATTCAAGTAATTATTTCTCCAACAAAAAAGAGAGTCCAATAAACAATGACTGGACTTGAGCCCAGGTTTTGTAGATCAATCAATCAATTTGGTAAAAAAAAAAATGTGTATATGCATGTTTGTGTTTATATTTTTTAAATTTTCATTGACTTGAACTTTTCCTCCAAGGTATTTTCACCTACTGTTCTAAAATCAAATAAAATATAATCACATTTTCATGAGCCATTCTTTTAAATTCCTGGGAATAGCTATCAGCTCCATGCACACACATCAAAGAGTCTTTTTGTTTTTCAGGATGAAAATTCTAAAGGTCCTACACCTGATCCTTTTTATGGAATTGGTTTGAAGGCTTTCACCTTCCTGGTAATTTACATGGATGACCTACAGCTTGCCAATGTTGTGTTAGAATATTTATTTGCCAAAACTGAACATATTACATTAGATGTGGTATAAGTAGATCAGTGTACATTACTATGCCCTTTCTTCCTCTGGGCATTGTTTCCGATGATGCAGCCTATGGTTTCAGTAGGTTTTGTTTCGTCTTATTTTGCTTTGCTTTGTTTTCTTCTGATGCAATAGAATTTTGCTATGTCATAATGTTTCTAAACTTAATTAAAGGCCTTTCCCATATGAGCTATTGTTCTCCATTTAGCTATATGTTCCCCATCATGCCCTTATGCACCTGATTTTTTTAAGCCAAGTGAAGGACTTTGCATGTATTAATATTGAATTTCATCCACTGAAAAGTTAGACCACTGTTATACCTTATGGAACTTTGCAAATCTTTCATATGAAGTATTGTCTGACCCTTTTAGCTTAATGTCATCTGAAGATTTAAAAATATATAAACTTTCATTTGTATCTATAGACATATATCTCCTAAATAACACATTTCAGGTGGAGGGGTAGAATTTTCATAAACCTTGGAGACATTCACTCTTACCAATAATTTTTTGATTTGTTATTCATCACAGTTCTTCAGTTCACTTTGATATTTAGAATGGTATATGGTTTAATTGTTAGTCTCCTGTCATAAAGACCTGATTTTGAATTTGGTCTTAGACACCTTGGGAAAGTCACATAACTCTATCTACTTCAGTTTCATTATTTCTATGGGGTATTAAAGGAGGAACCCCACCTCTGGTTCTAGGGCTTGTCACACCTTTTTCAGGGCTTCTTATCCACGTCTGATGTCTAAATTGTCACCCAACCCTCGCCTGTGACTCCACGAAGCTATACCATGTCTGGTGGCCACACCCTGGTAAAATTACCTTGGCAGATGGGCTAAGCCAGGTTGAGAGTAACCAACAGGCCTTAAACCCATTGATGAATTGGGGGATGTCTGCCTCACCATGCGAAGAGCCTTTTAGGTGAAATGAACAGAGGAGAACAATATTTTCCAGTGCAGGTGGTTGAAGCAGGCATTGTTGAGTACTTAGAGTTTGGTCAAATATCAAAGACACCCAGATATCTGGATCCTGGGCCATTGCCTGTTGTCCTGACTTTTTTCTTGCCATTGGACTTTGATGACTCCAAAAGACAACATGAGGTTGGTGACTGTTCAATTCTGCCTCACTTAAATCCAATTCATGTGTAAGTTAGCACTCTGTGATGTCATCAAAATGATGTCTTCAAAAAAGAAAGATAAGCAACAATAAATGAAGATAATAATAGACCTACCTTTCAGGATTGTTGTGAGGTCAACATGAAATACTCTTTGTAAAGTGCTTTGCACATTTAAAGTGCTATATAAATACTGGCCACCATCCCCCTTTTCATTACCATTTTTTCATTCTTGATATATAACCAAACAATTTACCTCTTTTTCTGGACATACATGCCTTTGATAAGTCCTTATATGTCACTTCTATGACCAGGCCATCTTTGTAATCATTTTACAGTCACTATATATATCTTGCCATGGTCAGTTGGATTATTTATAATTTTAACTCCTCTATTGTATATACTTTTTGAATCCCACAATCAATAGGAAAATATTTTTGTAAAAGCAATAAACCTTGCAGCAATAAGCACCTGTGAAATAGCTAAAAGAACGGTGTAATTTCCCAAATGCCTGTTCTTACTTATTTTTGTACTCAGGTCATCCAAGATATTGCTTGACTAATTTGGTGTTCTGACCTTTTATCTGTGAGTTGTAATCTGGGCAATAGATATTTTTCGACTACTTTATTTCACCAATGAGGATGATTAACTAATCTCTTTCTCTCTATTGTGGATTACATGGAGGTTTATGAATAATGATGATGATGATAATGATCAATACACATTTATATATTGTATTAATATTTGCAAATCACTTTCTTGACAACAATCCAGTGAAGTAATATTATCCCCCTTTTAAGCATAGGAAAATTAAAACAGAGAAAGACCCTGACTTGTCCAGTGTCACAAAGCTACAAAGTATTAAAGGAAGATTTTAAACTTAGGTCATCAGACTCAGAGGAGATTGCTGCTTGTTACACTGTGCAGCCTCATTTGAGAAGAGGATGATTTGGGGAACTTCAGAATGGATGAGAATGTCTTATTTTGTTGAGAAATTTTGCTGGAGATATTCCTGAATGCTTTTTACTATTTGCTTTTTTGTCCCCATTGTGATTCTTACTATTGTACTTTTCACAACAGCAAAAATCAGACCACCTGCAATTAAGCAATGTTTATTGTAAACATGCATTTGTACTAAAATAAAATTTGCCAGGTCTAAAATAAAGTAAATTGAAAGCAAGTAAATTTTAAATGAAATCCCCAGATTTTATGTAGCATAAAACTCTGCTGTTTCCCTGATGAACATATTCTCTTAAGACACAGGTAGTTATAGGCAATGCTATGGACTGAGATGGGAACTGACATGATTTCTTTATAAGTAAGTGAAATTTGTTACACTAAATAATAAGTACTCTTTCTATTAGAATATATGTAAAGGATAGATACCATATTGCCAGCAAGAGTTAGTCAATGTAAATAATGGCCAAGTAGACAGATGGTATAACAATTTAAACAAACAGTGAGTAATACATGAAAATGTTGACAGATGTTAATGACATACCTGTTACTAACACTGTTAAACACAGTGTGAAAGAATCCTGCAGTAATTTTGAATAATTTCCAAGCATAGCACTGCATATAACTAAAATTACTTAGAATGTAAGTGAAAGAAAGCTAATAGCGAGAATGATGGAGGTAGAGTCAGAAGATCAAATCTTAGTGTGGGTGTTATTCCTGTGATCAATAATAAGACAGTTCAATTCTCTGTGCAATATTCCTACAAGTTCAAGAAGAGGATAGGCTTTTTGGTGCATCAGAAACAGGCATCTGTATTCAAATCTTGACTTTCCTACTTACTTGGTAGCTAGGTGGCAGTGGAAATTTGAACAAGGAATATCCCAGTTCAAATCCTGCCTATTTAATACTTGTGAGACCTTGGATAACTCATTGAATTTCTCTAAGACTCAGTTTCCTCATTTTTCTAATGGGGATAATATTAACACCGACTTCCCCAAGTGAAAGATGAAATATTATAAAAATAGTGCTTTGGCAATTTTAAAGGGTTGTATACATAGTTATAATTAACTATTATTATTAACTATGTGGTCTTCTTCTTTAGGCTTCTATTTCTTCATCTGTAAACTGAGAATTTGGCTTAGGTGATATATTCTTACCTGTTTTGAATCTTTTATCCTACTTGCTGCCCTTCTTATATAATAGAAAGGTGATTAAAAAAAAGGAAAATACATATGAAAATGCTTTAATCCTTTTAGAGAACTGTATCCTTCAGAGAGATATGCACTTCTCTTTCTCATTTCTTGCTTTGATAATCGATGTCTTTCTCTTTGCCGATGTTCCTTTTCTCCTCTTCTGTGTTAATTTCTCTGTTGTCTCTGTTCACTCTATCTCTCTTCTCTCTCTGGACCTCTGTGTCTCTGTCTCTATTTTCTTATTTCTCTCTCTTCTCAGTTCTTGCTCCTTTAGTTTTTGCTCTCTTACTTTCTATTAATTGCTTAACTGAATAAGGGGAGGTTTCTCTGGGGCAATTCACATAACAAAAGTAGGGGGAGAGGGTCCATGTTTGCTTCCTCTCTCCTTCCCAAGATAATTTTCTCTGTGATTTTTTGCATTTTGTGAATAGAGCATGGAGATGAACTGAATCTCAATAAAATATACCTACAGCTTTTCTCAATAAACAGGAGTATTTAATGGACAATCAACGAAGAAAGCACTTGGGTTTTCACTTTTGAGAAAAAAATCTTACTTCAGTATAGACACATACATCTGTAAAAATAACTTCTATAAAAAATATATATACAGCCATATAAAGGAAGAAATGAATATTTGCAAATAGAATAAAATTATATAGCATATTCCAAAAGTTTTAGAAGAGTTTTAAGCTGTTAAAGCTTAAATATTGGGCAACACAACCTTCATGCTCTAGGGGTCAATTCACAAAGTTAAAGGTAAGTGAGCAATCTCCACAGGAATAACCATAGATAGTTGGATATAGCTATGGTTTGCATAGGATGTATAGGCATGGGTGGTTTATAACCAGTATGGTTGGAGGAATATCTACATGAATGCAGATTTATGCATTATGGTGCCTAAGGGATAGACTGTCTGGGAGGCGATCCTGCTCAGAATCAATATTCTCTTAAGATTACCTTTGGACTATTATCTCATGATCTCCCTGTTTTCACATTTCTGATATTTTCACATTGGATGAATTTTATCAAATCCTAGAAAACTATGAGGACTTCTAAATGACATCTACAATCACATTAAAAAAAAAAAAGGTTTGACTTGGGGTGACTAGGAGGTGCAGTGAATAGGCCCTGGAGTCAGGAGGTCCTGAGTTAAAATTTGACCTCAGACATTTAACACTTGCTAGCCATGTGACTTTGGCCAAGCCACTTAACCCCAATTGCCCTGCCTTTTCCACTCCAAAAAGAAAAAAAAAAGAAGTTTTGACTTATATACTTAAGGTAAAAAAGTAGATGTATTCCTACTGTCAAGAATGACCATAAGCTATTGAACAATTTATAGAACATGCGTGTATGCATACCTATACATATATAAAACTACACAAAATGCATATGCATCTCTTTCTGTGTACATATGTAAGTATAGTGATACATATATATACACACACAACACATATGTATGTGCTTGGGATCTATATCTGTAACATCAGTCTGTAATATCAGTTTGTAACATTAGTTTGTAAGATCAGTTTGTAAAACCAGTCCGTAAAATCACATTTCCCCCTCCCAACCCTCAGAGCATTAACTCTGCCCCTTGCCCCTGCCAGCACTCTGCCCAGCAACAACTCATGAACTGTTTATTTCTGCTTGGAACAATAACAAGCTACACCTATGAATCCTTCACTAAACTATCTATAAACATTTTAGCTTAGGTAAATGTTATCTCCCCTTAGTATAATGGCCAGCTGCATCTGTGAATCTTTCAAATCTGTAGGTTAACTCCTTAGTCAATTATATACATACTGAGTCTCTGTTAGCCTTGGTTCCCAACATCCATCTTGTCAAACATGACCCTGATGGGTGGCAGACTAGGCACTTCTCAGATAGCCCTGACTGCTAGCTGACATAGTGACATTTCAAGCCTAAAACCACACCTCCAGATAGCGCCCCACCTTGGGCTATTTCCCAGTGAAATATGGGCAATGGGCCTGTGCAGTTGATATTAAAAGTGCATGTTCCTTTAAGCACTGACCACTCCTTAACTCCTCCCTAATCCCTCCATTACTCACCTAGTTAGCATAATTGACACCTGATTTACTGGGTGACTCCTTAAAAACTATACCTATAACTTCTTTAAGTTTTCAGGTTCCCTAAGAACCCTTGCCTGCTATAAAGCATAACAATAAACTGTTACAATCCTGACTTCAAAGTTTGCTTGGGCCTAGTGAATTCCTTCCAGACTACAAACTCAGGGACCCTGCTCATTGATCAGAGCCCCCTGTATAACCTATTGCCATTACTCCCATCATATTTATCTCTACTTACGTATAATAAGTATGTATATACACTCATACATGTATATGGTAGGGACTATTAAAGCTTAAAATTGCACCAAAACTTTTAGAACATCCTATATACATGGATATATATGTGTGTATGCATATGAATGTATCTTAGATAAGGCTTTACAATAGAGAAGTTGACCTCAGAATTGAATAAGAGGAGGGAAAGGGCTACATCATTTTCTATAATCATTTCCAGAATTGCTGTAGTCTTAAAAACAACACACACACACACACACAAACACACACACACAAGCTTCACTTGACACTACTATTTTCTAAATCATTATTCTGTATTACTTTTTTCAGAAACATTTCTAGGAAAAAAACAAACAACTACGTATATGCTTTGTCTCTCTTTTCTCATTTCTTATTCACTTTTCAATCCTTACATCCTACTTTCTGTGGCCACTATTTGACTGGTAATCAGTCATATCCTTTTTGTTAAATCCAGTGGCCCTTTCCTCATTCTCCACCCTTTATTTCTATGCAGCATTAGACAATGTTGACAAAGTCTTTCTAGATGTTTTCTTCTATCTGGGTTTTCATGACACTGTTATCTTGAGTTTTTTTGTTTTGTTTTATTTTTATTTTTTTTCTCATACTACTTTTCTGAACATTCCTTTTCAGGCTCTATGTTGTAGTACTTCTAGCCTCCAAATTATTCTTTCTTCATTCTTTTCTTCAGTCTTTCCCTCTCCACATCATTGCCAAATTGCTATATCTAAAGTGATGGTCTGACCTTGCCAAGTGGAACACTGACTCAAGTCAGAAAACTTGCATTACATTCCCAGCTCTGCTACTCATTATCTGTGTGGCCTTTAGCAAATCATTGAGCTTCCTTGCAAGTTTCTTTATCTCTAAAGTAAGGAAGTTGGATTAGATGGTGTCTGAGGTCTCTACAAACTCTAGATGCCTCTCTGATCCTATAATCCCTGCTAAAGAAACTTCAGTGACTGCCTATTGCTCCTAGGATAAAATAAAATCTCCTTTGTAATTTATAGTCCTTAATAATCTGACTCCAGATTTTCTTTCCAGAGTGATGACACATTAATTTCCTTCACATGATCTACATTTCAAACAAACTGGCCTAATTGCTGTTTCTAATAAATGACACTCCATCTCCCATATTTATGCCTTTGTACAGTCTGGCCCCCATCCCTTAAATACTCTCTTAACTCCACTTCTTAGAATCCCTAGATCCCTTCAAGACTCAGTTCAATTATCACTTCCTACAAGACACTTTTCCTGATGCCATTAGTTTTTACCCAGATCACTTTGTTTTTACTTTGTAAATATCTGTATTTATAGGATTTAATCACTTGGTATACTCTTTCTCTACTCTCCCCACTCCTAATACCTGCCACAATCTCTGACCTCATATTGTAGATAGGAATGTTTATTGAACTCTCTTATATTTTACTAGACTAGAAATTGTGGCTAAATGTAGAGATTCTGAAGAATAGGCCATATCATACATATGTATATAAAATATGTACATGTACATATATTTGCATATGCATACCCATATGTTTTTCTATAATACTCAAATAATCTCCTTCATTATATTGTAAATGAGGACATTGGAGAAGATAACATTTAAGCAAACCCCCTTCCACTACCCCTCCCCACACCTTCCTATTCTAAATTCTGTGATCCTATGACTATTCTCATCCTACTTGGCCACAACATCCATAATATCATTTCAGAATATCTTTCAATTTCTCTTTATTTAAATAAGATAGCATGAAATGCCAGGAGAGATCTACTAATATACTCCTTGTGACACTGGTTTTTGGTTGCCTAAGTCATTCAATCACTACATTTTTAGAAGATATATCATCAAATCACTTCATTTTTAGGAAATGGAGGCCCACTGATATCACTTGTTAAGTTGATAGAGGATATTAAATAGCAAAGTTATGATTAGGAGATGAATTTTCCAATTAAAAAAAATCCAGTGCTCTTTTAACTATGTCTTGCTACACTGAGGGATCTCCACACCAGTCCTAGTAATTGGAGTCTATTTAGACTATGTGTAAAAAATAAATTCCAATTTCTTTCATATCTCTATAGACTATTCCTCAGCTCTCCCTGGGAATGGAGTGTAATTACAACTTTTGTATTCCAAGACACATTTGTGATTGTGTAATCACCAACTTCATTTTTATAGGTGTTGACCTCTTTTAATGGGCACAATAGTTTTAAATCAAGAAGGGCTTATCCAGTTAGTAACATGGACAGTCCTTGCTCAGCCTCTTCTCATGAGTCATCCTGTACTTTTTTGTTAAGAATGATTCTGGTTGATTTGTCATTTATAAATGCCAATGAGAGGGCAACAAGGAATGTGACACGTTATCACATAGTTATGCATTAAAATGGGTAATCATATAGGCTTCTATCAGAGAAGATTTTACATATGTGTTTATGTTTATCTCTATCTCTCTCTGTCTATCTATCCCCTTTTCCTTAAAACTGACTGTGCAATCACAGACTATCTAAACATAATAGAAAAGGCAGCAATTAAATTTAGAGCTAAAGAAACCATAAGGAGCAAAATGGTACAATGATGGTAAAGGAAATGAACAAGAAAGAGTGGTGATTGGATAAACTCTGAACAAATTAGAAACTCCCTATCAGTTTGTGTATCCAAGTCCCTGATAGCATGTGGCGCTGGGGATATTCAAATTTCTACCAGTGGACATTGCAGTGCAAGTTCAAGTTCATGCCAACAAGTGAGACTTTTGATACTAAAATGTTATTGCTTTGTTTTACCATAGTCTTAGGTCTCAAATTCATATTTATTAGCACTTTTCCAGACAGATATGTTTCTCTCTTCATAATATATAGGCACAGAACATCAATATTATTTAGAGAAATTAAGAATTGCAGAATCAAAATATTTTCCTACTGTGGTTTATTGAGATTAAAAAATATCTTTATATCCTAGGCTATTCTCAAATCTAAAATAATTACTCTAGGAAATATAGCAACTCTAAATAACTGAATATACATTATAGCTCAATGATAACTATTAATATAATTCAAAACATTATTGCTACTAAGAGAGAGATAAGAGATACAGAGATAGACAGACACACAGAAACACACACACACACAGATCAGAGAACTAAAAACAGAGACAAGTCTGTAACAAGTTGCTAGGAGGAAGGGGATAAAGATCACTTCTTTTTCTCCAGTTAGCATAGCAGTTGTTAATTACAGAAAACAAAGGACCTTCTGGGAGTGAAATCAGAAAGGTTCCATTACCACAGTGTCTCTCAAATTCTTTTCTTTTTGAAGAAGGAGAACCCTGAGGTTATTTACCTCAGGCAGGGAGAATAAGAAAAAACAAAATTGAAATTTTGGGCTATAAATTAGCTGAGAGTTGACCTAAGAGATAAAGGGGACAGCTCAGTTGAAGAAGGTTCAGAAAGCAGTTCATCAGATGAGAAGTTAACAGTATATATCTAAGGATGTCAATGGGCAGGTCTCATCTCAGTTTAGTTTTTCACCTTCAGACAATGCCTAATTGAGGGGAAGAATTCCTTAGCCATTGGCTGAGAGAGCTGACTGGGAAAGCTGAAGGGCAATAGCTATTGAAAAAGAAAAGCTATTTCATAGCTATTGAAAAAGAAGCCTTGAATTACTGACTGAGGCTATCTGCAACATTCCTTACACAGAAACATTTTACTAACTACAGAATCTCCTTTGAATATCAGAAGTTAACATTTCAGCTAGAGAAGAAAGCAGAGGCACAGAAGGAGACTGAATGTGCTGTAGCCTTTCCTCTACAGGTAAAAGGGTTATTAACCACAAACCCCCCCCCCCAATAAATAGTTGTGATCAGTAAAAGAGTCAGTGAAAGGATTATATCCACAGTATTACTAGTGGAGATTGTCTGAGGTTACTAGGTGAAAATAAAGTTGAGTATAAATGGACAGCAACACTTGGTAGAGAAGAACGGAGAACAATATCTGGCAATGAGAAGTGGAAAGCAATTCCTGAATTGGTTAAAAAAATATATAACCTGGCAGCGAGAATCACCACGACATCAGTAGAAGCTAGTTTTACCATAGCTGAGGCTAGTGAATTTTTGTACTCTGCATGTGTCCTGATCATGCATGTTCCCTGTGGGTACTTTCTAGCATATGAGGATGCCTATGTGGTTACTTGTAGCCCACAGATAAATCCTTCCTGCTGTGTGTGTATGGATCAATGGAGAATGAACTCAAGGTTTATAGAGGAGAAAGTCAGTAAAACAAATTATGGGGACTCAAGAGCTATGATTCAGAGAGGATTCTGAACTAAAACTTGTCAAAGGTAACTGGGTGGGGTAAAATTAGGGGTGCCTTGATATATGTGTATATATGCACACATATATTACATCATATTATATTATACAATACTATGCTATGTTATATTACCATCTTATATAAACATCTTATATGTCATATTCACTATTTGCATATATCATTTTAATAAAATTGTGTATATACATAAACGCATTTATTTTATATATACAAAATATATACACCCATATATGTTTATATATGTATATATCTTGTTCTATATCTCTTTTTGACTATCTATCTATCTATCTATCTATCTATCTATCTATCTATCTATCTATCTATCTATCTATCATCTGTGGTCAGTGGCCTTTATTTAGATATCTTTTGTCTGCCTTTCTCACAGACTTTTTTTTTTCAGTTTTCAGCAACCAAGGCTTATATTCTTTTCTTCTGAATCAAAGTTTTTCATGTATTGCTATAATCAAAAAGCATATAATGTATTGCTTTACCAAAGATGATTCAGGTTTATAGGCAAAATATGCCTTTATTTACTTCTCTGTATTTGCCCACTACTCCATTTCCAAAGCCAAACCTAAACACCTAATTCTTCTCACAACCCCTGTCTTATCTCCTACCTTCCCCTAAAATGCATATCTGAAGATCACTTACAGTCCTGTACCTCTCTCTCTCTCTCTCTCTCTCTCTCTCTCTCTCTCTCTCTCTCTCTTTATTGGGGCCTTGGAATTTTTCTTATGTTATTCTTCCCATTTGAAATGTCTTAGTCCCCTCTTCTGGGCCTGTCCAAGATTAACTATCCTTCAGGGCTATGCTCAAGACCCACTTCATCTATAAAGCCTTCCATGCCCAGTGACCTAGATCCTGGATTGAATCTTATTGTTTGAAGATTTTTGGATAGTCACAGTGGCATAGCACAGTAATTGAAAGTGAAACTAGTCATGGGGCCCTATTAAAAATACTTTTTAATTCATCAATAAAAGATTGTCTTATTGACAACTTTACAATGTTGTTTTGTTTGATAATTTGTTTGATAATTCATTAACTCATTCATTTTTATTGCTTTCAGAACAACATTGTTTTATTATGATAAATCTGAGATTCTATCTTAAGAATAATAATTCAGATCATAGCAGTCAGTGTTAATATGCTCCCAACTTTTAATTACTGTAGCATACTCAATTTTGTTTCCACATAAATTACTATGTGGGATATATTGAATACTCTGTGTACCTTGTTTGGTCTTGATCCTTGCTTAGATAGGAATCTCTAAAATCATCTAAGCTAATTTTATTATTGAACTACCAGACCAGACAAGGAACATTGATTTTAAAAGTAAATCATTTAATAAGAAATAAGATAAATAGCAAAGAATAAGGAAAATACTCTAAATACTCAAACTCTTGAAGGATTAGATTCTCATGTCAGAATGAATAATGGGGGAAGGTCTGTTCTGAAATATATTCTGATGGGAGACATAACATAATAAAGGCATAACAAATGTTTCTTTCATGACTAGAAATGAAGGTAGAAGAAAGATTCACTCATGCTATTTCTGAAGGCCCCTTCTCACACAATCTCAGGTATAGCAGGAGGTTCTTTTGGTTTCTTTCACCGTATTCTTCACACTGGAGAGAAAAACCTGTTTTTCTTCTTCTATTATCTGACACTATTATGTTCACGCTTCCACATGGTTTCTTCCCTCTTTCCTTGCCCCTGTACTCCTAATATAATCACCCTGTATCAAGTTTCACAGGAATCAAACTTCTTGAAACTTCAGTGAGGTCCATCTTTGAGGGCCAAAATCTCATCAAGAATATTACCTATTTCCATTGAGTACCTTATTAGACCTAAGCAACAAAATGCAATTGTTTTTTAGTACTAGAGTGAAAAATAAAATCTTATTTAAAAACAGCTATTTTTTTAAGCAATTGGGGTTAAGTAACTTGCTCAAGGTTACACAGCCAGTTATTTCTGGGTGTGGTGATGAGTATGTAATCCTGGATTTGATCCCCAGGTCATCCCCACATTGGAGCCCGTGCTCTTATGAGCTGAGCCACCTGGCTGCCCCTAAGCAATTGGAGTTAAGTAACTTGCTCAAGGTTACACGGCCAGGTGTTTCTGGATGGGTAATAAGTGTCTGAGCCCGGATTGGATCCACACGTCATCCCGACACTGGAGCTGGTGCTCTTACTCTCTGTGCTACCTGGCCACCCCTAAAACAGTTACTTTCAAGTGCTCTGAAGAGCTTGTCATTTAGCTCTCTTCTTAGGATTCATATACTGAGAAGCTTATATTTTGCCTTGAAACAAATAATTAAACAAATTAAAAGGCTAACTGTAATAAAAACATTTATATAGGTAGCACTTTGAGATTGGCAAAGTACTTTACAAATATTATCTTTTTTGATCCTCGCAATAATTTTGGTAGGTAGGAGCTGCTATTATCCCTATTTTACAGATGAGGAAACTTAGGTACAGAAACATTAAGTGACTTAACTAGGGTAACATAGTGCATAAGTAACTAAGACCAGATTGGAACTTGGGTCTTTCTGACTTCAGGGTCAGACCTGTTCGCTGAGTTACATAACTGCAACTGTTATATTTAAATTGTGGTTCAATTTTTTTCATTCACATTCAATTCTTTGTGACCCCATTTGATATTTTCTTGGCAAAGATACTGGAATGATTAGTCATTTTCTTCTCTATCTTATTTTAACGATGAAGAAATGGAGGCCAACAGGGTTAAGTGACTTGCCCAAAGTCACACAGCTAGTAAGAGTCTGAGGCCAGACCTGAATGCAGGTTTTCCTAAATTGGGGCAGTCATTCTATCCAGTGCACCTAATAACTGCCCAAAGCTAAACCAGTTAATTAAAGGGAACTCCTAAGAAGGCGTATATTAGGCTTCTAACAGTCTGTGAGGCCCCAACATTTTCATAATTAGATGCTTCCAGTTCTTCTGGGAATAAGACATTTAAAAAAGCTTTGGGATCACAGAAAGTACATTTCTATGATTTTGAGGGATTAACAAATGACAAATGGGTTTTATTCTCTGGCAAGGGCAAAGGTAACAATTGCTGGTTACACTGAATAACTGCCTAAACCCTATGGTCTGGGTTTTAACCATGTTCATTATACATTACTACCAGTACTTAATGGATATTTATGAAATAAAGTTAAATTAAAATCTTATAACATATTTTCATATATTGAGTTCCTAACTAAACCCCACTATAATATTCCAAAACTGAAGCAAAAAAATACATACTGATGTTTGTCCTATAAATGACCCACACCAATAAACAATTACCCAAAATCACAGAAATTAAAGTGTGGAGGGACTATTAGTAAAAATGCTATGTAACATGTAAGTATAGATCTCTTAGCAAAAGGGATATTAGCACATGGGATGAAAATTCAAATACACTTATTCTATAAGATGATATAGACTGTGTCTCTGCTCATAAAGTCAGGAATATGAAGGCCAACTTAGGGATATACAATTTTATGCACATAAAAACACTCCATAAATAATTTTAAAAATACATCAAAAGGGATTTTATTTGATGTTTCACAGTTTACAAATGATTTTTCCACAAACCTCTGTAAGCTAGATAATACAAGTATTATTGTCTCCTTTTAAATATCAAGAACTGGGGGAAGCTAGGTGGCACAGTGAGTAGAGCACCAGTCCTGGATTCAGGAGGACCTGAGTTCAAATCCAGCCTCAGACACTTACCACTTACTAGCTGTGTGAACTTGGGCAAGTCACTTAACCCAACTTCCCTGCCTTCCCCCTTCCAAAAAAGACCAAAAAAATATAAAGAAATAGAAATCAGGAAGTTTAAGTGGGGACTTCTAGGTCATAGAACCAACAAGATGACAGTAGCAGACATTTTGTTCAAACCTTAAAAACTCTCTAAAAATATAAACAAAAAAAAAGCAAGGGATCAAAGGTCTTGGAATATGATATTCTGGAGGTCAAAGGAGCTAGCATTAAAACCAAGAATCACCTACCCAGCAAAACTAAGTATAGTACTTCAGGGGTAAATATGGATGTTCAATGAAATAGAGGACTTTCAAACATTCTGTATGAAAAAAAAAACTAGAGTTGAACAGAAAATTTGACATTCAAATTCAAGAAGCAAGAGACACATGAAAAGGTAAACAGGAAAGAGAAATAATAAGAAACTTATTAAAATTGAATTGTTTACATTCCTATATGGAAAGATGATATTTGTAAAACATTATACTTTTCTCAGTATGAGAACAATTTATCAGAATATACATGTATACATATATATGTATGTGCATAAGATATATATATATATATATATACATATATTTGGGTATGTGTTTGTGCATATATGTATACATAGAGGGCACAGGGTAAGTTGAATATGAAGGGATGGTATCTAAAAAATAAAATTAAAAGGTGAGAGAGGAATATATTGGGGGGAGAAAGGGAGAGATAGAATAGGGTAAATTATTTCATATAAAGGAGGCAAGAGAAAGCCATTACAGTGGAGGGGATGAGCAGGGAGGTGAAAGGGAATGAGTCAACCTTATTTTCATCGGATTTGGCTTAAGAAAGGAATAATATACACACTCAATTGAGTATCTTATTATACAGGAAAGAAAGGGGAAAGGAGATAAGAAGGGAGGATGATAGATGGGAGGGCAGATTGGGGGAAGATATAGTCAGAAGCAAATACTTTTGAAAAGGGACTTGGTCAAAGCAGAAAATAGAATAAATGGGGTGTGGGATAGAATGGAGGGAAATATAGTTAGTCTTTCAAAAAATGACTACAATGGAAATGTTTTGCATAACTACATATGCATAACCTATATTGAATTGCTTGTCTTCCCAGTGGGGGTGGGTGAGGAGGGAAGAAAGGAGAGGATTTGGAACTCAAAGTTTTAAAAACAAATTATAAAAAATTATTTTTACATGCAACCAGGAAATAAGATATACAGGCAATGGCATACAGAAATCCTTCTTGCCCTACAAAAAAGTAAGGGAGAAGGATATAAGGGCAAGGATGGGGGGATATATGACAGGGCAGACTGGGGTAAGAGGCAATCTGTTTGCTCACCATCTTGGTGTGGTGGGTAAGGGAGAGATGGGGAGAAAATTTGGAACTCAAGATCTTGTGGAAATGAATGTTGAAAACTAAAAATAAATAAATAAAATGTGGGGGGGAAAGAAACAAAGAAAGAAACACAACAATTTCACCTGTTTCTATGGTATAATACACCAAGAAATCCAAAGAGGTAACAACCAGGTTAACAAGAAGGCATGTTCATCTCTAATACCTAGCACACTCACCTATCTCTTCATCACCATAAAGCTCTTTCAGGGTTGGACAAATTTACCTCTGATTTTGCAACAGAACTCAATGCTATTCCACAGCCCTCTCCTAGCTACCCTGGTCTAGCTGGAGCAGAAGTTTGGCATTTCTCTTTGCTGCAGGACTAAGCTAGAGAACTGAGGGGAAGCAGGATGTTAGTAGGCATGTCTCCACAAGACCTAAAGCAAAAGTTATTGGCATTTAGTTGTATCTAATTCTGTTCTCCTCCACAAAATTTGGGTCAGATTCCAAGTTGGGTGAAATGTGAATTGCCCAATGCCAATGGAAGCTGAGACAGCACTGAGGTCTATCCCCCATAAAACCTCAAATAAAGGGAAGGAGTCAAAAAGTGAGTGATGGGCGGGGGGAGTCTGAAATTATTAAACATTTTTAGGAAAAAAAGAAGTCTGTTAAGAATCTTGAGCACAAGCAGGTAATCTAGCAGGAAAAATTCTGATAACAGAAAGGAATATGATCTCCAGATTAGTTAAAAGATTTCAGCTATCTATTAATCTTTAACTACTGCAAGATAAAGAAAATTATATAAACATCAAATGAGGCAAAAGACCTTGTATTTTCCCAAGAGAGCATGGAGATACAGTACATGACTCTGGATAGTTTAAGAGAAAAATAAGAACTGTGAAAGCAGAATTTAAGGCCTCCCTAGAATAAGTAATGAGTAGAATAGAAAAACTTGAAATTATTGTGACATCTCACCAAAGAAACAAAAGTGAGAAATGTTTGGGAACACAAATACACAGAAGTTAAGGACAATCTGGAAGAAGAGACACAAAAAGCAGTAATGTTAAAACACACATACATATTGATCTCAAATACAGCATTTCTAGAGATGACTTAGTAATTTTAGGTCTTCCAGAAGAACAGAAATAAATTCCATACACCATAATGAAAGAAATAATACCCAAAAACTTCACCAAACTTCTGTGTTGTGCCTAAACCAAGGTTGAAAGAATGTGCAGATTGCCTTCCAAAAATTTAAATGTTTAAGTTTAAAGTCGAAGTTTAAACTCAAGCCACACTACTGACTTGTGACCACAGTTGCTTGTGTCATTGGTCTTTTGCCTCCAAGGCTAGTACTTCTTTCCACTATATCTCAGTGCTGCTTGTACAAGAATGAAAGTGTGTATATAGAACTGAAAAATATTTTATTTTCTTCAACATTCAAGGTCTAACTACTACCTTGGGAGAGGGGAAAAAAATAATCTTCGAAACAGAATTATAATAAAGAAATCAAGTGTTTTTGTTGATTACAGTCACATGCAGATTGACATTAACCTTCCAGATACATTTAAAATCAGTTACTTATCTATTGTAGGAGATAAATATGAAAATTTCAAAAAGCTGAAATTGAATTAGTGGTATTTGACTGAAGTTCACAGGTTCAAAAAACCATAGCATACACTTTTCTCTTCCTTCCAAATATTTTAGCTGTTCAATACGAACACTGGAATTACCAAGTAAATTTTTCCTTTGTCTTCAGAGGTATATTCAGTTTCATAATCATATTATATTGATTGGAATTATCAATATGTAATCAGTGTTTCTCAGAATACTGACCTTCCCCTTTTTCTTTTCTCCCCTCTTTCCTCCAGACCTGACAGCTGAACTTTTCAATATTCGAAGTAACTATTCAGTAGTTGAATTTGAATGAGCATAGTATTTTGTGTTAATCATTTCTAAAAATCTCCAAGTGGCTTTTCTTCTTGTGGCTTGTGGCTTGTCTTCTTTATCTTCTTTATATGTTTTCTTTAGAAATGGAAGACCATTTCCATTTTGGGCCAAACTGTTTCCTTTTCTCTTTCCCTTTTTTTCTCAAGTGGACTAATTTTATTTTTGAATATATAAAAAATAATAATAAATGGAAGAAAAAATGGTCTAGTGTGTTCTGGATCTGTGGTAGAATGTGGTTTTGTCTTGATTATCTTATGTCCTAATTTTCCTTTAGAAAAAAAAATTTCTATCAATGTTGGCTTAGCACTTTTCGTAAGACTGATAGACTCTGAGTTACAATGTAAGAATAATTTATAAACATGACTGGTAGATTCATAATGAAGTGACATAATGACTGACCACTAAAAAATATCCAAGGACATGAATAAAAGGAATATTTTTTTTTCAAGAGGTCTTTTAAAAAACTTAACTTGGTATTCAAAGCTCCACAGTCTGGCCCCTATCTCCCTTTCCAGTTTTATCTACCACAAAACATCCACTCCAACCAAACTTTTTTTTTATTAAAAAAAATTTTTTTTTAACAACCAAATGTCATTCTCTAGACATTATATTTGTCTGCCTCTGGTCCTTTACTAATTTTTTTTTTCTTTCACTCTTTCTTTAATGTTCTTTGTCGCCCTTTCAGTGCCTGTCAAAACCGTATACAGCCTTCAAGGGTCAATTCAGATGCTACTACTTCCATGAAACCAATAACACTTATCATCTATGTCAGTTACTTATCATCTTTTGCCATATTGCACTTATTTATGCACACATCTTATCTCCTCCCCCAGATTATAAATTCTTGAAGGACACAATATCTTTGCATCCCTCACAGTGTCTAGCATATAGTAGCTGCTCAATAAACAGTCATTGAATTAAATGTTTCATTTCCTTGTGAATGAATCATTAGCCTTGTAAGTTGCCTTAAGGTTATGCTATCTCATTATCTTCACTTTGCTATTCCACAGAGGCAAATGTGATTTTTCAATCCTCCTATGCCCCCATTGATGGTAGTTTGTAAGATAATTTCTGGAATCCCCCCCCTAATCCATTTTGAAAGATAGCATTTATATGTTATAAGGCACATTAAAAAAAGTTTTCACTTTAAAAATGTAATATAGCAGAGAACAAACTTATTTATTAAAAATATGACAGAGGTAGTTATTTGTCATCTAATAATTTTATTGCTTTCATAGAGCTGTCTCTCATCATATTCATTCTATCAGCTCCACACTGACAAAATTGAATGAATAAAAAGATTTAACAACCTTGTCATGTGTTTTGTGTTTATATGACAGCAGGGGTACCTCCTTCATAGTTGAAAGCCCCCAGAAAACCTATCCCAGTTTCAAGTTACTCTTTGATTCTACATCTATCAAAAAAATCATAGATTAGGGATGACTGCATTGTGCCTTTTAGATCATTAAGTGTGACCTTTTGACTGAATCCAAATTTTCCAGAACAAATTAAATTCAGATTCAGTCAAAAGGTCACACTTAAGGACCTACAAGGTCACAGACTCCCCACCCCTATCATAGATCATGAGCTCCAACTGGTATATTTACTTGCACTAGTCAGGTAGAGGACATAATTAGTTCAAAGCAAAGAAATTTCATGAAATAACATAGTAAGAAAAATAACAATACAACATTTCCCTCATAAAAAATGGGTGACACTGTCTTATAAAGAAAATCACTATGAGTAGGAAGAGCAATCACATGTAGGGAGCATGTGTGACTAAGGCAGATGTGTGAAGATACATGAGCATAGGGGCATCCTCTTCAGGACATACAAGTAGGGGGCAATTCCTTCCACAAGCACTGCAGGGCTACATATTTTTTTTCTGCTTATGTCATCATGTTGCTCCCACTAGGCCCGTTCTTCCCTGCTGTCAGGTGACATGGAAACTTTATTGGGTAGTTTCCTACTGGTCTCATGGTCAGATTTGACTCTACTGACTGATGCTTGTAGGGCTCTTTTCCATTTTTAGCTTCTGTCTTCATTTAGAGTTCTTACTTAGGAGCCACATCTTCCATATAAAAGAAAGCTTGTACTGTATCATCTATTTTTTAACTTAGATATTTGAGGTTTAAGCTGCAGTTCAGTTAAGGATGAAGGTCCTTCACACACTCAGTATCAGATTAGGAAAAACCCTCATTTGATTTATTCCCTTTAAGGAAAGGAGATTTGTAAGAACTCAGAATCTTACCATGATGGTTTACAGGAGTATCTCTAGAAACCAAGCTCTTTAGGAACACAGGAAAAAAAAACAGATTGCCAAATGGTATCTATGAATTATCTATGAAGAGATTTTAGGCTATCTTTAAGTATTTTCCCCTTTGCTAGGAGGACCTACATCCCTTCCATTTAATTCTCTTATAAGATTTTTATATTGGAGGTAGAAGGGGAAAGGGAAAGGAGGTGAAAAGAGTCTGTTAAATAAATCTCTTAGCAGCTACATTGATCTTAATCCTCATTTTTCTCCCTGGGGCTCAAAGATTTTTTGGTCTTCTATAAAATGTAAAGGAAATGAAGGAAAGAATAAAAGAATTCAAATGGTGCTGCTGCTTGATAGACATCACAATCTCAAACTTTTGTTCAATAATCCTGCAATGATTTATTTGTGACCTAAAATAAGTTTTCTCAAAGATATAGGCCATAGAGAGATGATAGGTAGGTAGTTAGATAGATATTAGACATTGATACTGATGTAGATATGTGCATGTGTGTACTATATGTAGATATATGCATATATCTATACTTTTTTCTGTCTCTGTGTCTCTCTGTCTTTGTCTTTGTCTCTGTCTCTCTCTGTATCTGTTCCTTTCTCTCTCTTAGTTACTGAAAATTGAAAGTTTAATTCTCTTTGGAAAAAACACTGACCTGGAAAATAGATCCAGGAGATATAATTAAAAATTTGGGGGCTACCTGAAATCCATGATCAAAAAAATAACCTAGAAGTCATCCTTCAAGAAAATCTCAAGGATAATTGCTCTGATGTCTTAGAACCAGAGGGCAAAATAGAGATTGAAAGAATCCACTGATCACCTCCTGAAAAAGATCCCAAAAAGAAAATTTCTAGTAATATTATTGCCAGGTCCTGGAATTCCCAGATCAAGGAGAAAATATTACAAGCAGCCAAGGAGAAAAAATTTCAATATTATGGAAAAACAATCAAGATAATACAGGATCTGGCAGCTTGTACACTGAGGGATCAAAGGGCTTGGAATATGATATTCCAGAGGTCAAAGGAGCTGGGATTAAAAGCAAGAATCACCTACCCAGTAAAACTGAGTATCATGTTTCAGGGCAAAATATGGTCATTCAGTGGAATAGAGGAATTTCAAGCATTCTTGATGAAAAAAACAAAGTTGAACTGAAAATTCAGCATTCAGATACAAGAAGCAAGAGAAGCATGAGAAGGTAAACAGGGAAAAGAAACCATAAGGAACTTATTAAAGATGAAGTATTTATATTCCTACATGGAGAAACTATAATTGTAGCTTATGAAACTTTTCTCAGTTTGAGAATAGTTGAAGGGAATAGAATACACATATATGTCTATATAGGAGTGTATATGGGCATATGAATACATATGTAAGTGTGTGTTTATATGTGTATAGTTATATATAGACAGAGGGCACAGGACCAATCGAATAGAAAGGGATGATAGTGTAGCAGCAAGCACCCCAAGCGACCTCAGGGTTTGCAGCTACCACAGGTTCTTGGAATCTGCTTTGTTAAAGGAAAGCAACTCAAAATGGGTTAACAAGCTTA
>NW_027185809.1:48398334-48466504 GCF_028583685.1 Petaurus breviceps papuanus
TTAGCCTAGGGGCAGGGAAGATCTTTAAAATTTACATTCGCATTACAGATAGTTAAAAGGTGAAATTAAGAGGTGAGAGAGGAATATAATGAGAGGAGATGGGAAGAGACAGAATGGGGTAAACTATCTCATTTAGAAGAGGCAAAGGAAAATGGTTACAATGGAGGGGAAGAACAGGAAGGCAAAAGGGAATGGGTCAACCCTATTCTCAATGAATTTGGCTGAGAGGGAATGACATCCTCACTAAATAGGGCGTCTCACCCTACAGGAGAGTAGGGGGAAAGAGGATGAGAGGGGGGATGTTGGAAGGGAGGGCAGGCTGGAGGGGGGAAGGAAGTTGGAAGCACCCACTTTTGAAAAGGGACAGGATCAAAGTAGAGAATAGGGCAAGTGGGAGGTGGGACAGGAGGGAGGGAAGTATAGTCAGTCTTTTGCAATATGTAAATATTGGAATATGTAAAATTCTGAAATATGTCAGTCTTTCACTATGGAAATATTTTGCATAGCTGCACATGTACAACCTATACTGAATTGCTTATCTTCCCAGTAAGGGTGGGTGACAAGGGAGGAAGGGAATGAATCTGGAATTCAAAGTTTTAAAATCAAATGTTTTAAAAAAAATATATATATATGTATATACTATTATTAATATTATTTTACATGTTTCTGGGAAATAAGGCAGACAAGCACTGGGGCATAGAGATCCACTGTGCCCTACTGGAAAGTCAGAGGGGATATGGGACAAGATATGGAAGAGAGCAGATTGAAGGAAGGGATATTTTGGCGTGTTGTTGGGGGAAAAATGAGGAGAAAATTTGTAAATCAAAATCTTGCAGAAATGAATGATGTAAACTAGAAGTTAATAAAGCATTTGATTAAAAAAATAAACATTTATTAAGTGACTACTATGAACTGCCTCTAGCACAGAGCTTCATTATCATACTATATTATAATCCTTAGAAATCTATCCAGTCCTTTCTTTTTCACCTGAACCTAGTCTACTTGGCAGAACAATCTCCCTTACATATAAATAATGCCATATGGGTCAGTTAAAAAAAAAAAAAGAAAGAAAAACTGTCAGTGTCTCCCTATTGTCTCGTGTGCAAAGTTTAAAATTATTTGCCTGGCATTGCTGTATTCAATCTGGTCCCACCCTATCTTTTCATACAATTTCACATTTATTCTCCTTTTTCTATACTCTATGGTCCAGTCAAACTAGATTAGTCATTCCCACTCCAATCTCCATCACAACTTGGCATGAGTATTTATACCACTAGGCCTTGTTCCTTTTCTTGCAAGGCACTCCCATCCATTCTTGGTCTGTTAAAATATTGTTTCCTTTAAAAGACAACCTAAGTATCCCTCCCTGCATAAAGCTTTATTTTTCTTTCCCTAATCCTTTTCCTCCCCTTCGCCTATGTATATGATTTTCAATCACAAATTCTGCATAGAACTCTAATTTATTCTGTTCTGAAGAACTTGTCATCTAATATTTTGTATTATTGATATCTCTGGTCTTAACATTCCCAGTAGACTGTAAGCTAAAATAGTGATTAGTTTTATCTGATTATTTTCTCTTCCCCTAAATCTTATATATTATTAGTAAATAAATATTTATTCAGCTAAATTACCTAACATCTCTGTTTCCTGAGGTAAGTTTACATGGACACTAAAAATCCTCTTGTTACTGAAGATATATTTAAATAAATCAAACAAGGGATGTCCATATAATATACAGGTCTCACTAAACACCTTTACTGGATGTTTCTTAGTTGGAAGATTCATAGCACTGTAGAGATAACCATGGTAGTCTGAGAATGAAGTGTTTCTCTTTTGGCCAGCAACCCTGAATTTCTTCTCCCAATTTTATTTTGTTTTTGAAGGGGTAATATTTTAACTCACTTCTTAAAGAATCCTGCATATTCACTGAATGAGTGTTACCTCACTCTAAGTAAGAACCTGAAAAGTCCTTAGCCTAAAAGGGCCAGGGATTCCCATTGTATCCTGGGCATTGTATCCAGTTGTCCTGATGAATATCTGGCCACTGGACACAGATGGCTCTGAAGAAGAAAGTGAGGCTGGTGACCTTGCATAGCCCTCCCTCACTCAAATCCAAGTCACTTATAAGTCATGTCATCAATCTCTGATGCCATGGTCATCTTTGAGAAAGAAGGACAAACAAACACAACAAAAACAGCAAGAGCAGCTACAAAAACAGTCGCTTAACCTTCATCATCCCTTTCAGAGGAGCATGTCCAACCATCTGGACTTATTTTGAACTTCTTTGACAGAATTAATGTTGTGCATCTTTGAGGTTTTATTAGTCGCTCTTTTCACACTGTTGTCTTCTTCTGAATTTATGTCTTGGGCTTTCCTGTAACCACAGTAGCATTTTTATGGTCAAAAATGTCTGGTGTTGTTTGTCCATTTCTGTGATATTTATTGACTTTTAACTTTTATGTTAATATTGGCCTCTGCTTACCTGGGGATGGAGAGACACTGTCTGAAACTTCAAGCATTTTCTTATTGCTATTTTCAGAACCACTTCTGGGGGACTGCAAGTGTTGGGAACTTCTGAGGTGGACTCAGGGAGAGGTGCAATCACTACTTTTCTGTTCTGCACTCTAGCATTAACTCAAGAAAGACTCTTGCTAGGGGAGGCTAGGTAGTGCAGTGAATAAAACACTGGTCCTGGAGTCCAGAGGACCTGAGTTCAAAACCGGCCTCAGGCACTGGACACAAAAAAATAGCCATGTGACTTTGGGCAAGTCACTTAACCCCAATTGCCCCCCAAAACGCAAAAAAAGGGCTCTTGCTTCCCTATAGCCAAGGGCCAGAGTGCATGCTTCCTTCTTACTGACCACAACCATTATTCTCTTCCCTGGAACTGAAACTCATAATTACTTATGGGCAATACAGGTGCCAATCAATGCTAGCTGTGCTAAGTGCCAGCAAAGAATACCCTATATCATTTTCTAACCAATTTTCTGACCTCCTTACTGTCTCTGGGTTGAGAACTCCCAAAGCGGTTGCTACTGCTGCTGCTGCTGCTGCCGCCACCACTCTCTCAGCTGCCTCCAAGGTATATACCACTGCTTCTGTTGTTTTCCAGGCCAACTCCCCACCTGGGGTTAGAGATTTCTCTTACCAAATTCCTAAGTTGTCTTAGATTTGAAAAATCTCTCATTCTTCAGTTTTGTTGCCTCTGACACTCTAAAATTTTATTTGAGAAGTTATTTTAAAGTTTATTGGAGGGGACTATTAGGAGAGTTCAGCTGCATTGCTGCCTATTCTAAGTCATCTTGATCCTACCTCTCCCAATTAATTTTAGTTTATATTTCCAGAGCCCTTGATTGAATGTAATTTTTATTGCGCCAAATCTGGAAACATATTTAACATCTGGTTTTCTTCATTGATAAGGTTTTTATGCCCTAATACATGATCTTTTTTTGAGTTTCTATGGACAGCTGAAAAAAAAAAGATGTATTCCTTTCTATTCTCATTCAGTTTTCTGCAGATACATTATGCCTATTTTTTCTAAAATTCATTTCATCTCACTTCATTCTCTTTTATTTTATAGTTATATTTATGTAGACGTTAGACAAGAAAAACAAGGTGCGCCACTATTATATTTTTACTATTTCCTCTTGTAACTCATTTAACTTTTCTTTTAGGAATTAGGATGCTATACTATTTGGTGCATCTATGTTTAAGAATTCACATGTTTTGCCATTTATCATATGTCTACCTATATATCCATCTTTTTTTTCTGTTCACAAGCTCTTTATTGGATGAAAAATTACAAAGAGTAAGTACAATTTTAAAACACTAAATGCAACTTAAATTTTTGTGAAGGTTGCTTTTTGTTTATAAAAGTCAAATGGAGGGAGGGAGTCTTACAATATCAATGGATCCTGAATCTTTTAACTGTTTAGCATGACAAATTTTAACTGAAGTTCAAAATGTATAGTACTCTAAAAAACGGCAATATAAAGTCATCACAATACAATTGAAGAATGTGTAATTCAGAAGTCAGTACTATATAAACTCAAACAAAATTATGTCTAAAAGTGAAATAGTTACTGCAAGCCAGCAGGCAGAATTCTTCTAAATAGTAAGAATCTTTCATGTGACAATATAGTATCATGAACTAGGGCTCAGCTTTGATGCTACTTAGTATTGTCAATCATTTATGAACAAATAAAAAGAAAATTTCAATGCATGAAAAAATACCCCATATTCTCAACTTTAATTGAAATTTTTGCCAACTCATTAGTTTTGTGTCAGTGATTGCAACTGAATTGTAAGACTATTTTCTGAAGCAAAAGACCCAAGGAATGAGGCATGAGTTACTTCTTTGGACAGAATTCTCAACTGTCTCAAACTTAACTTTTCAAGGTAACAGATTTAGCACAAGTGAGGATTTGACATTTAGAGTGCACAACCATTTTTGCTATACTTTGAAAAAAAAAGGGAAGTCTAATTAGAAGGAATAGCAGGAATGGCTGGTTTCTCAATTCAAAATACTAATTCAATTCAGAATGAAGTATCACACAGAGAATACACTTTATAACCTTGCTATATCCATGATAAACCAGACTAGTCCCTACAAAATGAGATGCCTTTAGAGACCCTTTATTTTTATGATAAGCTAATGCAGATCTAACATTTTAAAATGTTTTATTAATCGATTATCCCTGTTTTAGTCAACTGTTAATTCTCTCTTGGACATTACAAGCCTACCGTGTTGCCCCGATAATAAGACCTATCCCGAAAATAAGCCCTCCCCTTACTGTGTGAGATTCCTCTAAAATAAGCCCTCCCCTGAAAATAAGCCCTATTGAGATTGCTACTGTAGTGAAGGTGATCCCCTGCGCTACACGCTATATTACGGTACCCTCTGTATGCACCGTCCCTCCCCCCCCTCCAGTGAAACGCATGCCGCACTCCGAGCTGCATCCAATCAGAGCTGCAGCAGTGAGCGAGTCATCCTGTTCTTCCCCAGTGATTTGCTTGCTGGTGCCATTGAGAGCAGTGCCACGGAGGAGAGCTGAGGCAGGACAACATAAAAACCCGGTATATAAGCGGGAGTGAGGGGGCATGATGGAGGATAAAAAGGGCATGATGGAAGAAAGGAAATGAAGAACTTCCTTGCAGAGAGAAGAATAGATCAAGTAATGATTCCTGCAGGAATGACTGCCTATCTCCAGACCCTTGATATTGCAATAAACAATCCATTCAAGGACCATTTGCGCATGGAAGTCAATGACTACATTGAAAATAGAATGGAAAGAAATCAGCGTGGAAACTTTGTGAAGCCCTGTCTGCAAGAAGTCGTGACTTGGGTGAAGAAGTCATGGTATAAATTACTGATAGCTGTGTCGCCAAGGAACTACGAGCAGGTTACCTGGACAAGACATATTCATTTAAAGAGAGCTATATTTCTGGACATGACAGATTGTCAACACTTCTTCTGAAGGAAATGGAGGCCCAAGACATCCAGGACGGAATTCAGGGTATGGACACTTATGACGATGTTGTTGAAGAAGATGACATGATCATTATTGAATAAAGGTACATTTTTTTGTTCACATTTACCTGTTTATTAAAATTGCTGTCAATGTTCATTGAAATAAGCCCTCCCCTGAAAATAAGCCCTCTGGTGTTTTTCTGTCCAAAAAAATTAATAAGACAGTGTCTTATTATCGGGGAAACACGGTATCAGAGACTCATACAAGTTCATAATTTTCAAAGGCAGGAAGATAAGATTGGAATGGTAAACAAGGCAAATGGATCTGGCAATACGTATCACAGCTTCCTGTTAGATGCAACACATATTCCTTAAAGAGAACACTTGTAGCTTTTCAAGGAACAGATGTGCCACCTACACAGAGAGACTGACAAGGGGCAGCTAATCTGAGTCGGAATCGCTGCAATCAGAAGAGCATGAGTCGCTGCTGCTGCTGCCTGAGCTGGAGGAGCTGCTGCCACCACCGCCACCTCCACTGCTGCTGCTGCTACTGTCACTCAGCCGTGTGCTCCCATATAATGTTATTATAGATATCTATCTATTGATACCAATATATGCATGCATAAATCTATAGAAGTACAACTATAATTTGTTATTTAACATTAATATTATTTCCCTTTCTATGGTGCCTTTTAGCAAGTTCTATTTTCCTTGCATATCCTTTTTAATTAGGTGTATTTTTACTTTTGATTTGTCTGAGATCATGATTGCTATCCCTGCCTTGTTTTTACTTTAACTGAAGTATAATACATTCTGCTACAGCCTCTTATTTTAATTTTGTGTCTCTCTGTTTCAAGTATGTTTCTTGTAAATAACATTGTTGGATTCTAGTTTCTTATCCCTTCTGCTAGATGCCTCCATTTTATGTGTGAATTCATCCCATTCACATTCACAGTTATGATTACTAACTATGCATTTATCTCTATCCTATTCTCTTCTGTTCACCCTTCTCTCTCTCTCTCTCTCTCTCTCTCTCTCTCTCTCTCTCTCTCTCTCTTTTTTATCCTGTCTCTCCTCTAATGTATGTGTTACTTCTGACTACTTTCTTTTTTTTTTTTATATGCTCTCTCTTTTATTACTCTCCCCTCTTTCTCTTATGCCCTTTCCCTCCAACTTCCCTGTTAGGTAAGATAGATTTTATACTCAATTGAACATGTGTATCTCAGTGGGCACACACTGAGAGATACAAACACACAGACCCATATATTCATATTATATATGTATATGTATATATGTGTATATGTGTGTTTGTGTGCATACACACATACATAATCAAAGATATATAAACATATACATGCATACATACACATATATATTTTTCCCTTCTTTAAACCAATTAATTTATATGAGAGTGAGGTTCAAACTTTGCTCACCCACCCTACCATTTCACCCTCCACTGTAAAATATCTTCTTTTCATGCATCTTTAGTGTAAGATTTTTTTTTCCTCTCTTCTCTCAGTGTATCCTTCTTTCTCCTCCATCCACTTTAAAAATATCATTCAATCATAATAAACTCTTTCTGGTCCCTCCATCTTTATGTAAATAGTATAACCTTACTAACCTTATTGAGTCTCTTAGGATTTCTCTTTCATGTTTACCTTTTGATGCTTCTCTTTAGCCTTATTCTTTCAATTTCTAATTTAACCCCCATGTTCTGGGATATTGAAGCACTTTTACTTTATAATTTCTTGAAATATGACGTGTAGGCTCTTTAAAAAAAGATTACATTTAGGTACTCCAATATTTCTTAAATTATCACAAACTCTTTTACAACTCAGTTGTTTTTCAATGAGATATTTCACATTTTCTTCCATGTTTCATTCTTTTTACATTGTTTTATTTTTTTGTTTATGTTTCATGATGTCATTCAGTTCTGCTTGCCCAATTTTAATTTTTAAGAAAGTATTTCCTTCAGTGAGCTTTTGTATTTCTTTTTTCATTTGATCAATTCTGTTTTTTTTAAGGAGGTCTTTTTCATCAGTTAAGTTTTACCATTTTGGTCTTTTTATACAGTGTACCATTTGGTCAATTCTATTTTTTTAAGGTACTATTTTCTTCAGTATTTTAATGCCTCTTTTGTCATGCTGTTACTTATGATTTCATAATTTTTTCCTCCCTCTCACTTTTTTTAACTAATTATTTTTCTTTACCATTTTATCTGACAATATATAAACATACATGTATATATACATACAGATACATATATACACACACACACACAAAAATACACATACATATATATTAGCTCTTTAAGAAATTCTTGTTGAGTTTGTATCCGATTGATTTTTTATCTGCTCAAGGCTTTGCTTCTAGCTGTTTTGACATCAGTCTTCTTGTGGGTTTGTGTTTTGATCTTCCCTATAACTATAGTTACTTTTTATGATCAGGTTTTTCACTTTTTCATTTTTCAGCTCATTTTCCAAGCCCTGTTTTTAAATCTTTGAACTTTTTGTTAAAGTTGATCTCTGTTACTGGTATTGGGAAGAGGGGAGAAATACTATCCCAAGTTTTTGTACCTCAGTTTTTAGAGCTAGTCTTGGGCTTTAAGAAGTTTTGGTGCTTCCAAAGTAGTGTGATCTGGGGAGGGATCTAGTTACTGCTTTCCTGGTCTGTACTCTTGTTCAAACCCAGGAAGATCCCATGATCCCCTGAAGCCTCAAGTGATACTCCTTCCTAGAACCCCTGTTTCCTTGGGATGGCAAGTGATACTTCTCCTCAGGGCACCTCCTTTGTCGGAATAACAAACATTAGTTTTTTTAGGGTGCCTGTTCCCTCAGGATCAAAAATGCTCCTTTCTGATTTTGAACTGTGATCCCAAAGTCGGTATGGACATAGAGTTGCCCAATAGCTTTCAGTTCTGTGACTAGTGCTAGTGCAGTTATCTCCTGTAATATCTTTCTGACCATTTGCCTGATCCCCTTACTGTCTCTGACCTGAGATACACTGAAGCAACTTCTGCTGCTGTCACCATTTGTAAGGGTTATGGGATTTAAAGATCTTCCATGCCCCATGGACGTGCTGACATAGCAGAGAGAGAGAAAGTGAAAGCCGAGCTAGCAGTCCTGCGGTTTGCTGACGTAGCAGGAAGGGGCGGAGCAAGAGAAAGTGGAAAGCGAGAGAAAGTGAAAGCCGAGCTAACGGTCCTGCGGTTGGCGGTTGGCGGCGGTTGCGGTTGCGGCAGCAGCAGAGGCAGCGGCAGTGCGAAGCCCTTTTTTTTTTTTGAGTTAGGACTGCTAAGGACTTTCTGCTAAGGACTCCTGCTGAGCACTGCCAGGGGCCAGAGCTGCTGGGAGCCCGCTTCCAGGACGCTGGGTGGTTGCTGTGAGTGGGGAGAGGAGGACCTTTGCCTGAGGTAGCCTGTTCTGTTTTAAAGGCTTGAGAATGTGGGTGCTTTCTACTTTATCTATCTGTGCCAATATCATAACTACTCTGATGGCTTTCACTTTCTGGTTTTGGGACTCAGTCTTTTGGTATCTTAATAAATTTTCTAGTTTATTTCCCCATATGGCAAACATGACGTATTTTGTGATGGATAATTATATCAGCATATTTGTAATCTCTATAGGCATTGTGAATATGGCATTGCTGATACACCATTATATTGGGAAAATCACATCTCCCTCACCCACAGTTTCTCAGTTGTAAAACTGTACCCACAGACTAGAGTTGTGAGTTTCAAATAAAGTAACACATGCAAGGTGATTTGCAAACCTCAATGTAGCATATAAATTCTACTAATGATACAAAAATAAATATATGATTAAGTAAAGAAACCAATTACATATATATGTATATATATATGTGTGTGTGCATGTGTGTGTATATATATATATATATATTTATTTAATAAAGGCTTGGACTAGGTGACCTCTAATTTCCTTTCCAGCTCTTAATCTTTGATTGTATGATGGTTACTTCATTTTCCATCCTTAGGTAACAAATCTCAGCTAGTTTGCTTTCACTCAATATGTTTTTTTTTTTTTCTGTGCTGAGGCTACCCTCAAGGACATTAGTTGTAGATAAGATTCTTCACTCTGCAGATCAATTTTTGATCTGTAGTAATCTATCCTTCAAGAATCCTGCCTAGGTATGAATCTCTCCTAGGTAAATTCTCAAAAGAACTGCAGACTTTTAGCAACCATATTAAATGATGATTCAAATCACCAGTAATAAGAAAAGTGAAAATCAAAACAAGCTTATGTTTGTTTGCTTTTTCATAGCCAATAAATTGACAAGACTGATAAAATGTGGAAATAGTCAATGTTGAAATACCTATGGAAATCCAGAAACAATAACTCACTGTTGGAGGAGTTTCATTTCTGGGAAGAAATTTGGAATTATGCAAATAAAAGGATTAAAATGCCCATATCTTTTAACAAAAAGATTTTACTGCTACAACTTCTTTTCACAATATATACTGTCTATATACTATTTTTCATATGTATACAAGACACTCTACTCCTCAACTCTGGGCATTTTTACTAAATCTGATCCCACATTTTTACTAGCTGTTTAGCCCCCAGCAAGCCACTTAACTTCTATTTGCCTCAGTTTCCTCAACTATATAATGAGAATAATAGTAGCACTTCCTTCCTAGGGCTGTTATGAAGACAAAATGAGATAATATTTGTAAAATGCTTAGCATAGTGTCTGGCACATAGCAGGTACTATATAAAGGTTTATTTCCTTCTCTTCTCTTCCATGCCAAGAATTATTTCACTTCTTACTGACATATTCTGGTTTCCTTCAAACCCAGTTAAAATGCAACTTTTTAATGGAAGTCTTTTCCAATACCTCCTTAACGCTAACATCTCTTTAGTGAAAATTTCCAATTAATACTGTTTACATATTTTTTTTCATACATAGTTGTTTGCATCTTATCTCCCCAATTACATTGTTAGCTGCTTGATAGCAGGGACTCTCTTTTGCCCTCCTTTGTATTCCTAGTACTTAAAATACCTGGAAGATAGTAGGTGCTTTATACATACTGATTGGTTGACTGACTGCTGGGCCTGTACTCAAGAAAGTCATTGATACAAAGAAAAACTCCATATACACTAAAATAATTATGGCATCATTTTTTGTGTGTGATAGAAAAAATGAAAATGAATTAGATAACCATTCATTTTGGATGGTTTAAACAAATTGTGGTGCATGAACACAATGTTGTGTTATAAGAACTAATGTGTCTGTTGAACATAGAGAAGCATGAAAAGACTTTCATGAACTGATGCAAAGTGAAGTAAACAGTGCTAGGGAAATTATATACACAAGTATTGCAATGATGAGACACTACCAAATAGCTAGGAGTTTAGAAAAGTAGTTATGTGGCTCAGAGGATAGAGTGCTGGATTTGGTGCCAAGAATACCTGAATTCAAATCCTCTCTTAAACACTTACTAGATATATGACCCTGAGTAAATCATTCAGCCTTTCTTTACCTCAGTTTTCTCATCTGTAAAAGAAGAAGAATAATGAGACCTGTCTTACAGGGTTGTTGTGAATCAAATAAGTAATATAAAGTGTTTTGCAAATATTAAAGTTTTGTAAAAATGTCAGCTATTGTTGTTGGTATGATAGAATCTGAAAGAAGGAACCTTCCTCCCTCCTTAGCAGAGATAGAGATCCATGGATTCAGAGCATGGCCTATAATACCAGATTTTGTCCATGTGATCAATTGTGTACTTCTCCTTTATATAGTTATTAAAAAAACAAAAGATGCCAGCATAAATCTATTTTTAAATGATCTTTCCTAGGGCATTAGTAAGTGAAAAGAAACTGCTTCCCTGGGGCCATTTCAGTAAGACTCTAGGAGTGTCTACTGTCAGAAGATCTTCTGCAATTGAATAATAGCTGATCTTGATATAGCAATTTCCTTAATTTAATAATTTGTTTCTTACAACAGTCTTGTATGATAGATAGTATAAGTATTATTATTCCTTTTTCACTTATAAGAAAACAGTCACAGGGAAAATAAATAATTTGTCAGTGGTCATAAGCTAGTGTCAGAGGTAGAATTTGAACTCAGTTCTTTTTAAGTCCAAGCATAGTACTCTGCTATGCAACTCTGACTCCAGTTGCAAACAATATTTATAGGAGTTAGGGAAGACAACTACCTGGAGATAGTAAGATCTTAAACTTTTTTTTTCAATTTATAACAACCTCAGATTCTCTGGAATTATTTTAAAATAAACTCATTGACTTAGTAAGGCTTATTACACTAGCAGAGAAAAGTGTATTCTTTGCTGGCAGGAGGGAGATCAAGAATTAAATGTGCTTTGTCCACTAACATAATGAATTATTTGGGGGAAACACTTGAAAATATGCTACTTGCCATAACAGCCTAGTGAATTCCGAGAAAACATGCCAAAGTCTACATGATTTGCCAGATACAGGACAAAGTGCCATATTCTTCAGACTTTCCATGTTCTCTTAGTGAAGAAACAAACTATTATTCTATTGAATCAGAATTGCCAGATAGAGGTCAATATTTGAAATGATTAGATGAGAAATTGGGTTAGTTTTAAAACCTAAAGGCCAGATTAACTGTTTGTCATTGTATTTTAATGAAGAATTAAACATCATTCTGGAAAAATACAATATGGAATCAGAGGATAACCCATTAACTTTTTCTGGAACTAGATGAAAAAGAGTGCTAGAGTGAAACAAAGAAGCAGGTGATATTTTAGACTCCTTCACCTTTCCTACACGTGGGAAGGAGGCATCAATACTCAGGCAATAGTATATGGTTTCAATTAAAATGTCTTGATGTTGGGAAGAGAACTGAAATCTAAAATTTCCAAATGACAGCTTGGATACACAGGGCCAACATTTCTCACATGCTGTGCTCCTGTAAGCCAAGAAAAACGAGAATACCACAAAGGGATTTTTCATTCTATCTGTAGTGTTCCAAATCAACAAATCCATTCAGGCTCATGGCCATTAAACCAAGAGTTACAGTTTTCCATGACTTTGGTTGATGCCAAATCCTTCCATTACTGAACTCTTGCATATGTCAAGTCAAGTGATGCTGTGTTTTGCTAGACTTGGTTTGTGGGAGGCAGTTTGGTTAATTTAACTTACTGTATTTATTGGGGTCATAATATTTTCATTAGCTATGTGTATAATACAGTAAAAGCATTAACATGTGGGAACAGCTGAACTGAATTAAGGTACACAGTACAACCCAGAGGTAGCCAATCTAATTTTTATTACCAGCATATCTAGATTCTTTTAAAACTCAGTTGGTGGATGGTTAACCTGTGTTGCATCAAACTTCTGAATTCTTCCAAATAAGTCCGCCAATTCCCACCAATATAATTTAATTACCATAGCATGTTGTTGATTACTTATTTTGCAGAGGATAGAAAAATTCCCTGGAATGTTGAGGTTATATATTGTAATAATTAATAATAATAATATGTAAAGAAGTTTATGCTTTTCAGAACAATTTCACGAATTACATTGGTCCTTACAGAATCATTATCAAGGAATAAAAAGTTCCTTACATCCATTTTACATATCAGGAGACTGAGCAAAAAAAAAAAAAAAGTCCAAAGTGACATAGTCAAGTACTAATATAGGAAAATCCTATTCTTTTTTTTTTTTTTAAGCAATTGGGGTTAAGTTAATTGCTCAAGGTTACATGGCCAGTTATTTCTGGGTGTGGTGCTGAGTATCTGAGGCCGGATTTGATCCAGGTCATCCCGACACTGGAGCCGGTGCTCTTACTCGCTGTGCTACATGGCCGCCCCGGAAAATCCTATTCTTTACCCATTTTTCCTAAAAATTTCATAAGCAGTAGACTTCAGTATAATACATGTTGAACAAAACCCATTTAATTAAGAAGACACGGGGAGGAGTCAAGATGGTGGAGTAGAAGAAGGACCTCCCTGCTGCTCCAGCTTCCACCTTCCCCAATCCACGTAAAAAAGGGGACTCTGAACAAACTTTGGAGCTGCAGAACCCACAAAATGACACAGAGAAGCTAACCTCCCACTGAGAAAGCCCAGCAGGATGGCAGGAATCAGCCAGCACAGTGCTCTGGGAGCCAAGCCCAGCCCCACTCCCAAGGCTTTAGCCCCAGGGCAGGCCTGACCAGCCGGAAGCAGGAGGGACTCCAGATCAGCAGCAGCTGTGGCTATTTCCAGTATTATCAATAAATAGATGCTGAAGACAAAGTGAGAGGTCAGTACAGTCTGGACTTTGGGACCTAATAAGTGGGAGTGCCTGACTTTTGCCCCCAGGGAGAGAAGCTACTGAGACACCAGCACAGCCAGCCAGCCCTACCTGGCAGCTTCAGCTCCTGGCCTGCAGAGTGTAGGGGAGCAAGCACCAGTCTGAGGCGTAATTGCTCTTGCTTTAACGTTCTTGGATCTGGATTGCAGTCTAGGGTGGAGATCCTAGGGTGTTTGTCCAGCTTGCTAAAGCATGTAGAGATCTCAGAGAGGGCACCCATCTAATACATCCAGCAGCTGAGAAAAACCCAGCATTTGGGAAAAAAGCTCCCCTGTCTCGTGGCAGAATCCTACTGTGGCAAAAAGCCCAGGGGTCAAGCGACTGAGGGGGGACATGACCAAACAAAGGAAACAAAGCACACAGAAGATTCCAAAATTAGACCCCTATTTTGGGGACAAAAAGGAGCAAAGCATGGAACAGGAGGAAGACAGTGAAGTCAAAACTCCTGCACCAAAAGCTTCAAAGGAAAATACAAGCTGGTTACAGGCCATAGAGGACCTTAAGAAGCAAATAAGAGAAGTGGAGGAAAAATTGGGAAGAGAAATGAGAATGATGCAAAAAATTATGAAAGGAGAGTCAATAGTCTGACTGAGGAAAATAACACCTTGAAAAATAGACTAACTCAAATTGCAAAAGAAGCTCAAAAAGGCAATGAGGAGAAGAATGCCTTAAAAAGTTGAATTTACCAGATGGAAAAGAATCTCAAAAGCTCACTGAGGAGAATAATTGCTTGAGAAATAGAGAGAATTGGAGCAAATGGAAGCTAATGAGTTTATGAGAAATCAAGATGCTGTTAAACAGATCCAAACAAATGAAAGAATAGAAGGCAAGGTGAAATATCTCATGGGAAAAACCACTGACCTCAAAAATAGTTCCAGGAGAAATAATCTGAAAATTATTGGACTACCTGTAAGTCATGATCAAAGTAAGAACCTAGAAGTCATCCTCCAGGAAGTTCTCAAAGAAAACTGCCCTGATGTTTTAGAACCAGAGGGCAAAATAGAGGATCAAAGAATCCACCAATCACCTCCTGAAAAAGATCCCAAAAAGAAAACTCCTAGGAATATCATAGGCAGGTTCCAGAATTCCCAGATTAAGGAGAGAATATTACAAGCAGCCAGGAAGAAACAATTTGAATATTGTGGAAACACAACCAGGATATCCCAGGATCTGGCAGATTCTACACTGAGGGATTGAAGGGCTTGGAATATGATATTCCAGATGTCAAAGGAGCTGGGATTAAAACCAAGAGTCACCTACCAAACAAAATTAAGTATCATGTTTCTGGGGAAAATATGGTCACTCAGTTGAATAGAGCACTTTTAAGCATTCTTGCTGAAAAAAAACAGAGTTGAATAGAAAATTTGACATTCAGATACAAGAAGCAAGAGAAGCATGAGAAGGTAAACAGGGAAAAGAAATCTTAACAAACTTATCATAGTTGAACTATTAACATTCCTACATGGAAAAACAATAATTGTAATTTACAAAACTTTTCTCAGTAGTTGAAGGGATTAGAAATACATATATATATATATATATATACACACATATATATGTATGTATATATACACACACACATATATATGTCTATATATGAGGGTTTATGGACATATCCATACATATGTGAATATGTGTATATATGTTTACAGGTCTACATAGATAGAGGGCACAGGACCAATTTAACAGCAAGGTATGATACTTTAAAAGTGAAATTAAGAGATGAGAGGAATATAATGACAGGAGATGGGGAGAGACAGAATGTGGTAAAACTATCTCATACAGAAGAGGCAAGGGAAAATGTTTACAATGGAGGGGAAGAATAGGAAGGCAAAAGGGAATGAGTCAACCTTATTCCCATTGAATTTGGCTTGAGGAGGGAATTAAATACACACTAAATAGGCTATCTCACTTTCCAGGAGAGTAGAGGGGGAAGGGGATCAGAGGAGGGATGATGGAAGGGAGGGCAGGCTGGGGGGGGAGGGAAGTTAGAAGCACCCACTTTTGAAAAGGGACAGGATCAAAGTAGAGAATAGAACAAGTGGGAGGTGGGATAGGAGGGAGGGAAGTATAGTCAACTTTTACAATATCTACTATCTTTTACAATCTACTACGTTATTGTTTTGTGTTAGCCACACTTGTACAACCTATACTGAACTGCTTATCTTCCTAGTAAGGGTGGGTGACAAGGAAGGAAGGGAATGAATCTGGCATTGAAAGTTTTAAAATCAAATATTCAAATATTTATTTATATATATATATATATAAGTTTTGTGTGTATATATATATATACTATTATTAATACTATTTTACATGTAATTGGGAAATAAGATATACAGGCACTGAAGCATAGAGATTAACTGGAAAAGTCGAAAGGTGTATGGGATAAAAAATGGGAGAGAGCAGTTTGGTATTGGATATCCTGTAGGACTACTATTTTGGTGTGGTGGGTAGGGGAAAAAACGGGGACAAAAGTTGCAAATCAAAATATGACAGAAACACATGATGTAAATCAGAAATTAATAAAGCATTAAAAAAGAGGAAAAAATAGTATTATAATTTCTAATTGGAAATTCCTAATTTCAGTTTCTAATAGGAAAGAATATCATTTGGGTCCAGAGTCATCAAATGTCAGATTTAAAAGTAGCCTTAAATATAATCTAATCCGGGGCAGCCAGGTAGCACAGCGAGTAAGAGCACCGGCTCCAGTGTTGAGAAGACCTGGAGATCGAATCCCGAGCTCAGATACTCAGCACCACACCCAGAAATAACTGGCCGTGTAACCTTGAGCAAGTTACTTAACCCTGATTGCTTAAAAAAAATAATAATAATCTAATCCACAATTCTCCATTTTTTAAAAATTTGTATTTTTATCATAAGACCTTTTTACTTCAAGTGACCAATGTGTGAGTATTTATACATTTCCTAAAATACCACTCTACTAATTATGATACATCATATATTTGTATATAACATATATATATATATTAGACATCATAATGTGTATAACCAATTGATATAAAAAAGATAAGACAGATTAGAATATCATATTTTACATTCAAACTTTTATTTATTAAAAAGCATCTTATTTTTATTAAAATGAATTCATTTTAGTGAGATAAATGTTTTATTACATATTAGAAAATGATGATTTCATACTTTATGAAAGCTTTCTACAAAGTTCAAATTATTCCAATATTTTAAATTATTTTTAGCTGAAAAAAGAAACCTTATGATAATATTTGGGTTCAGTGGAAGAAAAGCACATTGTTCATTTTTTGATCCCATCTTCATAATTAGTTAATAATGCAAAGTTTCTTTGTTTTTCAATCTCAGCTAGTAATGGTCTATGGAAGAAAGGTACAAGAACTATAAGATGACATTCCTAGATGAGAAGAGGACAAGGGTAAGCCTTCTGCAAATATTCCTGAATAGAACCAAGTTTTGTGGTTATGGTTAGTCTTCATCTTTTGTTTGTAAGTTGTCTGAAAGGTTTGGGGATATTTTGCAAGCACAGTTACAGAACAGATACTTTTTTTTCCTTTGCCACATCACTCCTAAGTCTACTCATATGACTCTTTGTAGTTGCTAATATTGCTTGCTCCTCTTGCCAAACAGTATACTACAGCTGCTGTGCCCACACTTCTCGGTTGAAGCTCCTCTTATGCTGGCACAAGCCTCTTCTATTTTCCTAAGGGCAGAGGAGAGTACAATGTGAGTGAACAGCAAGGAACTCATGCCTTTAGGAAGCATTTGCCCTTGGAAGCATTTTCATCTGGTCTATGATTCCCCTTGATCTGCTCTAGAACTGTTGGTGGTTACAAAGCTGTAATGGTAAGGGAATTTGAAGATTTTCCCTGCTTCTTAATGGGTATAAAATGGAACCCAATAGGAGGGGCTTGATTTGGGGGAAGCTTCTTTTTCAGGGAGGCTCACACCTTTGGTTATAATTACACAGTGGATCATGCAGGTTGTGATGTCCTCTGACCCTGAAGATGGGTATACATACCGTGAGGTGAGGTTTTGCTGTAGTGAAGTGTTGTGCGATTTGGTCAGATGAGACTGTGGGTAGATGTTGAGCCCCATGACTTTGAAATCCCAGATGTTGGTGCTTCTCTCTCTGGCTACTAAATATGTATGTGTGTAATGGTCAGATACCTAGAAGGGCTATCTGTTGGTCTAATGAATTGTGTTATTTTCTGTTTTGGAGGGGGGAAGGTAGGGCAATTGAGGTTAAGTGACTTGCCCAAGGACACACAGCTAGTGTGTGTGTGTGTGTGTGTGTGTGTGTGTGTGTGTGTTTAAGTGTCTGAGGCAGCATTTGAGCTCAGGAATTTCTGACTCCAGTGATTTATTCACTGCTCCACCTAGCCGCCCCTCTGTCTGTATTTTTTGTCTGCTTGTAATTTCTGATTTTATTACCTGAAGGTCAGGGTGCTGACTTTTTCCCATGAACTAGGTGAATGGTATTTCTATATCTATATCTATATCTATATCTATATCTATATCTATATCTATCTATATCTATATCTATATATGTTCAATTAAAGGTTGTTGATACCTTTAAAGTTGCTTTCCTTTAGAAAAGCAGATCAAAGAACCAGTGCTAGCAGCCATCCTGGGTATACTAGGGTGCTTGCTGTTACAGAAGCATACATCAATACATTCTTGAAGACGGGTCTGGAAGAGTCTTAAGATTTGCTTGTCTCTATTGCAGGCTGCCCCACCCTAGGTCCAAACAGTTTTCTTCATTATTCCCTTGGTTGTGGAACATGTTGAAAGCACACATCTCATTTGTGAAAATCTGCATCTGTTCTCTATTCCAAAGGAAGTAAGATCTACCTGGTCCATATACAACCTAAAATTCTTTTGGGATATGGGCAGTGTGTGGAGCCCTGTCCAAGAGATATGTAAAGTATGTGCTGCTTCTGCAGCAGGAACAGGATAAAGGGAGTAGGGGCCCACTCCTTCAATGAGTAAGAGGAAAGGCAGCTGTACCTATATCATATAAAGCATTTTTATTGTAATCCTAGAGGACTAAAAAAGGCCTCTTATTTCCACAGAAAATCACTAGTGGTTGGCCATTGTCTGAATCAACAATTGTGTAATATTTTACAAATTTAGCACCTTTCAAATTTAAGGACTTTTTTTTTTACTTATAATGAAATATCCACATGAAGCATGAATTTCATTTTAGAGTATAAATAAGGTAGAAATAAAGAAATATTTAAGCCCCAGAGGCAAATTAATGTGAGAATAGAGAATGAAATGAATTAAAGTGTCCATGATAATAGAGTAAAACTATATTTTAAAGTACTCAATCAGAATTCCTGTTTTCGTAAATCAGTACTGCGTTTCTCTTTACATATTTTATTACTCTACATTTAAATCTATCTTTTGACTTACTTTTTCCCTACTCAGTTTAATTAGTTCCTGGAATATTTATGAGGGAACATTATCAATTCAATACTAGTAATTGCATAATCTATAAAATAATATGACATGTTTTTAGGGTCATAAAATTAATTGATGTAAAAAGGAAAACATTTGTGTAGTTTAGTGTATGTTTGTTAATCTAAAGTAAGTCAGCTTGCTTCCCTTTGGAAAAAACATACTTTTGTGGGAACCAAAGAACACTGATTTGTTTTTACCCATAAAAATTGGTGCTTTGAAAAGATAAATTACCCAAATGAGAAAAGAAGCCACACTTAGATTATACCAACATTAGCCATGTAAAAGGATAACTTTTTGTTTTGTTTTGTTTTGTTTTTTTTTGGGGGGGGGAACTTCACATGGATTTGTTCGAATAAAAGAAAAATTGGTGAAACACCCAAGAAACTTTTTTTCTTCCTCTAAGAAAACATAGCTTATTTTTTTTTCTTAATTGAGTGGCTTACCTTATTTTTAAAAATCAATAATGTGACTTAGGAAACCATTGAACCATAGCCAGTTTACTGAGAGCCCTTAATTCAGTTCTGTAATCAAACCGGTTGTTGAAAGAGGAAAAAAACACCCTAATTTACTTTCTATTTATTAAGCTGTTTTAATTTTTCCATATATATTTATATATAGATTTACATATAAATATGTACACATACATATAGTATGTCAATATATGTGAGTATATCTTTATGTAGGAATATAGATTTAGATTTGGAAGGCCTTGTAATTCAGCACATTTTATAGAATTATATCTGAGGAAATAGAAGACCTAAAAAGTTAAATGACGTGCCCAAGATCACACAACTTATAAATGACAAAATGAGATTTAAACTCTGACTTTCTCTACATTTCTAAATTTATGCACATAGATTTATACGCAAATATGTGCTAAAAATCTAGCATACTTTTAAATTTTATGTACAAAACCCCTTTCTAATTTTCATTGAAACATTGTTTCTGTGTTTACTTTGTAATATTTTTCTATACTTTTTAATGAAATTATGCTCTTTGCTTATTTGTAATTATTCTTCATACAATTCTTTCACTCAACAAATATTTATTAAGCATCATTTATCTGGATGTCACTGGGGTAGGTGGTAGCAAAAGAAAGTGAAAAAGGAACAATTCTTAGCCTCAATAAATTAAAATAAATAAAAATATTGTAGTCAATATGAGCTATGACAGGGATAATAAATGAAGGGAAGAAGGTGATAGGAAGAAGGGAGTTCTAGACAAATAGTTATAGGGAAAAATTAAATAGAGATCTTTATTTTTATGGAGCAGAGGGATCAGCAAATACTTTATGAAGAATGAAGCAAATAAGCCAGGTCTCAAAGGAAAAGAAGGCTTTAAATAGTGATGAAGATGGTGGATGGAAAATAAAATTTCATAGGAAGAGTCCTATTTATACAGAAATCACTATGTCATAGTGAATATGGAGGCATAAATACTTGGGTTCAAGTCCCATTTTTGACACTTTGTCGCCTGGACAAGTCATTTCTCTCTTGTTGCCTCAAGCATTTCTCTAACATTTTTAAGCTGCAGAGAGGGTACTGATATACATGAATATAATGGCTTCTTTACTTGTGGAAGATGTTCCTTGTTAAGAACTTTCTTTAAAGTTGAAACTATAGGATCAATTGGAAAAATAAATAAAAGGGGGCAGCTAGGTGAGGCAGTAAATAGAGCACTGGTCCTGGAGTCAGAAGGACCTGAATTAAAATCCATTCTCAGACACTTGACATACATACTAGCTGTGTGACCTTGGGCAAGTCACTTAACCCCAATTACTCTGCCTTCCCTCCTCCAAAAAGCAAATAAATAAAATAGCAGAAGGCCAGACCATGATAGGATTTCCAATGGTTTGTGACATTGTAATGGAAATGCAAATTTAAACATCTTCCCTGCCCCTAGTCTAAAATGCACCTGGAGCCTGGGGTGGGAGGCTTGTTTTTCAGTAGATACTTTTTGATTAGCCAGTGGGTCAATAAGGTTGTTACATTCTCTGAGCCAGGAGAAGGCTATATAAGCCCTGATGTGTAGCTTTGTTTTGGGGCTGGCTTTGACGGAAGTGTTCTGTGATTTGATGAAACTCTGGAAAGCCATTGTTAAAAGTCCCCCAGCTTTGAAACCCAGATGTTGATTTGGTATGGACCTAATGGTTGGACAGTTTGGAAACTGTCTACTTGATCTGTTTCTCTGTCTTGATAATTCTGTCTGTATATTCTGAAGTTCAGGGTGCTAACCTTTTTCCCCTGAACTAGGTAAACGATACATATGTTTGACTGATTAAAGTAAGCTTGTTAACCCATTTTGAGTTGCTTTCCTTTAACAAAGCAGATCCAAGAACCTGTGTTGGCAGACACCCTGGGGACGCTGGGTTGCTTCCTGATAGACATCTACAGGACAGAAGATTAGACAATCTCATGGTTAAAAAAGTACCGTTTTTTGCTTTATGTTTTTTTTTTTTTTGGCTATTTTCATGCTCAGAGAGAAAGATTGGTACAAAGAGTGATTCCATACTCAAGACCTTAGAGTATAGATTATTGTTACAGGCTTTCACAGTACAAAGAGTCTAGGTTTAATAATGGGGATTCCTCAATTCTGTTATCTCTTTGTCACCTATGCACAAAATCAGTGCAATCATTATCTGATACCATCTTCTATACTGGTGCAAATTAATTTTGTAAATATGTGATTTATTAGCTGTAAGCAGACCAGTTTTATAGAAAGATTAAAGAAAATAAGATAAAACACAAACAAAATCCTTAAAAAACAGATATCTCTACTAAGCAAATCTCTTTACCACCTTTACTCCCTCTGACTCCCCCACCAAACCCCCCTAATATAGATTCTCAATCACAGTCCCAAATAGACTCTTCTTCTTCTTGTTCTATGTAGTCTCATCAAGAATTCCTACAACTCTCAATTCCTCTCACTCTGCACCCCCTACCCTAATTCTCAACCACACACAGCCATCAGGCATGAATTATGTTCTACATGAAGAAGGTCACTGAAAGTTTTTTGAAAAGGTAAATTCAATTATCATATCTATGCCTTACAAAGATAATTTTGGCAACTATGGAAAAGGGATCAGTGAAAGGGAAACACAGAAGATGGGAAACTCCTTAGGAGGGTTATACAATAATCTGGATGAGAGGTGATGAATGCTTGAACCAGGTGTATTATTAGCAAGCACCCTAACACAACCAGGATGATCTGCTAGCATAGGTTCTTTGGTCTGCTTTGCTAAAGGGAAGACAACTTTCAAAGGGGTCAACAATCTTGCTTTAATTAAAGATAAGTAGAAAATACAAGCAGAGAAATTAGCACAGAGATGCAACAGACAGGGATCCTACTGCTTGAGCAAAGTAACACAAACACCTACATACGCCATCAGATTGGGAGAGCACAAACCTCTGAGAAGTTGAGGGGCTCATAGCAAATGAATACTCAGAGTCCTATCCAGGGAATCAAAAGGGCCTTCTCCTAAGCAAACTCCCAAAGCAAAATGCCAACCTTTCAGAATACATAAGACTTGACCCCTGATTGGATCAGAGCCAGAAGGCATGAAACCTACATGACTTAGCACCACTGTGAATTATCAGGGTTCAAAGCAGATTAATCCTTCAGATGTCTAAAATTTAGTCCGAGCCTGGGAAACCGAACTCCAAAAAGAAAATAACAAAAACCCAAACTTTTTTTTTTGCTTTTTATTTTTTGGAGTGCAGTTGGGGTTAACTGATTTTCCCTGCCTCACAGGGCTAGTTTTTGTGGTCAGTGTCTGAGGCCAGATTTGAACTCAGGTCCTCCTGACTCCAGAGCCGCTGCTCTATTCACTGCACCACCTAGCCATCCCTAAACACCAACTTTCTTACACTTACACCAGGGTGGTATATGAGTAGAAAGAAAGGGTTGATTTGAGATACACAGAAGTAGAATCCATAAAACATTATAACTGAATTGCTATGGTCAGGGTGGTGAAAGAATAGAGTCAAACATGACTCTAAAATCCTTAAACTATGTGATTGAGAGGATAGTACTGCCCACAAAGTTAACAGTGAAATTTCTTAACAGAGAAAATATTAGGGATGAAAACAATCCTCTCTGCTTTGGAAATGTTAAGTTTGAAATCCCAATGATAGGTATATAGGGAGGGATACCCAGAAGACACTTAGCAAGTGAGATGTGTTCAGGAGAGAGCTTGTGGGGTGTGGAGAGCTCAGAAAAAGGAGTCAAGAGCAAAGCCTTGACTTACAGGGTGTAATGCCAAGCAAAGGCAACTTCCCAAGGTTCAAAATACCAGCATAGGTGCTCTCCATTTTATTCAGTGAAAAATTAAGAAAAGAGAAAATCAAAATATAACATCATTCAAAATACAGCATTTACCAAGTGTAATTCAATAATCTCCAAGTACTACCCCACCCCTGGACATTACATTCATTTAATCAATCACAAAGTCCCTCTCCTAAATACTATTTCAGCCCTAGGCTGTACATTCATTTAGTCCATCACAAAGCCCCTATTCTCAAATGGAGATTAGTTTCCAATCATAAGTAAAGTACATTCATTTGTTCAATCAGAGCAAAAAAAAAAGTCAAAAGTTCCCCAACCTTGGATCACAATTGAATCTACCCCAGAGTTACAACAAGCTTAAGCACAGCATTTAATACCCAAAGAGAGGTCTTTTCTTCATCTTGACCTGAGGCAAGTTCTCAGCAATCTTTGTTCCTAGGGAGACAAAGCTTAGCAAGGCCACAAGATACATTGCCAGTGTCTACATTAATTCATTCTCTGTCTTCAGAACAGTGCTAGGACCCCTGAAAACATTAGCAAAACCCCCTTCCAGGATTTCTGTAAACATGCAAAAGAAAATCCTTCTTCAGGGCTTCTGAACCAACCACAAGGTTCTAAGACCTCTGCAACAACAGCACTGTCCTTCACCAGTAGACAGAATTAGATGTTTAGTGCTAATTCAAAAGTAAATTGACTATGCTATAGGCATGAAAGATCTTGGGGCCAAATGTAATGGTAATGCAAATTTAAAGATCTTCCCTGCCCCTAGGCCCTTTGATAGGCTTGAGACTCTGAAAAACTTCTTTGATTTGAAAATATACTCTGCCTCCTAATAGGCTGGATGTGGTCACATGGAGCCTGTGGCCGGAGGCTTCGTTTTCAGGAATGCCCACACCTTGATGCTGTGTAATTGGGTAGTGGGTCGAGAGGGTAGTTACATTCTCTGACCAGAAGAAGGCTATATAATCCCTGATGTGAGGCTTTGCTTTGGGGCTCACCTTGAGAAGTGTTCTGTGCTTTGATCAGATGAGACTCTGGGAAGCTGTTGCTGAGAGCCCTCCGGCTTTGAAAAACCCAGATGTTGATTTGGTATGAATGTAATGGTTGGACAGTTTGGAAACCTGTCTACTTGATCTGTTTCTTTGTCTTGATAATTCTGTCTGTATACTCTGAAGTTTGGGGTGCTGACCTTTTCCCCTTGAACTAGGTAAACGATACATATTTGACTGATTAAAATAAGCTTTTTAACCCATTTTGAGTTGCTTTCCTTTAACAAAGCAGATATAAGAACCTATGTTGGCAGCCACCCTGGGGACACTGGGGTCCTTGCTGCTACAGCCACAAAATCCAACTTAATAATAAATATGCACACTTTAGTACTTAGGAATTAAAAGAATATCTTTTTAAAAGGATACACTCCAAATGTTCATTGAAAAAGCAATAAAGGTTAGTTCTCTTCACCTCCATAATCAACAGACTAAGAGAACCCTAGAAAGCATCTTGAATGGAGTGTGTGCTCAGCTGTCTCAGATTCGGCAAGCAGTATTTTTACCCAACATCCTCAATCAAAATCAAAATCTCAACAGTCAGACAACCAATCAATTTGGGTTTTCCCCATAGTCGTGAAAGCTCTGCAGGATTCTTCTGAACCCACCCTCCAATCCCCTGCCCAAGTCTTTTATACTTGAAGATGTTAGGGATATTGAACATCCCCAGCCAGGATGGGGCTATATTAAAGGGCCTAGGTGAATGAAAGAGACTGAGCATAGAGTCACAAGAGCTGTGGGAGACCTGTGTCTACTCTCAATTGTTGATGCAGGACTCACTGGCCCCATTGAATAACAAATTCTTACCAGAATGCTGATACAGTATTTGGACTCCTCTCTGCAACTAAAAAGACCAAGAGAAAGTGTGATAAAAGAGAAGAGATAACTGAAGAGAGAACTTTGGAAACATCCATATATCCATGATGAAAGGAGACCAATGAACCAATGAAGGAGATTGAGGATAAGTAGTGGTGGAAGCAGAAATTGGAGAGAACCACTGCTCTCTCTCTTGAAGCTTCTAAAAGTCAACATTTCCAAACCTGAGCTGATTATTTTCCTCCCAAACTTTTCCTGGTTGTGAAACTTCATAGTTTCCTTTTTAGGCTGCATTATTCTCTCAGTCACACAGTTTAATGACTTTTGGAGTCATCTTTGGAGTCATCTTTCCTTACCTCTAATCTGAACATATTCAATTTCTTGAACAGAAGACATTCAAGAAAAGAATAATCAGAAAATTAGGATTTAGTCAACAGTGTAAAATAATGAAGAAAAATCAAGGAGATAAACATTGGAAGACAAGGCCAATGGATTTAGCAATTAGGAAATTACTGATAACTTTGAAGACAATAGTTTCAGGAGACTGCTGGATCCTGAAGCCAGGTTGCCAGAGGTTGATAAATGAATCATTATATTTATTATGTGTCACTACTCTGTCCAGCAGGTGACAAAACTTTTTCTAAATTCCAAATCTCTTCTAGTACAATTATCTGCATACAGTAAACACTTCAAACGTGTTTGTTAAATGAAATGGAATTGAGTTTATCACATCTTCTTAATAGATTTTTAGTATGTTGCCTGTGAAAGTTGAGAGTAATAATCCTCTTTAAAACACCAAATGTCATATATAAGAATACAATTATATTTGCATTTATGCATATCTCTGCCTAACATTATTCTGACAAAACACTAATCTTTCTGAGTGATTTTAACACAATGCAAAAAATGTTTACTGAACACTTAGCATTAGTTACTGGTACACTATTATCACCAAATCAATTTAGTTTTCTGACTTATTAACACCTACAATGAAATAATTATTTAGGTTCATAGGTTTCTCCCACCTGGGCTACCCTCTTTGGTATGTGTTTATTTTGTAGCAGAGGTTACTTAAGATGTCAAAGCAAATGAGTTCAGCTACTAAATTTAAACTATCACACAGTTTCCACATATACCTAGTTTAAATGGATTGTTCACCAAATAAACCAGTGCTACTAAAGTAGGCTTTAATTTGAATATGAACTGCCAGATCATTTTTGGTCCTTTGTCAAGCATACGGAGCTCAATCATTTTGTGCAGTCTGGATTTGGGCTGCTTGGGATGAAAATAAAAGCAATCTAGGGCAAACAGAGCTTTCTCCAGATTTGTCTATTTCTGAATATTAGTTGCTTTATTTGCAAGTCATCTGTCTTTATCTCCACTGTACTGTATTCAGAGCAGGAAAGGGTTATAGAAATCATCTGATGTATCCTATTTTTCTTTTTACATATAAGGAAACTGAGTCCCAAAGAAGAGAAATAATTTACCTAAGACTCAAATAAGGAGTTCACTGGTGGGCTGGGATTTGAACCCATTTTCTAATGTCTGTATCCAATTACTCTTTTTCCTATTCCACTCTACATCATTTTTTATTCTGGTTGCATTATTTACCTCCAGAAGGAGATGAATATTAAAAAGCTGATATTAGGAATTCCAAAGTACAAGATGCATGTCATATTCTTCTATACTCTTGGAAACCTGGTGAGTAGTTAGTAGACCTGTGAAAGTAGCCTGAAGTAGTAGGTTTTTTTAAGAATTACAAAAAGAAGTCATAGGAGCAGGTGGTGACTGATGGAGATGAGTGGAGAGAGGAAAGAAAATGTAAAAGCCCCAACTGAAGGGGCATCACCTGTTGGGTAGAAGAGTGGCACTTGACAGAGAAAAATAATTCTCACCAGACAAGGGAATCTTTTGAAATTTTGTCCCTTGTCTTATACCTAATGATAAAGAGTATTAATGGCCTTTCTTTGCTTTGTCTGGGAAGTTGAAAAGAAGAGAGAACAAGGCCAAGTGAACATCAAAAAGTCCTGGGAGAGATATTTGGGTCTGGGAACGATGCTGTTGACTGACACTTTGGGACATTTAGGATAAATGGATGCTCATTGAAGGGCTTCTTTTCTTCTTTAGACCAGTAAAACTCATAATAGTGTGAATGGTATTTTTGCGAGTGAACAGTCAGTCCTACTTTTCTATTTTATAACATGCAGAAATTTCTCCAAGTTTCTTAGGAAATAAAGCCAAGAAAAGGGATAGAATTCATTGAAAGATATTCAGACCCTTTGTAACATAAAATCCTTTGTAAGGAAGATTGAAATAGAAACACAAGATCTAATGGGAGATAGGAAAGATCAGTGACAACTGGGAGAACAAATGATCTGAGATCAGTGAGCAAAACATGACAGAATATAGAAACCTATAGGGTTGTTTTTAAGTCAATTTAATGGACTTTACTGGACATCTTCTATTAATGTCTTGGGAAAGACATACAGAGAGATCCATAGAATTTAACATGTATATTGCTAAGATTTTGTGTTTTATTTGAATGAATGGTCCTTTCAATAAATTGACCATAAAGATTCACTTCTGCAGAGAACGTTCTTTGTTCTGTCTTTCTGTGTTGACTCTTGCATTACATGACTGAGTCAAAGTCCTTACAATTATCAACCTTTAGTAAGAAGAGCAAGGGGCAATGCAAACTGAACTACGTCTTATCATATAATTTCCATGTAGGTTTTGGATTGAAGAACCTCATTCCATTCTGAAAGGATTTCCTCTTCAAGCAGCACATTTAGGCTGTCAGTGTGACTCTATGTACGAAAATCAGAGTATACATGGAACACATTCTGGCAGATATTTAATGAATACCTATTATTTGTAGAGCACTCATACACATGCATGTGCCTGTATATAAGTCTGTTCATGTATATTTCCATTTCCTTTTCTCTACCCCACAAAATCACTATATTTTAATTCTCATAATTCCATTCAGTTCAATAAAATTTACTAAGTATGTTTTCTGCTCAAGGTGCAGGATGAAGATACAGAGAAACATTCAAAATCATCCTTGCCATTAATGGGCTTACAGTCTATTGAAGGGAAATAATTTGTGCCCAGAAAAGTGAATACATGTTAATTTGAAGGAGTAAAAGTTTTGGAGGAGGACAAAAACTTCCATTTTTGCCTGGGTTTCTTAACTGCGTACAGGCTTTCGATGATTTAGGAAGCAACAAGTTCTCTCTGATGAGATGGAAGACTATCAGTGCTCACTGTATTCCCAGGCCCAAGCATCTCTTTGGAACCTCTAGACTTCACAATCTGTCTTGCCTCTATCCTTTGTGGTCCCCCAATGTAGTGACAAGCAAAGTAATACTTTGCTCGTTTTTTCAGGTATTCAAGTGCCTTTGAGCCTCACCTTTGATTTTGTCAAGATCTTTTTGGAAACAGTATACAGTGTAGGCCTTAATAACAGTATACAGTATAGGCCTTAATAGGCCTAAAGGAGTATGGAGACCTTCCCTACCCTTAATAAGCCTAATTTCATCACATGGAGCCCAGGGTGGGAGGAGCTAGCCAAAAGAGTGGAACAGGAAGGGGGGGGGGACAGGAAATATCAGGGCAGATAAAAGCTCTAGAATGACCTGGGATCACAAAGAGCAAAAAGAGAGAATGTTTTTATGATGTTGGCACTCTGTTTTTCTGTGTTAGTGTTACTTTGTCAAACAGAAGCACTCTGTTGAATTGTGTTACTTTGTCAGACAGAAGCATTCTGTCTGTTGAATTGTGTTACTTTGTCAGGAAGAAGCATTCTGTTTGTTGATTTGTGTTAGTGTTATTTTGTCAGACAGAAGCACTCTGTTTATTTGTGTTGATTTCTCAGACAGAAAGTGAATTTAGATGATAGTATTGGAAATGTATGTAAATGTTGTAGCCCTGTTGAGCTTTGTTTTCTTAGAAATAAAAACTGTGAAGAACTTGAGGTGGAAAAATCCCCATGAACTGCAATATGGATCATGAGCAGAAAGCTGCCTACCTGCAAGATATACAGGCATAAGTTGGGTGAATACAAGCAAGATCTGGGAGCATGGAAGAGGAGTCATGGGGTTTGGTAATCAGCCTCCAGTTAAAATGAAAGAAAACTTTAGTTGGGTACTCAGTGCTGACTGATGACATTATAATTTACTATGACTTGGAGATGGATGGTGTTTGTACTTTCTTATTACCTCTGAAGGATGATTGGCTTAAGGATGATTGGAAACCAGCCTCAAGTCAAGATGAAAGAAGACTTTAGATGGGTACTTTATATTGATTGGGGAGATTGTGACTTACTGAATGATAGGTTCTGTCAAGACTATGTGGCCACCTTAGTAATAAGTTACTATGTTATATTGTTGTGAATGTTGTGACTTAGTTTCTTGAATGTTTTGCTTTAACTTGGTGCTGAATAAATAAAGAGTTCACTATACTATGTGATTACATCTTTAAAGTTATTCACAGCAGCAGTCCTCAGGAGAACTGCTCATGATTGACTTTACACCCAGGCCTGTGACCTGATTTATTCATGCATCCTAAGGACTCTTGGGATTTGTCTTTTGACCCACTGCTGCACCCTTAATAATTCTGTGTCTTTTCATTTTTTCTGAAGCTGAACTTGTGTGTGTGTGTGTGTGTGTGTGTGTGTGTGCGCATGTGTGTGTGTTTCTACTGTTTCTCTCAAAGAGAGTGTGGATTCCTTGAGAGCATGAACTCTGATATTCTATTTTCAAATATTTCTATTTGACCTAGCCCTTAACATGGTTTTTGGAACACAGTAAGTACATTTAATTAATTAATTGAGCAATTTGCATCTAAACTAAGCCTTGAAGAAATATTAAGAATTCTGAGAAAAATAGAAAAAGATAAAGTGCACTTCCAGTTTTAAAGGACAGTTTGTACAAATGCCCTGTGGTGGGAGATGAAATATTGAGTTCAAGGAATAATTAGCAAACTAGTTTTTATCTGGGAATTTGGATAAGGCTGGAAAGTGGTGTTTGGAGCCAGATTATAGAAGGGCCTTGAGTGCCAGAGTGAAGATCTTTCTTCTTGGAAGTCACAGGGAGCTACTGAAAATATTTGAATAGGGGAGTTGCAAGTGAAAGGCATTTCTTAGAAAGATCATTTTGATACTGATGTAGAAGATAGTCTGAAATAGAGGAGATTAAAAAGTGAGATCAATATTAAGGCTTTTGTAATAGTCTAAGTGAGAAATGATGTGGATTTAAACTAATGTGGTAGTTTCCAAGGGTAGAGAGGAGGAATAAAGGTATTCTGTGGAGTTAAGAGCAATAAAACTTGGCAACTTCTAAGCGAGAATGAGGGAAAGGGAAAAGTAAGGTTGATGTCAAGGTTAGGCACCTGGTTTATTATGAGGATACCCTCAACAGAAATAGGGACTTAGGAGAAGGGAAGTTAAGATAAGTTTGGTGAAAAAGATGATCAGTTCAGCTCGACATGTTGAATCTAAAATGCTAAATAATAAGATAGTTACTGTAGGTAGAACTTCACAACAGACATCTGGAGATAACTGGAATTTATGAAAGAGAATAGGAATTTGGAAATCATCCATTTAAATGAAAATTGAATCCATGGGGGCTGAAAAAATAAACAAGGGAGAGAGTATAGAGGGGCCAGGTCAGAGCCTAAACAGGATGTCAAATACATGGAATGCTGAGACCACCCAAAGAAGATTAAGAATAGTGAGTCTAGACTTTTGGTTAAAATGAAGATGTTAAAGGTAGTAGAGGAGCCCAGATATCCCAGGTATAATTCAGGAAAGATCTAAAAGAGGAAACTAGATGAAAAAAAAATGATGAAGAAATCCAAAGCAAAAAAAGAGTAAGCACCTTCACCTAGCACAGCACTAAGAAAACAACAAGTACAAACAACATAACCAGAAGCTTGACAATATTAAGAGAGATTCCCACCAGGAAAATCAGCTTGAGAATATGTAAATAGGCCAAAAGACTACCAGCATTCTGACTACAGCAGTCCAGGACTATCTAAAACCTATAGTGATCTGTTCCTGTGTGGATGTCTGGGATATTCCAAGGTAGGCTCACTGATAAGAGAATGTGAATCCACAGCTCTCTTATAAGAGAAGGTAGAATCTAGCAATATATTGTTTACAAGAAGCATATTTGAAGTAAAAAGATTCACAGTGAGTTGAATATCTTCATTTCTTTTAGGTATTCTAGAAAAATAGAATAGTGTGGTCAGAAAATTTCTTGTATCTAAGGTTCTATTTTAAATCATTTATTTAACCTTCTAGATTTACATCTTTACTATCTTGATCCATATCTTCATTGTGTACAGTATATTGTATCTATTTATACTTCCAGTCTTATGTCTCAGTTTACGATGTTGTACCAAGACATACTCTACCCATGTCTGCCCTCTTGGATAAAAGGTTCAAGCCCTAGTCTTGATCTTGATTTCCTGGCTTTCAACTTCCTTGGTGTGTCAATGCTCAGAGTTCTGGCAAGTTTAAGGTCTCCTGAGATTATTCTGCAGCAGAAAGCTGAGGTTTTTATAATCTCTTGGAGCATCTACAATGAGAGTCTTATGACATATAGTCTTTATAACATCCTAGGGTATCCCTTATCAGAGAGCTATGGGGTTAGTCTACCTCCATCCCTGTCATTCACATAGGAATAGACACCTATAAGCTTTAGGTACCCTTGGATTATCTCGTATTAGAATGCTAGCAGTCTTCTGGCCTGTTTACCTAGCTAGAGAAGAGCGAGCAGAAAGGAGTAGTTGTTAGTCTCCTTTTCATATCAGCAAAATATTGTTTTTAAAATATATTAAACATGGAATATTGTTAAGTCAGTCAAGGGAAAGCAAATAGTTGTTTTTTTTCCCCCTAGTCATTATTTTTCACTTTATAGTACAGTTAAGGTTTACTCTATCTCACTCTTTCAAATGTTACCAATATCATTTATATTGTTATATATATGTATATGTACATATGTAGACATTTATGTGTATATATGTAGAAATTAACATGGGATATATATATATATATATAAATTAAGGATAACTTTCAGTAAACATTGACACTATAGTTCCCTTCTTTTCCTTATCAGAAACTTTTAAAATCTCTTTTTCCCTTGGGCAGACAACAAAGGTCTGATCACAAGTCCCTTTTCATTTTTCTTTTTGGAAAAAGAAAAAAACCTGTAACAAACCATTTCTGAATCATGTGAGTGGAGACAGAGTATATTTTCCACTTTAAAAGCAATTTAAGGTGGGGTTTTTTTGGCCCAGAGGTAAGTCAAAAAATAGCTGACACTTAATAGCTAAAACTCCCCCATGTCTGGTCTATATTGAACAAAGTTATTAGCAATCAGAACTGTTTTCAAATGCTCAGTGCAAAATTGCAAAAGTGTTTAGTGTTAAAAATACTTCGGTGACAATGGAAGTTTCAAGCACAGAGTACTGTTTGTTCTAGTGGAATTTGGCAGAAAGATGAGTAATGGGTTACACTAAATTTTTTTTCTTCTCATAAAGAAAAAAGATAGCAAGGAAATGAAATGCAAAATAAGAAGACATTGAATAGGAACCAAGGTTTTAAGTTTGTTTCAGAAAAATGATACATTGAGATATTAATTTATCTTCAATGCATATATACACATACAAATGTATTTATATGTGTGTATATGTATATGAACATATATACACACAAAGGTGCATATATGTATACATAAAGTATTTGCATGTGTTATGTTCAATATGTTGTCTATTCTGGAGTAGAATGTTAGGTAGTAGGCTAGCAAAGGTGTCCTTGGAGTCAATAAGACTTGGGTTTGAATTTACCTCAGACATTTAATACCTATGTGACCTTGGCAAGTTACTTACCTTTTTTATGCCTCTGTATTTCATCAGTAAAATTAAGAGGTTGAACTAGATGACATTTACATCTATGAAAGCATATATGAGTAATGAAATAGATGTCAGAAAACCTGAATTCTAATGCCAGCTCTCCTTGGGACAAATAACGTTTCTATTTTTTTTTTTCAGTTTCTTCACCTGGGAGATGAAAGCTTTAAATGAAATTATCACACACACACACACACATACATACAGACCTGGCTTTGCCCCTGCTGTAGAGAATCATGAAGTAAATCTTCCCAAAGATTTTTTGGCACTCCTCTCATGCTACTCTTACTTGTGCTCCATGTCCAAAAATTGGACAGAACGGGGGAAAAAGGTAGAGAAAGGAAGAATCAATCATTATGAGCCACTATATATTTCCTGAAATGCAGAGATGAATGCTTTCCATTCCTGAGTTGGGGAGCTCTATGTTCATTTCATTTTTCTTCCTAACCTGGTGTGATTTACCCCTACTTAACACAACCAAGTTACCTCTGATCACTCCTAAGGTTAAGTTCACACAATATTGGTGTTGGATTTAGTGTGGATACTGAAATGGCTTTAGCCTTACTGGAGCTCAGACCTCCCCAAATAAGTGACAGACCATCCTCAGCTGACCCAATAGCAAATAATAAAGGTCCATGTCACCATGTCCAGCTTTATTTTTTTAATATACCATCAACTGTGTGATCTACTTCTTCAGTTTTCTCCTCCTCTAACTCCTGCCACCACCTGCTACTCTCACCTCTCTCTTTGTGTTGCACCTTGATTGTCAGCAACATGGAAATCCATAATTATTGGAATTAAATGGACTGTTTCACCATAAACTCTAAGGAAAATTTTAAAGAACAGTTACAACACCCAACCACTCATGTTGTTGTTTTTTGTTGCTCTATCATTTCAAATCATGTCCAACTCTTTGTGAGTCTATTTGGTATTTTCTTGACAAAGAGACACTAGAGTGGGTTGACATTTTCTTCTACATCTTATTTTTCTGATGAGGAAACTGAGGCTAACAGGGTTAAATGACTTTCCCAGGTTCACAAAGCTACTTAATGTCTGAGACTAGATTTAAACTCAGGTCTTCCTGATTCCAGGCCTGCCACTCTATCCACACTATAACTGTTCCATTTGTACACATGTTTGCATTTGAGAAGCACTTTAAAAAGTCTCTTTTGATCCATCTGACGAACTTGTAAGGTAGGCCCTGCCAATTACTTATTGAACTCCATTTTACAGATGGGGGAAATCAAGAGGTTAAGTGACACACAGCTTTTGTCAGAGGTAAGATTCGGATGCAAGTTTTCCTGATTCCAAGTCCAGGATTCTATCCATTAGGGAGGGCGAAGATAAGACCAACTCATAGTATTTTATGATACTGTTTTACTCACTCAGAAATTGAAATTAAAACTCATCCTCTCTAAAAGTAATTAGAATTCAACTCCCTCCTACTCTCAATTTAATCTCAAGTTCCTCTGAGCTCCCCATGGAAACCATATTGGACAAAACTCTTTTAACATCCAGTGTATATCTTCAGCTTTCTAAATATGATGCAAAATAAATTTGCAACTTGATTTTCAAAAATATGCAGTTCTAAAAAGTATAACCTCTTTTATTACATTCTGGATACTAGGTAGATTTAAAACTTGCTAAGATATTTTATTCTTAAGCAATCTGTCAGGACACAGCCACCTTGACATTTCCATAGAATATTCTTGTCTTGTGTCTTTCAATCCCTTCAGAATTCATTGCATTTTGGACATGTAGCTGCTAAGAACATTTTCAGTTGTACTAACACCTCTGTATCTTCAGTGATGCTATGCATGTGTTTATGAAGTGAATTGCTTTTGTTTAAACTACATAAATTCAAAGCCAGAAAGCTAATGTATTCATTTTTGAAAGAAAAATAAAAAGGAAAGGTAAAAAAAGAAAACAGCCCCTTTTTGAAGAGCCTTTAATGTGGAATGGACTTCATGTTCTTGGAAGCCAGGAATTAATCTTGAAAAAAAGAATATTGAAGCAAGTTTTTCATATTTTTATTGATTACCATAAAGTCTGAACTTTCACTCAGGAAATATGGTTTCAGACTTATATGGCTATCAAGAAGGATCAGTTGACATATAGTTTTTTACAGCTTTCCTAGTTCTAGTGAAATCTGGAAGAAAATGTTCAAAATTAAGAGAAATCTTAAATCATTGGAGGTACCATTTAAACCTTATATGCACATTCCTGGAGACAAAGAAGAAAACAATAGAAAAAAAAAATGTGCCTACCAACTTAAAGCACTTCCTACCCCATCTCCAAAGGTGGAACTCATTAATGAAAGGAAAACATGAGATTTCAAATAAAGTTTAGGATTCCATTACTGTCATCATTCCACAGGAATCAATTTGACTAGCATGCTAATTACAAATCCCTCTTACTTTATGAAGCTGATCTGAAATGACCTTTATTAGTTACTATTTTACTGTTCATTTTATAAGTGTAAATATACACTTGAGACTAATAAAATTGGATGCTTGTATGAGTATTATTTAATTATAATTCTGCCTGGGTTTCATACCAATTATTATGAATTAGTGAGACTTGATGTTAGCAAATATTGGCCACATCAACTAATGTCTTCCATGTGAATAAATCACCATATTTAAATTCCCACATTTTTTTTTTGGTGTCAGGTATTACAATTTTACTTTTATCTTTTTATGTCAAACATAAGAGATATTTTTCTTTGGATATTAACAACAGTGTAAAGAGAGAAGAATAAGCCTGATAGACTAAGAATGGATTGCATTATCTTTAATTATTACAAATGCCCATTCAAAGTAAATGTTATATTGCTAAAGGTATCTTCAAAAAGAGGTTAAAGTTACAGGGATTGTTGAAAATTTGATGACTGAAAAAAATAAATATAATAAATTGTACATTTTTATACACCCAAATAAATGTACTAGATATATTCTGACCGCTCCCCAGTCTCATGTAAATTTTCCTAATGCAGGCTGTTTATGTTCTTCCATAAACAAATACTTTCCAGATAACTAGATTTTTTACTACAGCACACAGTAACCATAATCTTTTACATGCCATAAATTTCCAATTCAATAATTCTTCATTTATAAAGATCTATTTGCATTTAACAGTTCATTGACAAACTTCCAATTTCCAAATGCCCTACCACAAAATGGCAGTTTAAAATTATTATGTATGTGAAGGGAAAGGCATGAGGCAAAAGTTGAGGCAAGTTGCAAAGTAATTGCTACATATTTCTTCTCCAAGTCTTCTTACCAATAGAAATGTGTTTAAAAATGTAAATTCATAAGACAAAGGGCTATGTCTCCTTTAGGAGGTTTATGGAGGAACTTTCAAAATTACTGGAAGCCCATTATTTTGATTCATGTTTCATCTTAAGTTACTTTATACAAGGAACATGTCACAACTTTGAACATGAAAATAGTAAGGGGGTCGAGTCCCTTAGAAAGAAAATCTTTTGTCTTAATCTATCTAAGTCTTCATGAATTTCTATGATTGAAAAAATTCAGCACTTCTAATCAAATCTGGAAAAAATGGAGTATTTGATTTGAAGTGAGAGGACATGGATTTGAAGACTGTCTCTGCTACATACTGTGTGTACCAGGACAAGTAATTTGACCTCTCTGGCTCTTAGTTTCCTCATCAGTAAAATGAAGGAGATTGGACTACATTTCTAAGTTCCATTTTCACTTTAAACTACTATAATTGTCCACAAGCCATCTAAGTCCCTAAGGAGGCAAATCAATACCTTCTTTCTAATACACTTCAAGCAGATGGCTAAGGACTTTATAATGACATAAGATTTTTACCTTTTATTTATTTATTTTTAAAAGCAATTGGGTTAACTAACTTGCTCAAGGTTACATGGCCAGTTATTTCTGGGTGTGGTGCTAAGTATCTGAGCCCGGATTCGATCCCCAGATCATCCTGACATGGGGGCCAGTGCTCTTACTTGCTGTGCTACCTGGCCACCCTGGTTTTTTACCTTTTAAACAGCAAAGCCAAGGCAGGCAAATAAAATTGGTTAGAGCAAGCTGAAGAGGACAGAAAACTCTAAAACCGATTATAAGTTCCAAGATTTCTTAAGATTCAAAGGACTAGAAATGAATGAGTTATAAATTTCTCCTTAAAGTAGAAAAAGGAAGACTAGAGAGATTAAGCAACAATTCACAGCAGTTGAAGTCTAGCTAGGATTGCCCTGACTTTGTGCCTAGGTGTCCACATGTTAATATAATGCTCTTCTAGACATAATCTAATAGGAATTATTCATTGTACAATAACAAAGAGTTAATATTACCTAAATTATTGGAAAAACAATTAAGTGTGGAATCATGTTATTGTTAGTTATTCATTCCTAAGAAAAGTCTAAGCTTTTGATTCATATGGCAATAACGCAGAATGAAAGAAGGAACTTATAAAATGCTATTAAGCACTGTGTTAAGTTCTGGGGAAAGCAAGAGAAAAGTACAATCCTCGCACTGAATTTCCAGTTCTTCATTGGGCTAGACAACATATATAATAGTGTTCAACTGTGTAATGGATGAAAAAGTCCTAAGTGTCTAGGGGCAGGATGGAAGCCAAATTGCCCAATAGACATGGTAAGCTTGGAAAAGATCTCAGAAAAGGGCAATACCACTGGATCGAAGAAAGTAAGTCTAAATGTTAGAGAGTAGCAGGGATTCTGTGCTAATTTTGACAGGAATAGGAATAAATAGTCAGTTTATAGCTAATAGGATAAAACAGGAAATGGGCTTTGACAAAAATGTTGTGAGTGGGGTCCAGGAAGTCAGGGTGGAAATAAGGAGGGACATCTTGCTTAGCTCAGAGGAGCCAAAGAATTGTCATTCACAAGTTAGTGGTGACTAGATTTTCAGGTTAATACTAAAGAATAGAGGCAGAGCCAAGATGGTGGAGTAAAAGCAGGAACTTGCTTGAGTTGCTGCTCCAATACTAAAGAATATCTTTAAAACTAGAATTTTAATGTGACAGAAATAAGCATAGAAAGTCATACTCATAAGTCCCCATTCCCAAAACTTATTTTTCTTTTCTTTTTTTCAGGGGCAGTGGTGGTCATGGCTACAATTAAATGAATCAACAAATGACAAGTAACCACATGTGTAATTGTATTTAAGACATAAAATCTTTAGATTATGCCAAATTGGCATAACAATTAGCCATATGTTAAATGAAGATTCTCAAGTGAAATACACTTATGCAAATATGGTAACTATAAAAAATAGATTAATTGAGTTCCAACTATGCATACATATATAGATATGTAAAATCCTTGTTCTCTATTTCTAGGATTTTTGAAGATGATCTTTTTGGTTTAAATTTTGCCTTTCATTAATGCTGTGAAACAAGGGCAAAAAGATAAAGATATTAAACAAATAAACAAAAGCTGGGGGTGCAGGGTACTTTCATTTGGAAATAATTGAATTGGAGAAAACCTGGAACCTATCTACAATAGTTACAATACTTACTGAGGAGGCTAGAGAGTAATCTAGAAGTTTGCCGATGACAGCAATAAGAATTTGGACGGGACAGAGTGAAACCTAAAGGTTGAACAGTGATAGGTAAATGATAGTGGCCTAGGGAGTTTTGAAAAGAGAAAATTGAGAGCAAGAGGAATTCCAACTCTCTGTTTCAGTTCTATGTTTCAGAGAGAATGAAAGAAACAGTCATCACTGGCCTGGAGTGAACAGGGAATTAAAGTAGCAACATCCATCATGACAAAGTTCCTCTGCTGGGCTACCCATATATTCCCTTCAATGATTACTCCACCTACATCTTGCCTTGAGGTCATCTGCCAGCTCAGATCACCAAGAAATGTGATTGTCCTTGCAATGCCATTACTTTGGAAAACATTTCTGGGGACCTGCCTTTTCACCAATGCTTGTAGTTTGAGATCTGGACATCTCAATACAGTACCTTTGTATTAATTATCAGTCTGTTCTCTACTCAGCTATTTTTGCCCTAGTTTATATATAATGTGTGTGTGTTTGTATTTCTAGCAATAACTTTAAGGGAAGGAACAGTCACCTTTGAAGAGGTTTCCAAGTGATATGTCATCTTCATAAGGAAAAGATAGATTTCTTTGAGTACTGATAGATATGAGTATGTAAGGATGAGATTGAGGATGAAAGGATCATAACTACAGAGGATTTCGGAGGAAACAGTGAAGATAAGGAAGAACTAAAGATAGGAACTGGAGGGCTGGAATTGCCATGGAAAGAGATAAGAACATAAGGAGAGGTACAGGGAAAGACATTTTCCTCAAGTCGTAATATGGTTCCCAATTATAGACATTAGTAATTGACTATCCCTTAATAAATGAGAAGTACCAAGCATAGAGCCCAAGGAAGAATAGATTTTTTGTTAGATGGAAAACATGTCAGCTACTATAATTATCAGCCCATTTAGAGGAGTTACTCTATGGAGGACATTGGGCTTGGTGGTAGAGAGACTAAAGGATGATTGCCCAGTCTCTACTGGGGGGAGGGGGTGAATGGGATGATGTGCCAAGCATATTAATGATTGATGCCCTAACTGATTTTATACTGATTCCATCCTTGCTGTTTGCCCCAAGTCTCCAGATCAAGTGGTATGATGTGGACAATTCACCCCAGAGAGAATGAAATTCTGAGTATGGTGTTCTTGGACCCCTGAGGGGCAGCATTTTAGGGTGAGTAAGGGAATTACAGCCATTATATTTTTTGACACTCTACTTAGGGAGGGGAAAGGCTTGGTGATTTTAAGGGGGTAGAGACAGAGCACTTCTGTTCTAGAACACTGGTTCTAGAAGTCCCAATCCCTAGTCATAATGCGCTTGTTCTGGTACTGGGGTATTATGATTGATGGTGGGGAAAAGGCAAGTGCCCTCTTAGTATGGTTATTCAGAGTAGAATTGTTTTCAAAGGGCACAAGCATAGAAATAGATCCCTCAATCCACTCTGCCCTTAGTAGAATTGGAAGGAAATTTAGAGTTCATGTCAGCCTCCAACTTAAAGATAAGGAAACAGACTCAGAGCGGTTATGTCACTTGCCCAAGGTCATTTAGGTAATAACCGACAGTCAAAACTCTGACAATAAAAAGATTCTGTAATTATTTCCATCTCTAGGTTTCCCTTTAAAGTATATATTTGGAATTTTATTTTTTCCCCAAATGCTTTCAAAAATAATTTTAGGGGTGGCCAGGTAGCCCAGTGAGTAAGAGCACCGGCTCCAGTGTCAGGATGACCTGGAGATCGAATCCTGGGCTCAGAACACTCAGCACCACATCCAGAAATAACTGGCCGTGTAACCTTGAGCAAGTTACTTAACTCCGATTGCTTAAAAAAATAATAATTTTAACATTAAAAAAAATTTGAGCTCCAAATTCTATCCATTCTTCCCCACCTCCATGAGAAAGCAATTTGATAATAGGTTATACATGTGTTAACTATGCAAAATATATGCCCATATTAGTCATGTTGTAAAAGAAAACATAGGGAAAAAAGAAAAATAAAGAAAGTTTTAAAAATGTGCTCTGATCTGTATTTAAAATCCATCAGTTCTTTCTCTGGGGATAGATAACTTTTTTTTTTCATTGTAAGTCCTTCAGAGTTTTTCTTGGATCATTGTATTACTGAGAATAGCTAAGTCATCTACAGCTGATCATCTTACAATATTGTGGGTATTGTGTAAAATGTTCTCCTGGTTCTATTCATTTCACTTTTCATTAATTCATGTAAATCTTTCCAAGTTTTTCTGAGAGTGTCATGATCATAATTTCTTATAGCACAATAGTATTCCATCACAAACATATGCAACGAATTATTCAGTCATTCCCCAATTGATGAACATCCCCTCACTTTTCAATTATTTTCCACCAGAAAAGAGCTGCTATAAATATTTTTTGTATATATAGATGCTTTCTTTTTTTTTAATCTCTTTTGGGATACAGACATAGTAGTAAGGTTTCTGGGTATGCATGTTTTTATAGTCTTTTGGACATAGTTCCGAATTGCTTTACATTATGGCTGAATTCATTTACGAAGTCACCAACAGTGAATTAGTGTCTCAATTTTTCCATATTACCCCCCCCCAACACTTACCATTTTCTTTTTCTATCCTATTAGGCAATCTAAGAGGTGTGAGGTAGTACCTCATAATTTTTTTTTTAATTTGCATTTCTCCAATCGTGATTTAGAGCATTTTCATATGGCTAAAGATAGCTTTGATTACTTCATTGGAAAACTGATTTTTTTCATATCTTTTGATCATTTATAAATTGGGGAATGGCTCTTATTTTTATGAATTTGCTTAGTTTTCTATATATGTGGCAAATTATGCCTTTATTAAAGAAACTTGCTTTAAATTTTTTCACAGTTATGATTTATTGTATTTCCCTCCATCTTATCTCCCCCTTATTTATTCTATTCACTCTCTTTTCACCCTGTCCATCCTGAAAAAATGTTTTGTTTCTGACTATCACTTCTCCCAATCCACCCTCCCTTTTATCAAACCTCTTTAACTTATCTCCTTTCCCTCCTATTTTTCTGTGGGGTAAGGTAGATTTCTATACCCAATTGAGAATGCATGTTATTCCCTCTTCCACAAAATTCTGATGAGAGTAAGGTTCAAATATTCCCCACCACCATCTCCTCATTTTTCCCTGCAATGTAAAAGCTTTTTCTTGCCTCTTCTATATGAGATAATTTACCCCATTCTACCTCTCCCTTTCCATTTTTCACAGGGCAGTCATCTTTCTCACCCCTTAATTTAATTTAATTTTTTTAGCTATCCATACCATCATATTCAACTCACGGTGCCTTCTGACTATATATACTCATTCTAACTACCCTAATAATGAGAAAAATTCTTATGACTGACAAACCATCTTCCCATGTAGGAATACAAACAGTTAAATATTATATTATTAAGTTCCTTTCCTGTTTACTTTCTTATTCTTAAGTCTTATATTTTAAAGTCAGATTTTTTACTCAGCTCTGTTCTTTTCATCACAAATATTTTTTGAAAGTCCTCTATTTGACCGAATGTACATAAAGTATTAGAAAAAGTTCCAACTTCCCTTTGATTCTTATAGTGTAACCTGGGGTCAGTACATAACTTCCCTCACCTCTTTGGCATTCTGGTGTAGTTTATAGACCACTTCTTATAATGATATCTTTAAATGCATAAAGTACAAATTATGCTGAAATACAGTTATAATTAGTATGAAGTTCACGAGGTCAATAACCCCAGTCATACAGATTGTCTTTATCTGCATATGCTATGACTTCTGTAGATTTCTATAGCATGTCACCTCTACTTCAGTGATCCCTACCTGCCTCTCACAGGAACCTTGTTCTCTACTCTTGGAACCATCCTTCCTTCCTAGCTACTACTTTCTTCCTTGTCTGTTTCACTGAAGGAAAAATTTTACAATTTATGTGACTGAGTTTCCCTACCAACCTCTCTACTTGTTAGATATTGGACACATTAAAATTAGAGTACTAATGGCTAAATTAATTTGTGTGTGTGTATACATATGTAACATAAAATTTTTGTGATTTGTAGCATCCTATGCTACATTTTCTGTTATTCTGCCACCATCATTGGAGAAATAGGAGACCCCATGACTTTGTTTCCTGAGTTCCCATGGTCAAGGAGTTAGTTTTCAAGTGCCCACATGAATGGTGGCTAGAGTTTCCATGCCTAGGCAGACATCCTCAGAAAGCAGGTGTAGTTTGTGCCTGGGAGCATATTGAAAGATGACATAGCCTTCCACTCTTCTTCCATAACCTCCCAGAAGTGAAGGCTCCCTCCTCACTGTCATGTGAGGAAGATTTTGTAAAAGTGGGAAGAAAGGCAGAAAAGTACAAAAAGAGTTTAGAGAATAGCTGCTGTTCTAGATTGTCTAGAACATAGAATACATATAATAGATTAATATTATATATAGCTGTAAAAGCTGTTTTGGGTTAGATTGTGGAGAATCTTAATAAGAAAGTTAAAAAGACGTTGCTTTTAATCTTATTGGCAGTAGGGAGATACTGTTTTTGAGAAATATAATATTGTCTATGGATTGATTTTAAGGTGTCCTTGAACTTGAAAGGGAAAAAAACTTCATCTTCATTATAATAATACTGGTTTAATTTTTAATCTGTATTTTGTGAATTAAAATATATGTATATCAGTATATATTTATATCTACATATCTAGATATTGATCTATATCAAGATTAAGATTTAGATATATGCATATGTAAGTACAAAAAACTCGAGATAAAAGTGTGTATATGAATGTTTTTATGTACTTATGTATGTTTTGAGAAGAGGTATCTAGGCTTCACCAGCCTTCCAAATTGGTCCATGTAGGAATATTCTGGTAAATAGCTAACAGTTGGTTCTTAGATTAAAGTAGATGTTACACACTTTTGAGTTTAATTGGCACTGACTTTTCTCCATCACTTTCTTAATCTTTAATCTAAAATCAATAGAGAAATAAATGCAGTCCTGATTTGTAGTATTTGCCAATTTCATAAGTGTTAGTGTTCACACTGAAAATTTAACAATCAACTCTCATGAGCAGTGCTAGCTGACTCTAGCACATCTCTGGGACCATGACTCAGAAAACGATAAGAACTACTTACATGTTGGTTGTTTTTCCTTGTTCTCAAAGAGGACCAAAATGACATTCCTACATTAGAGTCAAGTTACAGTGTGTCCAATTCTGACTGATAAGAGCATTATGAGCTAGGAGTGCTCTACCATCAGTCGGTCGCAAAAAGTCCATATGAACATTTGGGGTGGATTCTTTAAATCTGCATATCTTGTATTTCTTTTAAGGCCCTTCAATTCTGCTTTGCTCGTAGAGCACCGTGCCTTCTCTGATGAAGATATGCAATTCTTGGTGGTTCTGGGCAAGTGTCTCCTGTGCCACACAATTTATTCCAAAATTTTTAAGAGAGACTTTGAGAGTGTCCTTGTATCACTTTTTCTGACCGTCATGTGAGTGCTTGCCCTGTGTAATTCCTCCACAAAATAGCCTTTTTGGTAAGCATGTATTTGATATTTACACAATGTGACCAGCCCATTGGAGTCGTGTTCCCTGCAGTAGTTTGAATGCTCAGCAGTTTAGCTCAAGAGAGGACCTCAGTGTCCAGTATCTTATCCTGCCAGGTGATCTTCAGAATATTCCTAAGACAATTCAAATAGAAGCAATTCAATTTCCTGGCATGGTGCTGGTAGACTGTCCAGGTTTCACAGGCATACAACAATGGGATCAGCACCACAGATCTGCAAACCTTCAGTTTGGTAGTTAGTCTAATACCTCTTCTCTCCCATGCTTTCCTTCAGAGCCTCCCAAACACTGAGCTAGGTTTGGCAATGCACATGTCTACCTCATTATAAATGTGTACATCCCTGGAAAGTACATTGCCAAGGTAAGTGAACTTATCCACAGCATTCAAAACTTTTCCACTTGCTGTAACTGATGGTTCCATAGATGGATGGTGTGGTAGTGGCTGGTGGAGCATTTGTGGTTTTTTGGTATAAAGTTGTAGGCCAAATTAGCACAAGCAGCAGAGAACCAATCCATACTTTGTTGCATCTCAGCTTGGGAAACTGCATTTAATGCACAATCATCTGCAAACAGAAAATCATGCAACAACATTCCCTCCACTTTGGTCTTGTCTTGTAGCCTTTTCAAGTTGAAGAATTTGCCATCAATGTGGTAGTTGACCTTGATGTTGTGTTCATCCTCACTGAAGGCATTTGACAACATGGCTGAAAACATCATGCTTAAAAGCATGGGAACAAGCTTACAGCCTTGTTTCACTCCATTGGTGACTGGGAAAGCACAAGAACATCATCTATTTTCCATAACCTAGGCAAGAATGTCACCTTGAAATTGATCTACAATCCTGATGAACTTCTCCAGGCAACCAAATTTTGTCATAATTTTCCATAAGCTCTTGCAACAGTATCAAAGGCATTGGCCAGGATGATAAACATTGTGTATAGACTTCTGTTCTGCTTCTGGCATTTCTCCTGGAGTTACCGGGCAGCAGACACCATGTCAACTATTACTTGGCCCTTTCTGATACCACAGTGGCTCTCAGGTAGATTGTCATTCATCTTCCAGCTGAACGATCATTCAGTCTGTTAAGGAGGACTCTGGCAAGAATCTTACCAGCAGTGACTAAGAGAGAGACCCTCATTGTAATTGTCACAAGAGTCTGTTTCTTTTATCTTTATAGAGATGGAAAATTGAGGCATCCTTTAATAATGGGGGATAACCTCCTCTTGCCTTATAACCCAAAATTTTAGGCAGCTTTTGTATCAATAATTGATACCCCACCTTGTAAATCACAGCTGGAATAAAGAGTCAGCACCAGGTGCTTTGCCATATTAAAGGAGCCCAATGGCATTCACAACCTTCTTTCAGCTAGGGAGGGATTGATTTCAACCTGAGGCAAGTGGTCAGTGGTTTCAGCATTGATTGATGACAGTCTGTTGAGAATTAATGTGGCTCCATCAGCACTAAGTAGTTGAGATGCACCATGGGTCTCTGACCCATAAATAGCTGTCAGGGCATCATAAAAGCACTTTGGATTGTTACTATCAGCATAAAACTTAATTTCATCTGCCTTCTTACTGAGTCAAGAAGCCTGTATCTCTCTAAGCTTTGTGTGTGCTTTACTTTTAATGGAATTAAATGCTGCCTTCTTAGAGATGGGTGAACTATTCTGCTGCTAAGCCCTGTGGAGTTTTCATGTTTTCATCTAGCAGCTTCTGAATTTCCCCATTTTTTCAACAAAACATTTTTAAATATGTCAAATCTTTATTGGGTAAGTGGGGAAGGTTGACAGCGTCCAGTTTAGTCCTTGGCAGCAGCCTTCCCCATGGCAGCTAGGATGTTGCTGAGATCCTCTCTCTTCCTCTTTGCCCAGATGTGAGTTCTCTCTTTTTTGATGAACATAAGGAATTGCTTATCATTGGAGACCTTTAACAATTCCATGGCCCATATCTCATAAGGCACAAATCCACAAACCTCCTGGATCATTTCCCTCACAAACTTGGTATGTTTGGTCAAGTGCCCACTGCAGCAGCAGTGTCGCAGCTTAGAAAGGTTTTTGGTAGCTTTGTGGCTCTGGTTGAGGCCCATGGCCAGGGAGTACCCAATGGCCATGGCTGAAGCACTGCTATAGCCCAAATGACAGCCTTAGCAGAAGGGAAGAGAGAGAATTGAACCCAAACCCAGTTTTGATGTTTGTGAATATTCTGACCTTGATGAACAAATACAGGGCTATTTATCAAATCTTTGAAAGCTGACCACTCCTTTTATACTCCACTGTTACCAACTGTGTGTTGGCTCAAATTTCCCTCCAAGTTAGCCACAAACTGTTTACTTTCTGAGAAATGCTCTAATATGTCAACATTAATTCTTCTGGTAGTCATTTTGCCTTAGGGATGCCATTTTTGTTGAATGTGAATATTTAACTTGGAAAGGATAAGTCTATGATCAGTCCAGCACTCTGTGCCACACATTGCCTTTGTCATTCTCATATCCTGTCTGTCTCATCTCTTTACAATAACATAGTCTATTAAATGCCCATATTGCTGCAAGGGTGCAACCACAAAGTTTTATTACATTTAGGTAAATGGAAGACAGTGTAGGTGATAAGAAAGTCATGAGATGCACTAATTTTCAGTAGTAAGTGACTATTAATATTTACTATTTCCAACTCCATTCCTCCCTAGGACTCCCTTCCATGACTGGTAGTCTGAGCCTACTTTAGCATTAAAGTCACCCAGGATTATAAACTTGTCCTCTTTTGGCACACCGATGATAAGGATCTCCAGTTCTCCACAAATTTTTATTTTGACCTTATCAGGGGTCATCATGGTGGTAGCATAAGCACTGTATGGTGGTGTGGCATTTTCTTGCAAGAGGCAATTGCATTGCTACAAGGCCATCATTCACTCTTTTTGGTAGGCATACAAGTTTGTTGACTAGATTAGTTTTGATTGCACGGTGTTCCCCCTCACTTTGTCCACTCTACAAATCCATCTCCAACTTTATCAAGCTGGTCTTCATTTGGCAGCCTTGTTTCACTCAGGATCACTATTTGGATGCAATACCAGCTGAGTTCTCCTGCAACAAAAGCTGTTTGTCTTTCAGGACTACTGAAATTTATGGTCTTTCTAAGTCTGTACATTCAGGAATCATCTTTGCAGAAGTTTTTGTACATTTTTGGGGTGTTTTGACCATAAGGTGGGATCCCCACCTACAGAGGCAATCAGGCCATACTTGGGTAAGGAGACAATTGTTGGGTACCTTTTCTAACCTCTTCCTCACACAAAGAGGTGAGCAGTGTGATCCTTGCAAGGTAGCTCAGACACTTAATACCACATCCCACTGCTACTTCCAGTGAAAAGATGACCCTATGTCCTGGGCTGCCTGTGTTCAGGGCTGTAGCTACAACTCCAAGTGTATCCATACCTGCTGCTTCATCAATTGTTGCCACAGGCCTTTGAGATTGGTAAAAACAGTAAAAATGTATGGGTGATGTCTTTTGATTTGTGTATAAATTGGATATAAGTGATACTGAGTTACATGAAGTTGACAGCCTCACTCTCTCTTCCAGAATCATCACAGTCCAGTGGTAGGTCAGTCAAGATATCTGGTGATGGCCTGAGATGAGGTGAATTACCTTGGTGTCTTCAATTTTAAGTTCTAATCACTCCACAGATCCTGCTTCAGCTGCCTTCATGGCCATTGGAAGAAACTGTTCTTAATTGCCTATTCTACCAGGGGAAGTCTTAACATGCTTAGGGTATACATCACCTTAATTCATTGAAGGCTTGGAGACCTCTTGGTTACCATGGCTTACACCATCTTCTGAAAGGGGTGTGGCCACTGTACATACCTTCTTGGTTCCACAGTTGAGCGTTAGGTGGATCAGATGGAACCAAAGGTGGAAAGCAGCCCTGAAAAGGGCTCAGCAGCCCTCACACCAAAGGTACCAGTCTTCCTTGAACACCCTATACACCCCACCCCTATGTTAAGTTGTAATTGAAAGTGATAGCACTGTTCTATAATTAAATTTTAAAAGTTATTTTGATATCTGTGTAAAGAATAGATTGGAAAAAGAATACAGGAGATAGGAAGACTAAGATGCTATTTATTATATGATAGAGTAGAAAATAGGTCATAAAGGTCTTATATATGTATGTGTCTATACATACCTACATATATATCAGATGCAGAATATTGCTACTGGTTAAAATCAGTTTTACTGGTATGGCCCCAACCCCTCCCCCCATTTCAGCCTTATCTTAGAAAGATATTCTTAGGAATAAGTTTCTAACTTCATAGTGCCTCATTTCTCCCTCTTTAATGAGCAATTTTTAAAAATTATTTTATTGGTCTTGTTGGGAAAACTGAAATTTGTATCCTATTGGTTGTGTCTCAAATGATCTCTAAGATTGAGCCTTGAGATTCTCTTGGCATTTGACTAGAGCATGGAACCTCCTCCTCTATCCTATGCTATCCCCTCTGGTTATGGAAGATGCACACTGAACCTGACATTGATTGCAACTCTCCTCCTTGTCTCCTTATGAGTAGCAACAAAGTTTATTAAAGCTATATGTGTGTGGGATAAGGGTCCCTCAAAACCAGGAATGTGCTGGTCAATGTTTAACAAATAACTTTCTCAATCTGTATTATTAATATTTTCTGCATAATTTTTTTTACATTTAGGAAATTAATAGAAAAATAAATCAAACCCTGATTTGTAGTATTTGCCAGTTTTTGAAGTATAAATGTTCACACTAAAAATTTAACCATCAGCTGTCTCAGGTCTATTCAAATTGCCTCTAACACATTCCTGATAATGGTTATATTAAAGTAAAATCTATTATCACTGGAGAAAAAGTTCACTGCTTTGTGTGCAAAGGAAACAGGTCCAAACAATTTTAAAGTGAGAGAAAAAATAGAGCAAGACATAAGCTAAATCTTGACCTTATCCTAAATTCAAACTATTTTTTTCTCTTTGAAAGACATCATTTAATGTTCTTAAGATAGTTTTCTGGGTTTTGATTCTTCATCTATGTGGTTGTAATGAAGATCAGTCATTTGACCAATGAGTATTTATGAAAGATTTTCTATATACTAGGCACTGTGCTAAGCACTGAAGATACAAAGAAAGACAAAAATAAAAATCTCTTTTCTCAAAAAGCTTACAATCTAGTGAAAGAAACAACATGCAAACAACTATGTATAAATAAGATATATACAAGATAAATTGGAGACAATTAACAGTGGGAACATAGTAGCAATAAGGGAAACATTTTTATTTTCTTGTTTTTACACATACATATGTATGTATGTTTGTGTGTGTGTGTATATATATATATATATATATATACATATACATACGTATGTATATCCTTAGCACTTTTGGTTCCTGGGGAATCCTTAATTTTTAAGGGCATTTTTGAATGTCTCATTTTCAAACACTTTGCTCAGGATTTGAAAGACCTCAAAGCTCATTTTAAAAATGCACTCTCTTTCATTTTAAGACTTGTTTTATGGGGGAAAATATATCCAAGCTATTTAATGCTTATGTTCAGTGTCCAAATGTCACTTCCTGAAAGTAATTAGATGGTCAAGAGCTTTTTCAGCTTTTTCCCCTCGTTTAACAGCTTACTTTCTTTTTCAAAATGATGAAAAGAATGGGAGGGAGGTTCCTGTTCTTGGCAAAAAGAGACAAAATTAAACACGAAGATTATAATTTCATTCAAAATTCTGAGCCCATAATTTTTAAATGGATTCTAAACTATCTAATATAGCTTTTTCAATATTATTTATAACCTACTTATATATTACTGAAACTCTATTATTATAAAAATATAGCTATTTCCTAGCTAAGAATGTCCAACTATCTTCTTAATTCAACAAGCAGTCATCCCTGCACCTTAATGAAAGAAAATTTCTTTGGTATGGTGAAGAAGAGCCTTGGTTAACTTAAGAGACAATTGTAAAGATTTTTTTATAATAAAATCTAAAATAAATAGCATTTTGGTGCATTTTCCTGTTTTAGTATTCACTGTTGAGTCAGGAATCCACTCTCCATCACCACTGATCCATTTTTTTTAAAGCAATCAGGGTTAAGTATCTTGCTCCAGGTTACACAGCCAGTTATTTCTGGGTGTGGTGCTAAGTATCTGAGCCTGGATTTGATCCCCAGGTCATCCTGACACTGGAGCTGTTGCTCTTACTTGCTGAGCCACCTGGCCACCCCTACTGATCCATTTTTAAATAGTATAATTCAATTTCAACCTCTGTCATGTAGTGGAGGCAGTATGGTACAGTGGGAAGAACATTGGATTTTAAATCCAAGGACCTGGGTTCAATTTCAGTGTCTCCATGTGTTTTGACCAAGTCCCATATTCTCACTGGGCCTAAATTTACTTATCTCTGAAAATGAGTGAGTTGGTTGGAATGATTTCTAAATTCTCTTCTAGTTCTAAACTCATGATCCTATGAAATGCCATCCTTCATCCCCTCCATCCAGAGGTGATTTCTTTCTCCTTTAAGCATGATCATTATTATGCTAGTACATCTTTATTGCTCTTTCACAATATACTTCGCATTATAGTCAGAGGTGTTCTAAGTAAATGTTTAACAGCAAGCTTTACAGAAAAACATCATGTACACAGGGCACTTTTTTAAAACTTTAAGCCACATTATGAGCATTTTTCCATCACTTTCTTAAGTCTATAAATCAACAAAACAAAAAATAGGGTTCTGTTTTGTAGCATCTTTTGATTGCTGAAATATACACTGAAAATTTCACAATCAGCTCACAGCCTGTGTAAGCAGGCTCTAGTATACCTCTCCTTATAGCAATTTTTATACCTATTCTTTTCTCCCCTTGTCCACTAGAAGCAGGGGTGTGAAAAGATCTGTGAAAGGAGCATTGGAATTGGAACTACAAGGCCTATGTTTGAGCACTAGCTGTGCCCCTTTCTAGCTTTGTGTTATAAAAGTCTTGGGGTGGCTAGATGGCACAGTGGCACTGGCCTTGGAGTCAGGAGGATCTGAGATCAAATTTGACCTCACACACTTAATACTTACTAGTCATGTGACTTTGGACAAGTCACTTAACCTCAATTGCCCTGCTTTTCCCCCTCCAAAAAAAAATTCTCAAAATAACTACCTACATTTTCATCTGAAAGCCATGGTGACTTTTCCAAAAATAAGAAGCAATTTATGCACGTTGACTTTTTTCTTTTATCTTTTCCATACAAAAATTTAAGTTGTTTAAAATAATCACTTCAAGACAATAGTTGAGAAAAGACAATTACTAAGTAGAAATATAGGCTTTCATTGTGGAAGTATGAGATAACTCTCCTCCTAGAAAGAAATGTTTGTTAAAAAGAAATTCTTTAATTATCCTGCCTTGTATAATCTAATGATTTGTTTGTATAATTCAATAATACGTGCAATTTTACTTTTGCTTAAGACCTTCCCTTTTCTTTTGCTAAGCAATGCAAAAATGAGTCATTCCATACTTCACCCTCCACTGTGAGAAAGGAAAAAAAAGAACACTAAAAATTCCTGTGATAGTCTGCTTTTTTTAATTAAAAAAATCTCTCTTTCTTTGCTTTCTTTCAAACTAGTCTAAATCTAAAGCATTCAAGGAACAAACTGATGACTTTGTTGGCTTAGACAACTGTTTTACTTGTGGTTGCATATATGTCATTATTTTAATGATTTTAGCTAGAAAAATTACTCATGTTAGAATAAGTGATAAGTAGACATATATATGTTCATATAAACTGATCTGCGTCATATTCTATTTTTACCCCCATTCTCTGCTACTCATTGGCTCCTTGTTCATCATTGAAGGCAAATTTCAAAGACTGGCATGACTTTGTTGCTTAACATATAGCTATGAGCTGATAAGTGTAATGTCCTTCTAAAAGTACTTCCCCCATCCCTTGGATTTGAGTAGAAGGAATAACTTTTTTATAGATCCTGGCTGAAAGAGTACTAAATTTGCCTTCTGACCTCATGAGATGCAGAAGGTGTAGATCCTGGAAGTTGGGAAGCCTGACAGAACCTACAGAGCACATATGAAGAAGTGAAATCCTTTCCTATACAATAAGCAAAGACCAAAGCACAACCTTTGGGCTGCTTCAAACTTCAAGGACCTGCATCCTATCTGTTGGCATGTAATATGGGTAGGGATTAGCATCAAGCCTAAATCCAGAGACTCTCTGCAGGTTTGAAAGAAGACACTTATCTGAAAGGACTCTGAAGCTCATTTCTTCATTAGTCACATTGTTGTGCATTGGAGATTAAGGGCCAGCAAATTAAACCCCCAGCCATTATCAAAAGGGTTTTTTTTTTTCCTCTTTGGAAGTGCTTTTCATTTTCTGGCATGGCTATCTACTTATTACAAAGACAGATATCTAAAGTCTAAATTCTGCTAAGGGAAGTAAAGTTAGATAAATACCTTAAATTCCAATTAAGGAACAGATTGTAGCATTAAATAGAAATGAGAGTTGGAATATGGATAAAGGAGAATACAGAAGTTAATAATCTAATTTAGCTGAAACAAAGATTATATAAAAAAGGAAATTATATGTTTGAAATAACTAGAAAGATAGTTTGGACCCAGATTGTAGAGAATTATATATGTTAGGTTTTAGAATTTTTGTTTGATTTTTTTTAGAGACAATAAAGATTATTTACCATTTGAGTATCATGACTGGATCTTTCCCTTCAGAAGGCTACTTTTGTATCTATTTTAGAGGATTGATTAGAGTAGGAAGATATACAAATCAGGGAAAGCAATTGTCTATAATATAATATAAGGAAAAGTAATGAATGAGGGAGAAGCTATTTATATTTACACACTATATAGTGTGTTTTTCTGTGTGTATGCAGGAGATGTTTTAATGGCAAAAAGATAAAAAAATATTATTTTACAAATAATTGAATCTATGGAGTGAGGAAGAGGGATAGTGTAATGGAAATGCAAATTTAAAGATTTTCCTCGCCCTTAGGCCCTTTGGTAGGCTTAAGAGACTCTGAGAACCTTCCTTGATTTGAAAATATATTCTGCCTCCTAATAGGCTGAATGTGGTCACATGGAGCCTGTGGCAGGAGGCTTGGTTTTCAGGAATGCCCACACCTTGATGCTGTGTGATTGGGCAGTGGGTCAGGAGGGTGGTTACATTCTCTGACCCAGGAGAAGGCTATATCATCCCTGATGTGAGGCTTTGCTTTGGGGCTCACTTTGAAAAGTGTTCTGTGATTTGATCAGATGAGACTCTGGGAAGCCATTGTTGAGAGCCCCCCGGCTTTGAAAAACCCAGATGTTGATTTGGTATGGATGTAATGGTTGGACAGTTTGGAAACCTGTCCACTTGATATGTTTCTCTGTCTTGAAAATTCTGTCTGTATATTCTGAAGTTCGGGGTGCTGACCTATTTCCCCTGAATTAGGTAAACAATACATATCTGACTGATTAAAGTAAGCTTGTTAACTCATTTTGAGTTTCTTTCCTTTATCAAAGCAGATCCAAGAACCTGTGTTGGCAGCCACCCTGGGGACGCTGGGGTGCTTGCTGCTACATATAGTTAAAGATGACCTGAGATTTTGAACTTTATTTTGAGAATGATGGTATCATCAGTGTGTAGCAAGGCTGTCCTCTTATGTAACATGGGATGTGGCTCACAGAAAAGCTGGAATAGTGATGTTTCTCTAGAATTGTTTTTTCCCAAGCTTCTCCAAAAGGGACTTCAAAGCTTTCCATGAGGAGAAGTAGATCAGAACCAATTTGGAGGCCATTTTTCTCTCCCTATATAAAGGGATTGGGATTATTTCTATCTGCTGCCTTAAATACTATTAGTCTTCAGGATGTAATTTAATGCTCAAACTAAACACCTGATCTCTGTTACTTAACAAGGAAAAGAGGACCCCAAGCTTTATATCCAAGGCTTGACTCCCCATCAAAGACCAGTTCCATAACAAACACAAAACAAATAGCCAGGGGAAAAGTATACATAAAAGAACATATTCTAGGAAATACAAATTGAAGGAGAAAAATTGGGAGAGACATATCTCGGTTAAACCAAAAAAGTCTCAGATCTCACCCAAGGGGAAAATTCTCCAGTCTCTAGCATAGTAAACTAAGAATAAGGACAAGATCACAGTTCTACATGTAGGCTGCTTCCTAGGTGTTTTCTATTTTTATCACCCTGAAGAGAGGTTGGAATACTCCAAATGTCTCTTTTGATGCTAGAGGCCAAAAGACAAAGTATTAAGAGAGATAACTCTTGCCAACTTTGTTCTTCCCCTTAAGTATGAATTGACATTGATCTCTACCAAATGAGGAAAGATTTCCATACCAACGGATTTTAAGGCTCAGGTTCTAACTGTAAATTGGAAAGTTTTGAAGAAGAGGCAAGGTTGTTGTCATCATTATTGTAATTTGTAAGGGGAGATTTTTTTTTTACATACTGAAATCAAGATGATGAGACATCTTTGTGAAGGTATCCAGTAAGTCTTGAGCAATGTGAGAATACAGTTCAAGAGTCAGTTAAGCAGTACAGAAGGTAAAGCACTGGGCCTGGAGCCAAAGAAAATGAAGTTAAAATCTGGCCTCAGAAACTTCACAACTAATGATCCTGGAATATTCACTTGAACTCTGCCTGCTTGTTTCCTCAACTGTAAAATGAAGATTAAAATGGTACCTACCTCCAAGGTTTGTTGTGAGGATCAAACGAGATATTTTCAAAATACTTAGCACAGTGACTGGTCCATAATAGAAGTTTAATGAATGATTATTTTTTTAAATTATTAGTAAGAGACACATAATGGCTAGATATGTGTAGATTACCAACAGCATAGTATAAAAGAATTTCATAATTGGAAGTAAACTTGCTGATCTTCTTGTTCAATCTATGCTTCAAAAAGAATCTCTTCTACTGCATATTTGGCAAATGGTCATGAAACCTTTGCCTGAAGAACTCAGGTGGGGGATAACTCACTATATCACTGGCCAGTTCACTCTAATTTAGGGAACTCACATTATTATGAAGTGATTTTTGACAAGGATCTTGATTTCCATCTTTGCATCTACTGTTCACTGCTCCTAGTTCTGGCTCCAGGTGCCAAACAGAACAAATCAAACTCATTTTCGATGACAACCCTTAAAAGCATGAAGAGAATGATTTTCATTCACCCAAATCTATTTTTTTTTCTATACTAAGGCCAGTCCCTTCAACAGATCTTAATATTTTATGAACCCAAGGCTCTTCAGTACCTAGTTGTTCTTCTCTGTATTAGCTCCAATTTGTCAATATCATTCATAGGCTAGACTAAATACAATACTTCAGATATGGTCTGAACAAAGGAGACTACTGGGGTATGCCTTCTTTTTAGTCCAGATAGCTATACCTCTCTTAATCCTTTTCAATATCACAATCTGTTTTGGCTTCCATATCATACTGTTGGTTAATATTGAAGTTGATACCCACCAAAAACTCTGCATCTTTGTGTATAAGCACATACATATAAGTTATGTATATAACAAAATAATGTATAATATATAATTATATCCAGATATACAAAGGTACTAGATTTATATGCAAATATATGTATATATGCACACACATATTTATAACAGCAAGCTAAAGATATCAAATGCTTTTTTAAATCTTGGATACATTTTACCTTTATATACATACATACATGTCTATGTGTACATTTCTTACCATGATTCCCCCATCTTGTACTTGTGAATTCTATATTTTAACCCAAGAGTAATATGTCATACTTATCTTCTTTGAATTTCATCTTATTAGATTCTTGCCAGGCTTCTAGCCTGTCATAACTATTTTTTCACAACCTATCATCTTGTGTATTAACTCTCCCTCCTGGCTTTGTGTCATATGCTATTTGATAAGCATATGAAGTCACTGACAAAAATGTTAAACTGAGCAGGGCCAAGCATGGATCCTTGGGGCCCTCCATTGAATACCTTCCAATTTAACATCATTCGATTAGCAACTAATCTTCACTCAGCCAATCTGTTATGAAATTATCTAATTGGGCTGTCATCTAGACTCTAGACCACATTTCTCCACTTTTTGTACAAGAATAGCAAGATAAATGTTAACAAATGCTTTACTGAAGTCTGAATAAATTTCATATACTACATTCTAGTGATCTACCAGTTAAGTCAACCTGTCATAAACGAAATAAGGCTAGTGTAGCATGACTGCTCTTCAATCAATCTATCAATCAACATGGATTAAGTACCTCCTATGTCTCAGGCCCTGGTGATACAAATACAATAAGCAAGCCAGTCCCTGCCATTGAGGGGTTTACATTCTATTGTCCTGATATATGAGGAATATTTACAGATAAATAAATATGAAAATATACAAAATGTGTAGGGATAGGAGCTGATATTAGTCCTGTGATTTCATTAGTATAGAAGACTCAGTGATGAGGAAAATTTCTCTACTAATGAAGATCAGTACTCTCTCTGCAACTTATCACAGAAAGTTGTCTAAAGCCTTGAAAAGTTAAATAACTTACTCTAGGTCACATAGTCAGTATGCATCACAGTTGGGAATTAACTATGCTCTTCGTAACTTCCTGGTATCATGTTGCCTCTCAATTAAAATAAATATAAAGTGGGGGGGGGGGGCTAGGTGGCACAGTGAATAGAACACCAGCCCCAGAGTCAGGAGGATCTGGGTTTGGATCCAGCCTCAGACATTTAACACACAAAAACTAGCCATGTGACCTTGGGCAAGTCAATTAACCCCAATTGCCCTACAAAAAAAGCAAAATAAATAAAATAAATAGAAAGTGATTTGGTAATCATTAACTATGGAAAAATCAACAAAGACCTCTTGAAAGAGGTAGCAGTACAACGCATAACTGAAGAAAGCTAGTGTTTTCAAAAGGTGAAAATACAAAGAAGAACATTTTAGGGATGGATGACAGCCTGGGAAATGTCTCTGAGAAAATTGATGAAATATAAAAGACCAGGTTAGCTGACAAAAATGTATATATGATGTTGAGCAGCTGACTGGCACATTGGATAGAGCATTAGGTTTGGAATTGGTGAGACACATTTTCATGAGTGAAAATTTGTCCTTAGATTCAGTAAGCTGTGAGATGGTGGGCTTGTTGCTTAACCCTGCTTGCCTCAATTTCCTCATCTGTGAAATGAGTTGGAGAAGGAAATAGCAAATCAGCTCAATTTGCGAAAAAAAAAGAAATTAGGTCATGAAAAGCTGGACATTTCTGACACAATGGAACAACAAAAATGTACATGGTGTGAGAGAGGTACTTATGATGTGTAATCAGCTTGAAAGAATTGGCAGAAGACAGATTATGAAGGGTTTTGAATAGCAAGATCTTATTGAGATCTTCTGACTTTTGGTGACCATTACTTCTTTTCCTAGATATTTACTATCTATTTTGAAAAGGGATGACATAGTGGATAGAATATTGGGCTTAAAATAAGGAAGACACGAAGTTAAATTCAGATTCAGACACTGTGTGACTCTGAGCAAATCACATGACCTCTATTTGAATCTGTTTTCTTCAAATAGCACCTACCTCCCAGGGTTGTTGTTAGGTTTAAATGAGATATTTGTAGAATGCTTACCATAGTGCCTAGCACATAGTACTTCCTCTATAATGCTAACTATTCTTCTTATTGACTTCCATTCTCTTTCTCTTTCAAAAAAGAAGATATTTACTTTATTTCCCCCACTCCTACAGCACATCTCCCATTTTTTATGATTTTCCAAAGATCACTGAGAGTTTCTTGGAAATCACATCCTCCATTTCTTCCTTCCTTCCTTTTCTTTTTTCTTTTCTTCTGTTTTCTTCCTTTTTTTCTTTCTCCTTTTCTTTCTTTCTTCAGTACCTGAGAATATACTTCTTTTGTGTAGGGTGACTTGAATTTATCAAGAAAAACTAAATGCTCTCTTGATACTTTCTTAGCCATCTTAGATATTAACTCCCCATTTGCCACTTGTGTGTTATTTTTTTCAAGTCTAAAGGTCGCTCTTTCTGTCAGAGACAACAAAATGAGAATTAAGAAGCTCTGACTTCTTTCAGTCATCAGTTGGCATCATCACAAACTTTCCAAGTAAAAATCTTAGGTATTTTTATTCACTTCTTTCCTCCTATTCAGCCTGAATATGAAAAAAAAAATAAGAAAAAGAATAAAAACCACCATTTTCATTTCCCTCAGTTTCTTCTGAGTTTTTGTATTCCTGATGGTGGTGTTATAGTATCAAATCACACTTTTTTATTCATCATATGTTTACCTGTCCTCACTCCTATCTTTAGTACTTAAAAAATCCAATTTGGATTATCATTAGTACTTAAAAAAATCCAATTTGGATTGCGAGTTTCCTTTCAATCCATGTTACCTTCTTCAGTCATTCCAACTCTTTTGTTCTCATATTTTTTCATCTTCAGATTGTCTTTCTTAGAAAATTCACATTCCATTTGGGCTACCATCCATAGCACAATTTTGTCCACAGAATCATATCTCTTCTTCCTCTAAACCTTTTCAAATCTCTTCTCCCTAAATCCAGTGTACATGTCAGAAATAACTGGTTTTCCTCTATGGCGTCATGAAATCTAACAAAGAGTAGTGACTTTATAAGCTTCCCATTGTTTCTGCCCCAGCAACTAGTCCCTAGAGTTGAGAATCAGATATAGAATAGGATTTCCTCCTGTTGATTCCTAAAGCTTTTGAAAAATGGCATTGTTATATTTCATTCTTGGAATTCTAAAAGGTATTCAAGACAAGTCACAAATTTATTAGCTCTCCTTTTGGAGGAAAAAGATCTCCAATATAGATAGTCTAATAATTTAAGTCTGCTACCTCTATTACATCATTTCTCTGTGCCAAGCTATTGATCTGTTTCCAAAACTCCTCAATCATTTCTCCTTTCTGTCCAGATGATTTGCAGTATATGCCAATTAGTGAGTATAAGGACGGAAGAGAGGACAACCCAAGAATGAAGCTTGGGAGACAAACAAATGGTATTGGGGGGGCAGATGGATATTGAAGGGGAAAAAAAGGAAAAGGTAACTAAAATATGATTAGCTAGGAGGAGAAGGAGGAAAGGACAAAGTCTTAGAAGCCAAAGGAAGAGCAATAAAAAAACATTGTGAAAAAAACCTTCAAGAGCAGGGGGTGGAGGAAAACCAGGGACTTGCTTGAAATATCCCCCAAATACCTCCAAATAGCCATAAAAAATGACTCTGAACAAATTCTAGAGAAGAAGAACCCAGAAAATTACAGAGTAAAACAAATTTCTAATCCAAGACAACCTTGGAAGGAAAGGTTTGTTGCACCATTCTGAGAGAATAGCACAGTCCAGTGTGGGCCTCACTGGCACAGACAGTGTTGGAAAAGGCCTCAGGAAACTGAACCACTGGCAGCTGTATCAGTTTTCAGACTTCTCAATCCACAAAAAACCAAAGACGCCTTAGAAGGTCAGTAGACAAGGTCTTTCAGACCTGGATGAGAAAGGAGTAAGGTCAGGACCCAGCCCTGGTGCAATGGTGGTAGTGGCAGCAGCAGTGGCTGCTTCCAGAGCTCTTGGCCCATAGATGTTGGGGGAAGGGGTGATCCAGAGATTGATCAGAGGGAGATTGCAGGGAACCATTTGGTCATATTGTGGCAGGATTCTCCTGCTTTGCCCTACTTGGATATGGGTTACAGACTGGGGTGGTACACTTGGGGTGAGGAGGAATACTGGCTTGGTTAGGCTTGTAGGAATGGTGTTGAGTGAATCCTCCTCATAGTTCCAAGGCAGGAAATAGTGCTTGTGGTCACTCACAGACCAGAGCACAGGCCAGGAGAGGAGGGAACACCTCTCCTTTGATCATACAACCGTGGAAGAACTTAAAATTTATGGGTCACTATAAATACCTCTGAAAACACTGCACAAAACTCCTGAAGCTTGGGACACTGCACCTTCAACACTGAAAACATAGACCAGCCTTAACAAATTGCAAAAAAGTCAGTTAATTGACTGGGAAAAAAATGATTAAACAGTGGAAGAAAATCAGACTATAGAATCTTATTGTGGTAACAAGGAAATTCAAAACATACAACCAGAAGAAGACAAGTCAAAGCTCCTATATCCAAAGCCCTCAATAATAATATCACTTGGTCACAGGCCATGGAAGAAATCATAAAAGGTTTTGAGCATCAAGTAACAAAAGTAGAGGAAAAATTGTGAAGAGAAATGAGAGTGATGTAAGAAAATCATGAAAAACTAGTCAATAACTTCCTAATGGAGACCCAAAATAATACTGAAGAAAATAACACCTTAAAAAATAGACCAACTCATTGAAAACCAAAGGAGAGATTAATAAAATTGACATTAAGAAAACTATTGAATTAATAAATAAAATCAAGAGCTGGTTTTATGAAAAAGCAACAAAATTGATAGACCCTTAGTTAATATGATAAAAAAAGAAAGAAGAAAACCAAATTATGAGTATCAAAAATGAAAAGGGTGAATCTACCTCCAATGAAGAGGAAATCAAAACAATAATTGGGAATTATTTTTTTCCAATTGTATGCACATAAATTTGCCAATCTTAGGGAAATGGATAAATATTTACAAACATACAAGTTGCCCAGATTAACTGAAGAGGAAGTAAATTACTTAAATAATCCCATCTCAGAAAAAGAAATTGAACAAGCCATCAGTCAACTCCGTAGGAAAAAATCTGCAGGGCCAGACAGATTCACTAGTGAATTCTATCAAACATTTAAAGAAAAAATTGATTCCAATACTCTACAAACTATTTGGGAAAATTAATGAAGAAGGAGTCCTATCAAATTCTTTTTATGACACAAATATGGTACTGATACCTAAATCAGGAAGAGATAAAACAGAGAAAGAAAATTATAGATCAATCTCCCTCATGAATATAGATGCAAAATTTCTAAATAAAATACTAGCAAAAAGACTTCAGCAACTTATCTCAAGAATAATACACTTTGATCAGGTAGGATTTATTCCAGGAATGCAAAGATGTTTTAATATTAAGAAAACCAACTGTATAATTGATCATATCAACAATAAAACTAACAGAAACCACATGATCATCTCAATAGATGCAGAAAAGGCTTTTGACAAAATACAACATCCATTCCTATTAAAAACATTAGAAAGTATAGGAATAAATGGAGCCTTCCTTAAAATAATAAATAACATCCATTTAAAGCCATCAGCAAGTATTATATATAATGGGGAGAAGCTAGAAGCATTTCCCATAAGATCAGCGGTGAAATATCACTATCACCCCTCTTATTCAATCTGGTACTAGAAATGTTACCAGTAGCAATTAGAGAAGAAAAAGAAATCAAAGGAGGCAAATTAGGCAAAGAAGAGACCAAGGTATCACTCTTTGCAGATGATATGATGATATACTTAGAGAATCCTAGAGAATCAAGTAAAAAACTACTTGAGACAATAAATAAATTTGGCAAAGTTGAAGGATACAAAATAAACCCACATAAATCCTCGGCATTCCTATATATTTCCAATGAAATTCAACAGCAAGAGATAGAAAGAGAAATCTCATTTAAAGTTACTGTAGACATTGTAAAATATTTGGGAATCTACCTACCAAAACAAACCCAGGACATATATCACCACAACTAAAAAACACTTTTCACACAAATAAAGTCAGATCTAACTAATTGGAAAAATGTCAATTGCTTGTGGCTGGGTCGAGCTAATATAATAAAAATGACAATTTTACCTAAATTAAATTATATATTTAGTGCCAGACCAATTAATTTACCAAAAAGCTATTTTATAGAGCTAGAAAAAATTGTAACAAAATTCATTTGGAAGAATAAACAGTCCAGAATATCAAGGGAATTAATGAAAAGAAATGCTAGGAAAGGTGGACTAGCTATACCAGATTTCAATGTGTATTATAAAGCAGCAGTCATCAAAACTACTTGGTACTAGCTGAGGAATAGAGGAGTGGATCAATGGAATAGATTAGGCACAGGAGATTCAGAAGTCAATGACTATAGTAATCTATTGTTTGATAAACCCCCAGACCCTGGTTTTTGGGATAAGAACTCACTATTTGACAAAAACTTCTGGGAAAACTGGAATATAGTATGGCAGAAACTGGGCATAGACCATTATGTAACACCATATACCAAAATCAAGTCTAAATGGGTGCATGATCTAGGTATAAAGGTTGATACTGTAAGCAGTCTCTTAAAACAAGGAATAGTTTACCTATCAGACTTGTGGAGAGGGAAAGACTTTATGACTAAACAAGAATTAGAGAATATTATGAAATATGAAATGGATAATTTTGACTACATGAAATTGAAAAATTCTGTACAAACAAAGCCAATGTAACCAAGATTAAGAGGGAGGTGGGAAATTGGGAAAGAATCTTTACAATCTATGTCTCTGACAAAGGACTCATTTCTAAAATATGCAGCAAACTGTGTCAAATTTATAAGAATACAAGTCATTCCCCAATTGATAAATAGTCAAATGATATGAACAGGAAGTTTTCAGAGAAAGAAATTAAAGATATATATAAGCACATGAAGAAATGCTGTAATTCACTATTGATTAGAGAAATGCAAATCAAAACAACTCTGAGTTACCACATCTCATCCTTCAGATTGGCTAAGATGAAGAAACAGGAAAATTACAAATGCTGGAGAAGATGTGGGCAAATTGGAACACTAATGCATTGCTGGTGGAGTTATGATCTGATCCAGCCTTTCTAGAGAGCCATCTGGAATTATGTTCAAAGGGCTATGAATACTTTCATACCCTTTCATCCATCAATACCACTCCTAGGGTCATATCCCAAAGAGATCCTAGAAATGGGAGAAATACCCATATGTACAAAAATATTCATAGCAGCTCTTTTTGTGGTAGCAAAGAATTGGAAATTAAGGGGGTGCCCATCAATTGGGGAATGGCTGAACAAGTTGTGGTATATGCATGTTATGGAATACTATTGTGGTATAAGAAACGAGGAGCAGACAGTCTTCATATTTACCTGGAGAGGCTTATACAAACTGATGCTGAGTGAGAAGAGTAGAACCAGGAGAAATTTGTACACAATTACAGACACAATGTATGTGTGATGACCAACTTTGATAGACTGGACTCTTCTCAGCAATGCAGTGATATAAGTCAATCCCAAAAGACTCATGATGGAGAGAAATATGTGCATCCAGAGAAAGAACTAGAAAGAACTAAGTTTATATCCAGGTGGAAGCAAAATACTTGATCTTTTTCCTTCTCTTATTTGGTTTTATGTCCTCTTTACCATTTTTCATTCCAGCTGGTACAATCCATCTTTATACCTGAATAATGTATAATGTGAAAATATTTACAGATCCTACACTTGACTTGGGGGGAGGAGGGGAGGGAGGAAGATAAAATGTGAAACTCAAGGAATTGTGGAACTGAATCCTGTAAACTAAAAGGAAAAAAACAAATTAATTTAAAAAAAAATAGACCAACTCAAATGGCAAAAGAAATCCAAAAAGTCAGTGAGGAGAAGAATGCCTTAAAAAACAGAATAGAAGGGGTGGCTAGGTGGTGCAGTGAATAGAGCACCAGCCCTGAAATCAGGAGGACCTGAGTTCAAATCCAGCTTCAGACACTTGACACAATTACTAGCCATGTGACTTTGGGCAAGTCACTTAATCCCAATTGCCCTCCAAAAAAAAAAAAAAGCAGAATTGAACAAATGAAAAAGGAGGTCTAAAATCTCACTGAAGAAAATAGTTCCTTAAAAACTAGAATGGAACAAATGGAAGCCAATGGTTTTATGAGAAAATGAGAAAGAAACAAAACAAACAGAATGGAAAAAATAGAAGACAATGTGAAATATCTCATTGGAGAAACAACGATCTTTCAAGAAATTATCAAGGAAAGCTGTCTTGATATTCTAGAACCAGAGGGGAAAATTGATATTGAAAGAATCCACCAAACACATCTAAAAGAGATCTCAAAAAGGAAAACTCCTTGGAATATTATAACCAAATTCCAGAGTTCCTAGGTCATGGAGGACCTATTGCAAGAAGCCAGAAAGAAACAATACAAGTATTGTGGAAACCCAATCAGGATAACACAAGATTTAGCAGCTTCTACATTAAGTGATTGGGTTTGGAATATGATCTTCTGGACATAAAAGGAGGATTACAACCATGCATCACCAACCAGAAAAACTGAATATAATCTATCGGGGTGAAAATGGACATTCAAAGAAATAAAGGCTTTCGAGCATTCTTGTTCAGAAGACCAAAACTGCATAGAAAAATTTATTTTCAAATCGAAGAATAAAGAGAAACATGGAAAAGAAGATTCTGAAGACACCTAGCAAGATAAGGTACTAAACATAAGGTCCTTTTATTTTTTTTTCCTTTTTTGGAGGGGGGAAGTCAAGGCAATTGGGGTTAAGTGATTTGCCCAAGGTCTCACATCTAGTTAATATCAAGTGTCTGTGTCTGGATTTGGACTCAGGTCCTCCTGATTCCAGGTGCTCTATTCACTGTACCACCAAGCTGCTCCCCAAGAAGTCCTTTACTGGGCCAAACTTCCAAGCATTTAAACTCTACTGCAGAGACCACAAGTCCTATGGACCAGTCATGTTGTTCAAAGGCCAAAAGCATTTTTGCACAAAAGACTATTTTACAGAGAACTCACACAAGGCAGGTGCTCACATGGTGGTCAGAAGAAGCAATACAAGGACATTTTCAAGGTCTCTCTCAAGAACTCTGTAATTGATTGCGAACCACTGGGACAGGACCAGCAAGTACTGTATTCCTGTAGAAAAGAAGTTGCTATGTTCTGTGAGCAAAGTAAAATTGCATGAGCCCAAAAGAAATGTGAGATGTATAAATTTAGAGTAATCTCCACTCCATGTTCACATGGAGTATTTGTGCCCCTATGATAGAGTCTTCTGCGCTCACATTGGTCTGTTCAGCCACAGTCAGTTACAATGTATCTTGACCCTCAACATAGTCATGCCATTTTGGTCCTCTTCTACTCAGGAAGATAACAACCCACCAACCAAAGCTTTAGGAGAGAAGCAATATTCTTGTGGCGCCTACTTCTGGAAGAAGACAGGGAAATTTGGGTTTGGGGGTGGGAAACAGACATTCCTTACCAGATTGGTGTGCTGGGACAAAATACTGTACTGTATGTACAGCTCTGTGTAAAAACCATCCTTATTCTTATCTCTTGGGGCTTTAGAAAACCTCTTTGGAAAGAGAGAACACACAACGATCATGTCCTAACTGAATGTTAGCAGGCCACTCTAATATGTTTTGGGCCATCTGCTCATTTTAATTATACTGGAATCTATTCATATAGGGAATAAAATTCCACAACAGTAGTGATTGTGATTGATGAAGAGAAACATCGTGCCATTTGAAAAATGTAGGGAAAAGTTATATCTTTAACAAAGAAAATATTAGAGCTTCAAGAGGCATTAGATATCAATATTTCTAAATCCTTCATTTTACAGGTAAAGAAAATGAGCCCTAGCGAAATTCAGTGGCTTGTCTGAGATCACAAAACCTAACATTCTGGGATTCAAATCGAAGACCTTTGACTGCAAAACACTGACTTTCCACCACAATGCACTGTCTTTTAAAAATGCAAAGAAAGCCTATTCTTTTTTATGACAAATGGACAGTTGAAATCAGTATTGTATGTCACATAGATTTAGCTTGTTTTGTGTCTATCACAATGTTCTCTGTAGAAGAATGATAAATTTTATGAATATAAAATAATCATCAAATAAGATAAAAAGTACAAGAGCTACCGAGCAAAGAGATAGACAATTCTAGTTCCATTAGTAGTTGAAATTACTATTAATCTTTTCTTAATTTCATTTTTAATTTATGGAATAACAAGCATTTATATAACATTGAATAATAAAAAGATGATTGTGCATGAAACTGCACATCTACTATGCACAACTCACTATTCCTTTCAAATATACACCAAAATTATCATGAAAATTTCTCTCTTTTTCTCTTTCCCTCTCACCCTAGATATGGCTACCATTAGACCCAAACAGTTAATACACACACACTCACATATGTATGTGCATGTATGCATGTATATGTATATATATGTGCAAGTATATATATATATATGTAAAATTATCCTACACATACTTCTATTTATCAGTCTTTTCTTTGGATGTAGATACCCTCTTCCTTCATATGTCCTTCATATGTTAATTTGGGTATTTGTAATAGAAAAAATGACTTTCGCACTCAAAGTCATTCTTAAAATAATATTGCTGCTACTGATTACAGTGTTGTCTTGGTTCTTCTCACTTCACTCTTCATTATTTTGTGCAAGTCTTACCATGTTTTTTTTCTAAAATCATTGAGTTCATCATTTCTTATAGAAGAGTAGTATTGCATCACAACATATACCACAACTTATTCAGCCTAACTGAATGGATACCCTAACTGATGGGTATCCCTGCAACTTCCAGTTCTTTGCCCCTCCAAAGACAGTTGCTATAAACATTTTGGAATATATTAGTTTTTTTATTTTTTTCTAATCATTTCTATAAATACAAAAAGTAGTGGTATTAATATTAAAGAAATTAGTTTTAATAAGATGAAGAGTTAAGAAACATTGTTGCAAGGCATTGAGAAATGAGATGGGAATAATTAGAGGCAAAAGATAGTTTTTTCTAATGACAGGGAAGATGTGGGCATATGTATAGCAGCAGAGAAAGAATTCAGTAAATAAGAAGCCAATCAGTTCAAAATATGAGAATGAGAATCTAATGAACTACAGGGAAAGATGGGATGGAGTGGAGTGACACTGTTAAGAAAAAAAAAACCTCAGGTGGCTATTCCCAATTGTACAGAGTATGCAGAACAAAAAGGTGACTAGAAAGTCTAGTGTAAGGTGGCAAATCTGACATTATTGGTATCACTAAGACTGAGAGAGATTAGATATATGGCAGTAGCATCAATCAATAAAACAATTGTTACTATCAGCATTTTTAAATTGTTCTAAGCAGTATGCTAAGTGCTGGGGATAAAATGACAAAAATGAAATAATCTTTGCCTTTAAGGAGCTAACATTCTAAAGGTAAATACAGTGTATGTGTGTGTGTGTGTGTATGTTTGTGTGTGTGCTTGCATTCGAGTATATTGACTGATTGCTTATTTTCTTCCTGGTGGCTTGGTTTGGTTTTCTTAGTTTTTCCTTTCCATTGAACAGAAATAGAAAAATTTAGTCTATGAACTATACTGTGGTTATGACATTTTGGTTGTGTTAAATTTTGTTTTGTTTTGTTTATTTTTTCCTTCAGGAGGTGATCAGAAGATTATTTAATTTTAAAATTTCCCCTCTGGCTCTAAGAGTATGGGGCAGTTATTTTAATAAATGTTTTAAAATATAATTATCAAGGCAGTTTTTATCATGATTTTCAATTAGTCTAATGATTTTAAACTATCTTTATTCATTTTCTAGGTCACTTATTTTACATAATAGACATCTCACTTTTAATAATGTTTTTAGTCTTTTGACTTTGTTCTAATATTCATTTTTATTGTCATCTAATTGAACCAGTGCTTTCTGTTTGGTCCATTCTACTTTTCCCTATGTCATCTGCTTGAGTAAGGTTGCCAAATTTAGTCTGAAGCTCAAAAATATTTTCTCAACAACTATTCTAATTACAGGTCTTCATTCTCTCTCTCTCTCTCTCTCTCTCTCTCTCTCTCTCTCTCTCTCTCTCTCTCTCTCTCTCTCTCT
>NW_027185809.1:48466514-48467914 GCF_028583685.1 Petaurus breviceps papuanus
TCTCTCTCTCTCTCTCTCTCTCTCTCTCTCTCTCTCTCTCTCTCTCTTTCCTTCATTTTACTTATTAATTCTTGCAGTCCTTGTGTCCCATTCATTCTTCTCCCCCTCCCCACCAAAGGTTCTAATTATGATTAAATCACAGTTATGTGCTTCCTCTGAGATTCTTTTAATATTTAATATTCCCTTATTTTAATGGGGTCTTTCACCATTCTTTACTCATGTTTATAGATTTTGTTCTTGAAATATGATGCAGTTCAAGGGCCAGGATCTGACTTTTCCTGTATTATATAATAGAGTGGTTAAGCCCTGGTCATGTGTCACTTTGTTGTCCCAGATCAAGACAATGATCTACCAAGGTTAGGTCTTGCCTCCTTCACAAACTGGAGGTCACTGCCATATAGTCCATGAATGAGAAACTGCCCAGTCTCTGCTTCTTCTACATCCCTAGCTTGAGATCATAGTCCTTGCCTGAATTTGGGAAGTCACCAATAAGTTCTTTGTACATTATATGCATTTCCACAGGCTGTCACTTCAGTCTAACTCCTAGATCTCACCCTAAGTAATGCTTGCTTTATGAATTTCCTTGTGTAATCATCCATAGGAGTTTCTCCATTTCAGATATATGCTTTTGGAGCTGACTAATTTCAGATTATGCAAGTTTTAAGTCAAAATTCTATGATGTCTCCCAACCCTACCTCCAGCCCTGATTTAAACCATTTCCTTGTGCAATCATCTACTAGGAGTCCTGGAGCCCTGAAACAGGAGTTATTTCAGGTTCCATCTCCATATGCTGTACTTTATAAAATGAAGAAATTCTCTTGTGTTTTTCTTTGTTTTTTGGTGGGGAGTTTTTGGTTAATAATAAGTATTCACTGACTCTGGGTTCCCTGGACCACAAAGTCTGTAGAATAGGTTTTAGAGGATCTATCAAGTTGGAAGGAGAAATCCATAATTTGTTTATATATATATATGTATATATATATACATATTCACATATATGTATATATTTTATACATGTATGTATACATATATTTTTATACATTTTAATTTTTAACCTCATAGGATTACCATATGCAACTTATAAAATGACGTTTTTCAATTTCAAGAAAATCTGATTTGACTTAATACTCATATCTGCCTAGTTTAATATGAGACTTAGCATTTACTTCAATTATGAGAGTAAGAAAAAATTCCATCATTCTTCAAATAGATCCTCTAGATTTCCAAAGGGGTCTATGACAGTTATAAAAAAAAAGGTTAGGAAACTCTGGCCTAGAAACTTTCATTTCACCATCTCAACTGAAAGTCTGATATTACTTCTTTCCAGATCTTATATAGGCTGATAGGCTGCCCGTGTGTGTGTGTGTGTGTGTGTGTGTGTGTGTGTGTGTGTGTGTGTG
>NW_027185809.1:48467924-48489227 GCF_028583685.1 Petaurus breviceps papuanus
GTGTGTGTGTGTGTGTGTGTGTGTGTGTGTGTGTGTGTGTGTGTGTGAGAGAGAGAGAGAGAGAGAGAGAGAGAGAGAGAGAGAGAGAGAGAGAGAGAGAGAGAGAGAGAGAGAGAGAGAGAGAGAGAGAGAGAGAGAGAGAGAGAGAGAGAGAGAGAGAGAGAGAGAGAGAATACAAAGGAAAAGTCATCTCTGACTAACATACTCTGATAGCCTGCATGAATTAATACATTTGAGAGTATGTCTCTCTTGCTCTTAGGAAACAGTAGATAAGTCTGGTATGAGTTTGTTTGATATTATTGAGGAACTTCAATCTGATGACACAATCAAATAATATGGTCTGAGAGACATGATGCAGGCCTTTCAGCAACTAACTATCAAAATTAGTGATATATGGAAAATTTGGTCCTCCTTGAAATATTTTTCATATTCAACAAGGCTATGACCAGAAACAGATGTTTTAATGTCAGATGAAGTCATCATTTAGACACATGTAATTTTTAAATCTCCTCCTCACACTGGCAGGCATGATCTTTATGCTTGCTCTTATAGAGAGGAATTCAGAGGCATTCAATGTCATTTGCTATGACAACATTTTGAATTTGACTAGAACTAAGTAGAACTATGTGTGTGTGTGTGGGGGGGGAATTCAGTCATGCATTTTGTTTCTGCTGAGTGTCCTACAAAAGTTGACAGTTTTTCTTATCTAATATTAGGATTAGCAGATGGTGAATGTTAAGTGATATCAAATTTTCTCGAAATTAAGAAAAAAGTCATTCTATAAGTTGCATATGTTAATAATACATTTTTGGATGGTAAAGTCAGCTACAAGCTTGCATATTACTATGAGAATAATTCTTAATATTATATTCAGGTTATGACTGAAACCATAGTTTCTCATCCCAACTATAGTTGAGTGGATAAATTGAGAATAACAGTGTGTTTTTATAACTACCTTTTGTTATTATCCCCAAATATTATCATTTAAGCAAAAACCAAAGCAAATAATATCTCCTCACTCTATCAAATTAATATTTGGTTTATACAGATTGATGCCCAAATTGCCCAGATATACTAATGATCCCCAAATTATCTAGAAATATTTGAGAAAAAAAATCTCCTTTCCCATCCTGGTCACTTGCTACTTGGGTAAGTCACTTTAACTCTGGCCTTCAATTTCTGTTATCTGTAAAATAAGACTGAAATTGATATTCTTCTCTGCTGTAAATCTGTGATTCTGTGAATTTTTATATAATAGATAGAGGGAAACATTCCAAAGACGCATTGACAATTGTCAAAGTGTGAGCTGATAATTTAACTTCTAGGAAACAGCAGCAAACATGTTCACCTAGTCTTCAGCCATCTGAACTTTTGTGATTATTTTTAAGTGAAGAACAAAGACATTTTGCTTACTAGCAGACTTTTCTAACTGAATGAAGGAAGATTTTTGTGAAATTTTGTGAAAGAGATTCACTCTGTTAATGGAGAGGATCTCCAGGTATTGCTGAATATAGATGCTTGATGGACACTGGGGCCTACAATATGAAGCTCCATGTCAGTTATATCCACAATCACTAGCCATCTTCAGTGGAAACCAAATGGATGACGAATTCTGACACATAGTTTATCAGTCAAAGAGTAAAGGTAACAATAGAAAGTATGGAAATAAATGGAGCTCACCTAAAAATGATAAATAGCATCTCTCTAAAATCAGCAGCAAGCTTTATATGTTATCAGAATAAATAATGGTAATAATAAAAACAGAAATAAAAAAGATCATATGATCAGGAATGAAACAATGATGCCCATTATCACCAATATTATTCAATATTTTTCTAGAAATGTTAGCTTTGTTAATAATAGAATAAAAAGAAATGAAAGGAATTAGACTCACTAGAAAATGAAGAAACAAAGCTATCACTCTTTGCAGATGATATGATACTTAACAGTAGATAATCAGCTAAAAACTGCTATCATCACAATTTTCACAAAGTTGCAGGATATAAAATAAACCCACAGAAATCATCAGCATTTCAATATGTTGCCAATAAAACTCAGCAAGAAAAGATAGAAATTGGGGGGCAGAGGCAAGAAGGTGGAGTAGAAGCACATCCTCTGCATGGTTCTAGCTTCCACCTTCCCCAATTCATGTAAAAGGGGACTTTGAATAAACTCTGTAGCTACAGAACCCACAAAATGACACAGAGGAGCTAACCTCCCACTGAGAACAGCCTGGCAGGCTTGCAGAAATCAACCAGCACAGCACTCTGGGAGCTGAGCCCAGCCCACCACCAAGGTTTTAGCCCCAGGGTGGGCCTGACCAGCCTCTGGCTGGAGGGATTCCAGATCACCAGCAGCTGTGGTGATCCAGAGTTATCAACATGTAGATGATAAGGACAAAGTGAGAGTTCAGTACACTGTGGACTTTGGGACCCAGAGGTTGGGAGTGCAACAGATTTCACCCCCGGGGCAAGAAGCCATTGAGAAGCCTTGGCTGTGCAGGTGCCCCCACATGGCAGCTACAGATTCTGGCCTGCAGAGTGTAGGGGGACCAAGTGACCACTCTGTGGGGTAATTGATCTTGTTTAACCTGCTTCTATCTGGATTGCAGCCTAGGGTGGAGGTCCTGGGGTGTGTGTCCAGCTTGCTAGTGCTTGCGGATGCTTTAGCAAGGGCACCCAACTAATACCTCTGGCAGCTGAGAAAACCCCAGAGATTGGGACGAAGCTCCCCTGTCTGATAGCAGAGTCCTACTGTGGCAAAACCCCAAAGTCAAAGTAGTTGAGTGGCAACATGACCAGGCAAAGGAAACAAAGCAAACAGAAGAATCCAACATTAGAATACTATTTGGGAAACAAAAAGGATCAAAGCATGGAACAGGAGGAAGACAGTGAAGTAAGAATTCCTGCAGCAAAAGCTTCCAAGGAAAAATGAGCTGGTTACAGTCCATAGAGGACCTTAAGAAGCAGAAAAGAGAAGTGGAGAAAAAATGGGAAGAGAAATGAGAATGAGGCAAGAAAATTATGAAATGAGAGTTAGCAGCCTGACTGAGGAAAATAATATCTTAAAAAATAGACTAACTCAAATGTCAAAAGAGGCTCAAAAAGGCAATGAGGGAATGCCTTAAAAAGCTGAATTTGCCAGATGAAAAAAGAATCTCAAAAGCTCGCTGAGGATAATCATTTCTTCAAAATTAGATTGGAGCAAATGGAAGCTAATAATTTTAAGAGAAATGAAAATGCTGTTAAACAGATCCAAACAAATGAAAGAATAGAAGGGAATGTGAAATATCTCATGGGAAAAACCACTGACCTGGAAAATAGATCCAGGAGAGATAATTTAAAAATTATTGGACTACCTGAAAGCCATGATCAAAGAAAGAACCTAGAAATCATCCTCCAAGAAATCCTCAAGGAAAACTGCCCTGATGTTTTAGAACCAGAGGGCCAAATAGAGGTTGAAAGAATCCACTGATGACCTCCTGAAAAAAAGATCTCAAAAATAAAACTCCTAGGAATATTGTAGCCAGGTTCCAAAATTCCCAGATAAAGGAGAGAATATTGCAAGCAGCTAGGAAGAAACAATTTGAATATTGTGGAAACACAATCAGGATAACCCAGGATCTGGCAGCTTCTACACTGAAGTATCAAAGGGCTTGGGATGTGATATTCTGGGGGACAAAGGAGCTGGATTTAAAAGCAAGAATCACCTACCCAGCAAAACTGAGTATCATGTTTCAGGGGAAAATAGGATCATTCAGTGGAATAGAGGTCTTTCAAGCATTCTTGATGAAAAAACCAGAGTTGAATAGAAAATCTTACATTAAGATACAAGAAGCAAGAGAAGCATGAGAAGGTAAACAGGGAAAAGAAAGCATAAGGAACTTATCAAAGTTGAACTATTAATATTCCTAGTAGAAAAACAATAATTGTAACTGATGTAACTTTTCTCATTATGAAAATAAAGGGAATTTATATATATATATATATAAAAATAGGTATATGAATACATGTGAATGTGTGCATATATGTTTACAGGTATACATAGATAGAGGGCACAGGACCATTTTAATAGGAAGGAATGATACTTAAAAGGTGAAATTAAGAGGTGAGAGAGGAATATAATGAGAGGAGATGGGGAGAGACATAATGGGGTAAACTATCTCATATAGAAGAAACAAGGGAATATTGTTACAATGGAAGGGAAGAGTGGGTAAGCAAAGGGGAATGGGTCAAACTTATTCTCATTGAATTTAGGTTGGGGAGGGAATGAAATACACACTAAATAGGGTATCTCACCCTACAGGAGAGTGGGAGGGAAGGGGATGAGAGGGGGTATTATTGATGGGAGGGCAGGCAGGGGGTTAGGGAATTTGCAAGTATCCACTTTTGAAAAGGGATGGGATCAAAGTAGAAAATAGAACAAGTGGGATGTGGGATAGCAGGGAGGGAAATATAGTCAGTCTTTTACAACATATCTACTATGTTAATGTTTTGCATTAGCTACACATGTACAACCTATACTGAACTGCTTATTTTCCCAGTAATGGTGGGTGAGAAGTGAATCTGAAATTAAAAGTTTTAAAATGAAATGTTTAAATATGTATACACATACACACACTATTATTAAAACTATTTTACATGTAATTGGGAAATAAGATATCCAGGCACTGGGGCAAAGAGATCCACCATGCCCTACTGGAAAAGTCGAAGGGCGTAAGGGAGAAAATATGGGAGAGAGCAGATTGGAGGAGGGGATATCTTGTGTGACTGCTATTTTGGGGCAGTGGTTAGGGGAAAACAGGGAGAAAATTTGCAACAAAATCTGGCATAAATTAATGATGTAAATCAGAAGTTAATAAAGCATTTGGAAAATGAAAAAAAAGAAGAGATAGAAATAAAAATTTCATTTAAAATAGTTGTATAACAGGTGGCTAAGTGGCAAAGTGAATGGAGTACCAGGCCTGGAGTCAGGAGGACCTGATTTCAAAGCCAGCCTCAGACATTTAACACTTACTACCTGTGTGACCTTGGGCAAGTCACTTAACCCCAATTGCCCTGTCTTCCCCCCTCCAAAAAAAAGCAAAAATAAAATAAGTGTATACAATATAAAATATTTGGAAATCTACTTACCAAGATAAAGCCAGGACTTATATGAACACAATTACAAAACAATTCACACAAATAAAGTCAGATCTAAACAATTGGAAAAATATAAATTGCTAATGTATAGATCAAGCTACTATTATAAAGATGAAAAATCTACTTAGTTTACTTATTCAGTGCCATACCAATCAAACTACCAATAAATTTCTGTAGACCTAGAAAAAGTGGCAAGAAAATTCATCAGGAAGGACAAAAGATCGAGAATATCAAAGGTATTAATGAAAAAAAATGCAAAGGAAATGGCCTAGCTGTACCAGATCTATAACTATATTCTAACACAGCAATCATCAAAACTATTTGGTACTGACAAAGAAATAAAGTGGTGGATCAATGGAATGGATTACAAGATATACACAAGACATAGTAGTAAATGATTATAGTAATCTACTGTTTGATAACACCAATAATCTCAGCTTTTGATATAAGAAGTCACTCTTTTACAAAAAAAATGGCAGAAAACAGGAAAAACAAATGCAAAAATTAGGAATGGGCCAACATTTCACACTATATATCAATATAAGGTCAAGATGGATACATCATTTAGATATAAAGGGTGATGCCATAATCAAATTAGGAGAGCAAGCAGCAGTTTACCTGTCAGATATATAGGGAAGGCAAGAATGTGTGACCAACAAGAGATAAAGAACATTATGAAATATGAAATGGATAATTTTGATTACATTTAACTAAAAAGTTTTTACATAGACAAAACCAATACAAACAACATTAGAAGGAAAGCAGATTAATGAGAAACTGTCAGTGTTTCTCTTGAAGGCCTCATTTATCAAATATATCGATAACTGAGTGAAATTTATGATATGTCATTCTTCACTTGATAAATAAACAAAGGATGTCAACAAGTATTTTTCAGATGAAGAAATTAATGCTATCTATAGAAATGTGGAAAAATATTCTAAAGCACTATTGATTAGAGAAACATAAATTAAAATAACTCTGAATTTCCATACTCACATCTATTAGATTTACTAAGAGAACAGAAAAGGAAAATGATAAATGTTGGAGAAGATGTGTGGAAATTGGGACCCTAATGTATTGCTGGTGAAGTTGTGATCTGGAGGGCAATTTGGAACTATGTTCAAAGAACAACCAAACTGTATGCATTTTGATCTTGCAATAATCTACTACAATACCACTACTAGGAATCCCAAAGACATCATGCGAAAGGAAAATGATCTATATATGCAAATATATTTATAGCAGTTCTTTTTTGTGATGATCAAAAATTGTAAATTGAGGGAATGTCCATCAATTGGGGAATGGCTGAAAAAGTTTTAGCATGATTACAATGGAATATGATTGTGCTATAAGACATAACTTGCACCAAACTTCAGAAAAAAACTGGAAAGACTTTTATGAATTGATATTGAGTGAAGTGAACAGAACCAAGAGAACATTGTACACAGCAACAGCAATATTGTGCAATGATCAGCTGTAGTTGACTTAGGTCTTCATAAAATAATGAATAAAGACAATTTCAAAAGACTCATGATATTATACTATCCACATCCAGAGAAAACCTATGGAGTCTGAATGAAGATTCAAACATATTATATTCACTTTTTTTGGCTTTTGCCGTTTGTTCTGTTTCTTCTTTCACACCATGACTAAAGAGAAAATATTTTTACACGATTGTACATGTGTAACCTATATCAGATTGCTTGCCATTTTGGGAGAGGGGAGTGGGAGGGAGAAAAAAATTCAAAGTCAAAATCTTATAGAGAAAGAATGTTGAAAATAATATTTGCCTGCAATTGGAAAAAAAAATACTATTTACCAAAAAAGAAAAAAAAATTAAGTGAAATAATGCTTACAAGGAGGTCATATTCTATTAAGCAAGACTAGTATAAAAATTCATACAGCATGCATATAAACTTTAGTTCCATAAAATAACCCTTTTGTAGTTTGATTAGCAAGGCACAAAATAAGTAAATTAACTTAAATTTATTGTTCTTCTTTTTTTTTTTTTTGCTTTTTTGGAGGGCAGTTGAGGTTAAGTGACTTGTCCAAGGACACACGACTAGTAAGTGTGTCAAGTGTCTGAGGCCGCATTTGAACTCAGGTCCTTCTGACTTTCAAGGTCAGTGAATTCACTGCCCCACCTAGCCACCCCAATTTATTGTTCTTTTTATACTGATTTGGTCTACTCATGTACATTTGAGAAAAAGGTATATTACCTTCTATTAACAGTTTTCTCCAGAGTTTTTTCATGTACAATTTCTCAAAGATTCCATTAATATCCTTGACTTTCTAATTTATTTTATGATTAGATTTACCTAACTATGAGAGGAGAAAGTTGAGGTCCTCTATTAGAAGAATTTTACATTAAGTGTCTGTTTTCTCTTGCGATTCATTTAACTTTTCCTTTAAGAATTTGGATGCTATGCCATTTGGTGCATTTATGTTAAGCATAAATATATTTCATTGTCTATGGTTAATTTTACCAAAATGTAGTTTTTCTGCTTACTCCTTTTAATTAGGTCAATTTTTTTTTGCTTTCTGGAGGGCAGTTGGGGTTAAGTGACTTGCCCAAGGTCACACAGCTAGTTTTTGTGTTAATTGTCTGAGGCCATATTTGAATTCAGGTAGTCCTGATTCCAGGGCCAGTGCTCTATTCACTGTGCCACATAGCCCCCCATAATGAGGTCTATGTTTTGCTTTGTCGGAGATCATGGTTGCTATCCCTGCCCTTTTCCCCAAATTATTTATTTATTTTTAGTTTTCAACATTCATTTCCACAAGATTTTGAGTTACAAATTTTTCTCTTCATCTTTCTCCTGCCCCCCACCACGAAATAGTGAGCCTACTGAATACCCCTTCCCCGAATCCGTTCTCCCTTATATCTTTCCCCATCCCCCCCCCCAACCTTCCAGTTGGGCAAGTTGGATTTCTATACCGTAGTGGCTGTATGTCTTATTTCCCAGTTGCACATTAAAAAAAAAAAAAAAAAACATTTGTTTTTGAAAGGTTAAGTTCCAGAGTCTTTCCGTTCTTCCCTCCTCACCACCCCCATTGGGAACACAAGCAATTCAATATAGGTTGTACATGTGTAGTTACGCAAAACATTTCCATAGTAATTATATTGTGAAAGACTAACTATATTTCCTGCCATCCTGTCCCACCCCCCTAATTGTTCTATTTTCTACTTTGACTCTGTCCCTGTTCAAAAGTGTTTACTTCTATCTACCCTCACCCTTAATCTGTCCTCCCTTCTATCATCGCCACTCTTATTCTCTTCCCCCCCCTGCTTTCCTGTAGGGTAAGATGCCCAGCTGAAGGTGTATGTTATTCCTTCCTTAAGACAAATTCAATGAGATTAAGGTTGCCTCATTCCCTTTCACCTTCCTTTTTCTTCTCCTCCATTGTAACAGTTTTCTCTTTCCTCTTTTATGAGATAATTTACCCTAATCTACCTTTCCCTTTCTCCTCCCAATATATCCCTCTCTCATCTTTTAATTTTATTTTTAGATATTATCCTTTCAAATTCAACTCATCCTGTGCCCTCTATGAATACATGTGCATAAATATGCACACACATATATTTATACACACATACACTCTCCTATCCTTACATACATATATATTTATACTCATATATACATCTACATTACCTTCAACAATCCTCATGCTGAGAAAAGTGTAATGAGTTACAATTACTGTTTTTCCATGTAGGAATGTAAATAGTTCATCTTTAATAAGTTCCTTAAGATTTCTTTTCCCGGTTTACCTTTTCATGCTTCTCTTGCTTCTTGTATTTGAAAGTCAATTTTTCTGTTCAGCTCTGTTTTTTTCATCAAGAATGCTTGAAAATCCTCTATTTCATTGAATAACCATATTTAACCCTGAAACATTATACTCAGTTTTGCTGGGTAGGTAATGCTTGGTTTTAATCCTAGCTCCTTTTACCTCTGGAATATCCTATTCCAAGCCCTTTGACCCCTTAATGGAGAAGCTGCTAGGTCTTGTGTTATACTGACTGTGTTTCCACAATACTCGAATTGTTTCTTCCTGACTGTTTGCAGTATTTTCTCCTTGATCTAGGAATTATGGAATTTGGCTATACTATTCCTAGGACTTTTCTTTTTGGGATCTTTTTCAAGAGGATATCAATGAATTCTTTCAATTTCTATTTTGCCCTCTGGTTCTAGAATATCAGGGCAATTTTGCCTGATATTTTCTTGAAAGATGGTTTCTAGGCTCTTTTTCTGATCATGGTTTTCAGATAGTCCAATAATTTTTAAATGATCTCTCCTGGATCTATTTTCCAATGAGATATTTCACATTGCCTTCTATTTTTTCATTTGTTTGGAACTGTTTTATATTATCTTGATTTCTCATTAAGTCATTAGCTTGCAATTGCTCCAATCTAATTTTGAAGGAGTTATTCTCCTCAGTGAGTTTTTAAAATTCCTTTTCCATCTGGAGAATTTGACTTTTTAAGGCATTTTTCTCCTCACTGGCTTTTTGCGTGTCTTTTGCTATTTGAGTTAGTCTATTTTTTAAGGTGTTGTTTTCTTCAGTGTAGTTTTGGGTCTCCTTTAGCAGGCTGTTGACACACTTTTCATGATTTTCTTGCATTATTCTCATTTCTCTTCCCAAATTTTCCACTACTTCTCTTACTTGATTTTAAAAATCCTTCTTGAGCCCCTCTATGGCCTTTAACCAATTCATGTTTTTCTTGGAGGCTTTTGATTCTCAAGGGGGTCTGTGCTTGGCTACCAGCACGTTGTGATAAACTTTCCCTGTAGGCATGCCAGACTGCCTTCAGTGGGAGATTTGTTTCTCTATGTCTCTTTGTGGGTTCTATAAGCTTTAAAATTTATTTAGAGTCATTTATTACAGGTATTGGAAGTGGTTGGAGCCAGAGCTGACTCCAAGGTTTTTCTATTGCTCCTCCACCTTGGATCAAGCCCTTTGCTTTTTTTTAAAACTAAAACTGAAGCACAGTAATTTTCACTACAAAATTTATTTTTACACTGCGTTTTTCTTATAATTAACATACTGATTCTGGTTTCTAATTCTTTTTACAATCCACTTCCATTTTATGAGTGAGTTCATTCCATTCTTATTTATAATTATGATTACTAATTCTGGATTTTCCCTCCATCATGTTTTCTTCTATTTATCCTTCACTTTCTCTTTTTATACTGTACCTTCTTTAAATTCTTCTTTGCTAGTGACCACTGTCTTCTCTTATATTCTCTCCTTTTTATCACCATCCCTTTCTCTGAGTCTATTCCTCTCCTAATTTCCTATTGGGTAACTCAGATTTCTGTTAACAATTGAGTACATAGATATATTTTCCCTTTTTCAATGAATTTATGTGTAATTGAGCTGCCAACATTTTGCCTTCCATTGTCACAACTGTTCTTTACATTCCTTTGTTATTTGAGATCATTTTCCCCATCCTTTCTCTGTCTTTCCCCTCTTCTTATGGCATCCTCTTCCTTGCCTGTCCATTTTTTTACATCATCCAAAGTAATCTAGTTACTTTCACACCTCTTTCTATGTAGAATCCTTCTAATTGCCCTAATAATGATAAAGGTCTTAGGGGATACATGTATCATCTTCCTGAATATAAAGGTAAAAAAATTGATCGTCTTTTCCCTTATGACTGTTCTTTCATGTTTACCTTTTTATGCTTCTCTTGGTTTTGTATTTGTCTTTTTATAATTTTATTCCTTTACTTTCATTTCTTTACCTTATTTTATTTTGAAAGTGATTTTTTAGCTCTTCCAGGAAGTCTTGTTGGGCTTGTGTCCAATTCATTTTTCTACTCTTGGACACTTTTTAACTAATTTGAATTCACTGTTTTCTACCGAATTTGTGTCTTGATCTCCTCTGTTGTCACCATAGAAGTTTTTTATGGTCAAATTGTTGTTGTTATTGTTTTCCCATTTCCCCAGCCTATCTCTTGATATGGTACTTTATTCTGGGCCCTGTTCCTTATGTGTCATGAGGAGGGGTTCTGTCTCAAACTTCAAACTTTTTCACACTGCTATTTTCAAAGGTAGTTATGGGGATTTGGAATTTGTTAGTACTTCCAAGATTGTATGATCTGGGGAGAGTTGTAGTCATTGCCCTCTTGGTCTGCACTCTGGCCATTATCAAGGAAGGGATCCTGAACCTTTGGCATTACAGTAGACCATGCTCCTCAGGGTGTCTTTTCTCTTGGGACAGAAATCATACTGTTCCTCAGGATCCTTAATCCCTTGGGGCACAGTGTTACTGTACCACATGGATTCCACTTTTCCTTAACCAAACTCCTCTGCCCTTGAACTATGATCCAGAGATGGGGATAGGCAGTGAAGTTGCCAAACCATTTCCCCTCAAGACTCTTAGAATCCTCTCGATCTGAGGTGCTTCTCTCTCTCCTTATACTGTGATGCAGAAATGTTTATAGGCAATGGCGTTGCCAAACAGCCTAGTTCTGTGTCCAGCACTAGGCCAGAATTGCCCTATAATATCTTTCTGACTAGTTTCTAGGCCCCTTTACCATACAGCCAAAGTTGCTGCTGTTTCTGTCACCACCTCCTAATCCAGCCACTGTGTTCATCCATGTTTACTGCAGGTCACCCTCTTCCCCCATCTTACAGATCTTTCTTTCAGATCTCCTATCTTGTCTTGGGTTGGAAGGATGTCTTATCCTTACCTTATGCTGGCTCTGCCATTTCAGAATTTGGTTTAAGGCATTATTTTACAGCTGTGAGTTTGACTGACTACTTTTCTATTCCCCCATCTTGGCTCTGCCTCAAGCCATTCACAATAGGAGTTCAAAGCCTCTGGAAGAGTTTGAATGTCACCCAATTGCCAGTTCAACCAGAGTTCCCTTCTCATTCCCCTACTCATATGAAAAGTGTACCAGTCCCCAAGTTCAGACTCCTTCCTTTCCCCATTCCCTAATTCTGTTAGATTTAGATAAAAACCTTACAAAAATCTATCAGGCTTTACTGGTTTATGTTGACTAATTCCCTCTAGGATATCAACTTGACCCAACAGATCGGATCTATTTCCACCTTTTTTCTCCCTGTCATTCCTTCATATTATAAGTCTGTCCCCTCAAAACAAAGCTGGCTTTTTTTACTACTTTGTTTCGTACTCTGTGTTTCTTTGTACTGAGGCTTGGCATCCTGAACCTTCTTAACTCAGTGTGAAGAAAGACTAGAAACTTAGGAATCATTTTACCACCTCTGAAAAAAATTAATGATTCTCAATGAAAACTCTTTAATAATTGAGAGAGGCCTTCTGAAAAACAAAGGCCAGGATATGTGTCAAGATTAATAAAATCCCTAAAAGATAAACAATGACAACTATAAGAGCAAAACTCTCTATCTCTCTGTCTCTGTCTCTATCTTTCTGTCTCTCTCTCCCTCTCTGTGTCTCTCTCTCTGTCTCTCTGTCAGTCTCTGTCTCTGTCTCTCCCTCTTTGCCTCTGTCTCTCTCTCTGTCTCTCTTGCTCTCTCTGTCTCTGTCTCTCTGTCTCTATCTGTCTCTCTCTCTTTGTCTGTCTCTATATCTCTCTGTCTCTCTCTTTCTCTGTCTGTCTGTCTGTCTCTGTCTCTTTTTCTCTGTCTCTGTCTCTCTCCTTCTCCCTCTCTCTCTGTGACTTTCTCTGTCTCTCTATCTCTCTCTCTGTCTCTCTCTCTGTCTCTCTCTCTCTCTCTGTCTCTCTCTCTCTGTCTCTCTCTCTCTCTCTCTCTCTCTCTCTCTCTCTCTCTCTCTCTCTCTCTCTCTCTCTCTCTCTCTCTCTCTCTCTCTCTCTCTCTCTCTCTCTCTCTCTCTCTCTCTCTCTCTCTGTCTCTCTGTCTCTCTCTCTCTCTCTTTTCCTCTCACTCTCCTCCTCCCTCTCCCTCTCCCTGTCTTAATAGGACTTTGAAACAACTGAATCAATTCAAAATTCAGCTAAAGTACCACTTTCAAACAAATTAAAAGCTCCTCTTTGATCCCTCTAATAGTTCTCTTCCCTTCCTTCTCAAATCAGTTTGGATTTTGCTAACACATATGTGTTATAGATATAAAATACAAATCGCTTGAAGTCCCTGATTTCTGTTTTCTTGTTTTTTTTTTTCCTTTGTAGCCCAAGCCCAGTACTTCAGATTTGCAGTGTTTACTGCATTAAATGTTACTTCAACCTTAAATGTTTACTGACAAATTCCTCAATTCTTTTCTTCTCCTGAACATTTCTTTCTTTTATTATTGACTTAATACTTTTTTCAGAACTCTGCATTCTGAAACATCATTGTAATTCTTCTCATCCTTCCCATAGTTCCAAACCCAAACAAAACATAAGAAAATGAAAATGACAGAACACTTTCCTTGTAAAATATTTGAAATGCTCTCTGTCATGAGTACTTAAAGAAACTCGAGAATGAGACAGTCTTCATTCTTTGGCTAATGGGCTCCTAGCATTGAATTTATCAATACTTCTTTGACTGCAGACTTTAGATGGACAGAAAATAAGTATTTCTTTTGGTCTGTTTCAGTATTCATGTCATTACTTCAAGGAGAAAACACTGAGTAGAGATTTTGTATTTAAATATTATGTAATTTAGAACCAAATAGTAAAGAGAGAATTATCCACCACATGTAGTAGGCACAAAATATCCATGACCCAGAATACCAAATTTATTGTAATTGTGTCTTTTGGATACTTTCTTCTTTTTTTTCCTTTAAATGCAACTGGTGGTACTGTGGTAGAGTCCTGGGTCTGGAGTTGAGAAGACTTCAATTCAAATTTAATCTCAGACTCATACTAACTGTGTGATGTTGGGCAAGCCACTAGATTGCTGTCTATCATAGTTTCTTCAACTACAAAACAGGGATAATAATACTTTCTCACAGGATTATTTTAAGGATCAAATGAGATAATATTTGTAAAAAGCACTTGATATATTTCTTGGTAAGTAGAAGGCACTATATAAATGATTATTCCTTTTTCCTTTCCTTTATTTACTGAGCAAAAATATCCTTTTTCTCCCATGGGCTCACATCTGTTTTCTTGTCCTCTTCATCCATTTTCTCATGCTGCTGCTAGCTTAATCTTCCTAAAACCCTCCTTTGATCATGCAACTTTTCAGTGTAAAAAAAAATATATATATATACACATACATACATACATATATATATATATATAAATACTTCAAAGACACTTCATTGGATTATAGGTTAAATTTCAAACTGTTTTATTAAAAATTGAAGAGAATTCCTATATTGGCTTCAATATAGATTGTTGAGATTTAGCTACTATTACATGCAGTAGCCTTCCACTCTACATTAACTGGTGTGACCACTGCATTTCTGATGTGATTTGCTCTTTCCTTTCCCCATACCATTGCTCACATTTTCTCCCTTCCTAGGAATTCCCTGTCTACTGACCTAATTCTCTGAGATCCTTCAGTCTATAAAACAAGTTCTAATAAATCTCCATCAAGAAGTCCCTTATTATTGTAGGAATCTCTGTGCCCAAAATGGGCTGGGCTTAATCAAACTTCCCAAGGATTTCTCAAAGGGTTTTGAAAAGCAGAGATGAGGATGAAATATAATGCATAAAAATGGAAGTCAGAATTATAAACTATTTCTCCTGGATTCATTTGCATGTCTTTATATCAGGCAAGTTACTTAGCTTCAGTGTACCTCAACTTCCTCAGTTTTGAAAGGAGAAGAACAATGCTGTAATGCAAATACTCATGATAGCTTCCAGAGAGTGTTGTGCTATTCTTGGATGAAAGACATTATATACATGCAAAAAGTGTTAGGATTGTGAAACATTTTGGTTAAGGCAATTGCAATACTAAGTCATAATTATGGTAGCACTTTTCTCTAGGGCACCAAGATTCAGAGGGTGCAAAAACTTCAATAGCTAGAAATGCCTAGAAAAGAATGGATCCTTCCTCTTCATCAATGTAATTGTTTTTGATTATTTATTTTATTATTTTTGCACCAGGGATTAAAAAATTGATGTAAGGACTTGTTTTTGTGCTTCTTGCTCTGTAGAAAGGCTTGTTTTGCATTGTTGCCCTAGGAACATTTTATGATATTTGTCCTCTTGCCAAGATTAATAGTTGTAGAGGGCAGCTCTGAGGCGTCTGTTCCAGGTTGAATAATTCTGTCCAGAGTTTGACTCTTGCCTGTTTTCACCCTAAAGGGCTCACATTCTCAGGATATTGGCTCACCACTCTTCTATGCAAGGGAGGTTCTCAGAATATCCTGCCCATCTCTTGAATCATGATAACCGAGATAAGAGAACAAAGCAGTCAAATATGAGAACTAAGGCATAGGGAAGTGTTCCAAGAAAGTAGCTCTGGAAGGCTATGCTGACTATGCTGTTTTTGGTGGGTTTTTTTGGGTTTTTTTCTATATATATATACTTGGACCCTCATATGAATAAATTGGCTCAGCCTTCACTGACCTGCCTGGCCCATTCTCTTTATTTACTGCTCCTCCATAAGGTGCCTCACTTGTTGCTGGCATCAGATAGTCACCAGCTGTGCTACAACATTCTAAATGATACTGCTTCTTTTTACCATAATTAAAGTCAACTACAAACTTATATTGTTTTCAGTTGAAACTAAAGGAAACTCTCTCTCTTTCTTTATCTCTCTCTCCATACATATATATCAGCCATATATTAGACTAGATTATCTCAAGATCCCTTTCAGTTCTCCTGCTAATTTTGACTCCTATTATCTAGACCAATAGAATACCCTTAAACTAATTTTCAAATATTATGTTTTTATCATTGTTGATTTTTGAGATAAGGTCTCCTGATCTTATCCAGGTAGAAGTCACTTAAAGAACTGACCTTACAACTGATTGGTATAGGAGGTTTAATAATAGCTAACATTTCTATAGCTCTTACTATGTGACAGGCACATTCCTAAACACTTTGTAAATGTTATCTCATTTGAGCCTCAAAACAACCCTGGGAGTTAAGAACTACTATGATCCTCATTTTACAGATGAGAAAACTGAGGCAAACAGAGGTTAAGTGATTTGCCCAGTGACAGACAGTTAGTAAGTATCTGAGGCCATATTTGAACTCAAGTCTTCCTTACTCTAGGCCCAGAACTGTATCCACTGTACCTCCTGGCTGCCACAGGAAGCTATTTCCTGCTCTGCTTCTGACCTTGGACAGCTTGTCCTTCTTTAGATAGCCTTCTGGTACTCTTCTTCCTGGTGGTTCATCTCCTGGAAGTGCATCATATTGATGGTAGCCTTGTGTGGGCATGACATCTATTTTATCCCTATGACTGGTCAAACTGTAGAACTTGATTGATCCACTAGCCTCAGTTTACCCATTATTAATAGGTACTACATGTCTGTATTACCACACCCAGTCAAAATGGAATGAATTCTCTATTAACAATAAAAATATCTCTTGTTTTTGAAGGGGATTTTGTACCCTAAACTAAATTAAGTGATTGCACTACAAATTATGGAGCTCTGTTCTTATTTTGTCTTTCAAAGGAATGTGAATATAGGAACAGTAATATGATGTGATGATTTGAAATGTATTGATTGCTCTTCAGATGTCCTGTTTCAGTAACTAGAACAGGCTGACAATCAGTAGCATTTGAAATTTGCCCTTCTTTTGGCTTCCTCTTTGACAATTCCTTTACAAAGACACAGCACCCTGGAGACTTTGGGGGCTGTCATAGGTGTTGTTGATAGGGATGAGAAGACTAGAAGAGATCTTCTGAATTTTTTTAGATGATTGTCTCTAGAGAATACATCCATGACTATGAGGACTCTAAGTTTAGCAACTTATTTATTAAATGTTTTAGATCTGACCTCCAAAAATATTTACTAAATTGGGTGACATTAAATATATGACACAGTGCTGATTTATGCTTATTTGTTATATAGCACAGTGCCTTCAGAAAATTTCTTTGGAGCAAAATTCCATTTTTTTAGTTAAAAATGGTCCAAGTGCTTTTAATTCTATAAACTAGAATAGCTTAAAAAACAGTAATTAAAGGGCAAAATGTAATATTCATATATTAAAGTAACTACTACAAAATACAGGTCTATGTAGTGGTTTCCTTTAAAGCATATGCAATAAAGAAATCAGTAATTTGACAACTCCATTTTCAATTTCATAAACATTGTCCTTATTTTGCTTTTGGATATCTATATTTATTAGATACATTACTAATAAGGACAGACTTCAAAAAATTAACCAGAAACTCTAAATTTCATTGTCAAGCTAGTAGGATGGAATGGGTATTAAAATTAACCAAGTACCCCTACCTCGGCATTAAAAGTATAAATTAAGTGTTTTGTAGCTACATTCAACTCTTATTACACTTAAAAAATGGTTAGACCTGACCAATTTTGTACCTAAGATATAAAACTTTTCTCAGAGTACTATTTGCATAAATAAATTATATTAGCAATACGCATTTGCCTTTGGTGGGGCTAACTGTGTGACTTAATAAGAATGTAAATTATGGGTTAAAAAGTATACATGGTGGGGCAGAGCCAAGATGGTGGAATAGAAGCAAGAACTTTCCTCGGCTCTGGCTTCCACCTTCCCCAATCTATGTAAAAAGGGGATTCTAAACTAACTTTGGAGCAGCAGAACCCATAAAATGACACAGAGAACCTAACCCCCAGTTAAGGACAGCCCAGCAGTCCAGCAGGAATCTGCCTGTGCAGCACTCTGGGAACCAAGCCCAGCCCCATGCCAAGGCTTTAGCCCAAGGGCGGGCCTGACCAGCTACCAGCCAGAGGGACTCCAGATCAGCTGCAGCTGTGGCCATTTCCAGATTTATCAACACATAGATGCAAAGGATGAAATGAGAATTCAGTGCAGTCTGGACTTTGAGACCCAGTAAGTGGGAGTGCATGGCTTTTGCCCCCTGGGGGGAGAAGCCCCTGAGATGCCAGCACAGCCAGCCAGTGCTGAGTGGCAGCTTCAGCTCCTGGTCTGCAGAGTGTAGGGCGACCAAGCACCAGTCTGAGGGGTAATTGCTCTTGCTTTAACCTGCTTGGATCTGGATTGCAGTATAGGGTGGAGGTCCTGGGTTGTGTGTCCAGCTTGCCAAAGCATGTGAGACCTCAGAGAGGGCACCCATCTAATACCTCTGGTAGCTGAGAAAACCCCAGCATTTGGGACAAAAGCTCCCCTGTTTGGTGGCAGAGTCCTACTGTGGCAAAAAGCCCAGGGGTCAAGTGACTGAGGGGCAACATGACCAGGTAAAGGAAACAAACCAGACAGAAGATTCCAACATTATACTCCTATTTTGGGGACAAAAAGGAGCAAAGCATGGAACAGGAGGAAAACAGTGAAGTTAGAACTTCTGCACAAAAAGCTTCAAAGGAAAATACAAGCTGGTTACAGGCCATAAAGGACCTTAAGAAGCAGATAAGAGAAGTGGAGAAAAAAATGGAAAGAGAAATGAGAACAATGAAAGAAAATTATGAAATGAGAGTCAACAGCCTGACTGAGGAAAATAATACCTTAAAAAACAGACTGACTCAAATGGCAAAGGAGGCTCAAAAAGGCAATGAGGAGATGAATGCATTAAAAATCCGAATTTGCCACATGGAAAAAGAATCTCAAATGCTCACTGAGGAGAATCATTGCTTCTGAATTAGAGAAAATTTGACATTCAGATACAAGAAGCAAGAGAAGCATGAGAAGGTAAACAGGGAAAAGAAATCATAAGGAACTTATCAAAGTTGAACTATTAACATTCCTACATGGAAAAATAATAATTGTAACTTATGAAATTTTTCTCAGTAGTTGAAGGGATTAGAAATATATATGTTTATATATGAGGGTATATGGACATATGAATACATATGTGAATGTGTGTATATGCGTTTACAGGTATACATAGATAGAGGGCACAGGACCAATTTAACAGGAAGGGATGATATTTAAAAGGTGAAATTAAGAGGTGAGAGGATTATAATGAGAGGAGATGGGGAGAGACAGATTGGGGTAAACTATCTCATGCAGAAGAGGCAAGGGAAAATGTTTAAAATGGAGGGGAAGAATAGGAAGGCAAGGGGGAATGGGTCAACCTTATTCCCATTGACTTTGGCTTGAGGAGGGAATGAAGTGCACACTAAGTGGGGTATCTCACCCTCCAGGAGAGTAGGGGAGGAAAAGGGGGATGATGGAGGGGAGGGTGGGCTGGGGGGGCGGAGGTTGGAGGCACCCACTTTTGAAAAGGGACGGGATCAGGGTGGAAAGTGGAACAGGTGGGAGGTGGAATGATAGGGAGGGAAATTTTACACTATATCTACTATGTTATTGTTTTGCATTGGCCGCATATGTACAGCCTATAACTGGGCTGCCTATCTTCCCAGTAAGGGGGCGCGGGGGGGGTGACAAGGAAGGAAGGGAATGAATCTGGAATTGAAAGTTTTAAAATCAAATATTAATATATATATACACATGTGTGTATATGTGAATACTATTATTAATACTATCTTACATGTAATTGGGAAATAAGATATACAGGCACTGAGGCATAGAGATCCACTGGAAAAGTTGAAAGAGGTATGGGAGAGAATATGGGAGAGAGCAGATTGGAGGAAGGCATGTAATGTGGAACTGCTATTTTGGGGCAGTGGGTAGGGGAAAAATGGGGAGAAAATTTGTAACTCAAAATCTGGCGGAAACGAATGATTTAAATCAGAAGTTAATAAAGCATTTTAAAAAAAAGTATACATGGCCCTGGTGTCAGGAGGACCTGAGTTCAGTTCTGGCCTCATACATTTAACACACCCACACACCCACACACACACACACCCACACCCACACAAACTAGCCGTGTAACCTTGGGCAAGTTACTTAACCCCAATTGCCCCCCACAAGGCAAAAAACAAAAAAAGGATATATGATATTTCTGGGAAGATATTTTGCTTGGGCATATAGATATATTAATTTTTACTCTAGTAGAATAAAATAAAGGGAAAAGGGATATTTAGACGAAGATCAGGGAGGAGGAGGGATATCAATGTTGTTTCATCAAATATAATTATTATGAAATTCTTCATCTTAACAAAATTCATGATTGCATCTCACTGGCATGTCTCTCACATTGGTGGATTGCAACACTACTATGCCTTAGTTGGAGTTCTATGTAGCTTGCCATGATTAAATATGGGTCACCTGGTGACCTTGGTTTCCCTTTGGGAAATGAGCTTATAATGCTTAGCTAACATAACATTAGGGTGCTAAGCAATATATATTTGGATAAATATGTAGAATTCTATCAATTCAGTAGACCCTATCAGACCTTATACTCCATGGACCTAGTCTGTCAAAACCTAGGAGCATCAAATTAGAAACCAAGAGTGGCATTTCAATAGATTTTTCTCAACTCTAAGCCACTTGACAAGATTCTAATTGGACAAAAAGTGACTGTTTTGAATTGCCAATGTAATTTATTAATTACTTCCTTTAAAGTATATATTTCTGTGAGAAATGCATACAATTACAACCTCCCACCAATCAGATTGGCTGATATGACAGAAAAGAAAAATGATAAATGTTGAAGGGGATGTCAGAAAACTGGGACACTGACACATTGTTGGTGGAGTTGTAAACTGATCCAAAAATTCTGGATAGCAATTTGGAGCTATGCTTAAAGGACTATAGAACTGTGTATACACTTTGATCCAGCAATGCCGCTACTAAGTCTGCCTTCCAAAGAGATCAATAAAAGAGGAAAAGAACCCATCTGTACAAAAGTACTTATAGCAGCTATTTATGTGGTAACTAAAATTAGAAACTGAGGGGATGCTCATCAATTAGAGAATGACTGAAGTATATGATTGTACTGGAATATTGTTGTGCGGTAAGATATGATGAGCAGGATGATTTCAGGGAAAAAAGTATAAAGACTTACAGGAACTGATACAAAGTGGAATGAGCAGAACCAGAAGAACACTGTGTACAGTACCAGCAATACTATATGATGAACAACTGCAAATGATTTAGGTTTTCTCAGAAATGCAATGATCCAAGATAATCCCCAAAAACTCATGAAAAACACTATCCACCTCCAGCGAAAGAACTGATGGCATCCTAATACACACCAAAACATACGACTTTACTTCCTTCCTTCCTTCCTTCCTTCCTTCCTTCCTTCCTTCCTTCCTT
>NW_027185809.1:48489237-48539330 GCF_028583685.1 Petaurus breviceps papuanus
TTCCTTCCTTCCTTCCTTCCTTCCTTCCTTCCTTCCTTCCTTCCTTCTTTCCTTCCTTCCCTCCTTCCCTCCTTCCTTCCCTCCTTCCTTTCTTCCTTCCTTCCTTCCCTCCCTCCTTCCTTCCTTCCTTCCTTCCTTCCTTCCTTCCTTCTTTCCTTCCTTCTTTATTCCTTTTTTCCTTCCTTCTTTTTTTATTTCTTCTTTCCTTCCTTCTTTTATTCCTTCTTTCCTTTCTTTCTTTCTTTTTTGCTTTCTTCCTTTCTTTCTCCTTCTTGTTCAAGTTTTCATACACAAAATGATTAGTATGCAAATATTATGATTATGATTTTACATGTAAAACCTATATCATATTGCTTACCTTCTCAGGGAGGGGAAAGATTAGGGAGAAATGGATAGAATTTGTAACTCAAATCTTTTAAAAAGTCAATATTAAAAATATTTTACATGTAATCAGAGAAAATAAAACATTAAACTAAAGAAAGAAATGAACACTACAGTGTTATCAGTTATTTTTATGTACGTGACTAGCATTTTTTATCATGAGTCTTTGGTATTATATTGAATAATTGTATTGCTGAGAAAAAGCTAAGTCATTCACAGTTGTTCATCATGCAGTATTGCTGTTACTGTGTACAATGTTCTCCTGGTTCTGCTCATTTTACTTTTTATTAGGTCATGAAAATCTTTATAGGTTTCTCTGAAATCATATATAATCAAAACCATAGAATATATAAAAGTGACTGAAAACTACATACCTGTTGTGTGATTATAATAGCAAAGACTTTGTTGTGTTTGTAGGCAATAAGGAAGGAACTCTTACATAGGGGTAGGAAGATTACAGATAGGTGATGATAGTGGCAGTAATTTGCCAAAGAAGATGGGAGGAAATTGTATCAAAGATAATTAGTTGATTTGGGATTATCTTTGGCAAGGAGCAGAGCAACATCTTTATCATACTTGAACAAAAAAGGATGCAGTAGGCAATGATGTCAAGTGTTTAGGCACTTGTGTTGGTTTTGATAGACATTTTAAAAAGTCTAGTATATTTCCAGATAGAACAAAGGCCCAATAAAATGAATGTGTTCTATTAAGCTAATTATTATCCTTTTTGAAAAAGAGCAGAAATTTTCAAAGTATAAAGCGGGAATGACAGTGACAAAACATTTTCATAAATTTTAGGGGGAGGGACAAAACAACTTTAATAGTGGTAGCTCCATTTTGGTTATTTCTTTGTGTGAGAATCAAGGGTTAATGTCATCATGAGTAGATAAATCCAAGTCATAACATCAGGTAACAAACAGTTCATATTTATTATTTCTTTTCATGCTGAAGGCCAAGCATGATTTTGATGAGTTCAGTTTGTTTTACATGTACCTTAGAGGGCAAAGAAGATCATGGCCAAAAATAAGGAGGTAGGGCATGTTATTGGCAAAATCAAATCCTTTTAAAATGCAGTCACATTTCAGATAGCTCTCCTATAGTATTAATCAATACTTTATCATTAGAATTCAAGTCACCCTTAGATGGTAATGTCCGCAGTAAGAAATAGATGTTATTTACATCTATGGGAAAAAGATAAGGAATTTTGCGTTCTCTGTAATATTTCTCAAGATTAGAAGCATTAGTTACAAACCAGTGGATTGCTTATGAAAGAACAGATGATTAGACCACAGTTTCACTTTTAACCTTCATTTCTACAGAAGAGGAGTTAGGATAATCAGAGGTCTTGGCTTATGTTTCAGTGCACCTGTCAGGGCCTAGCTAAAGTAAATTGGGAAGTTGAGGATTTCTGGCCACTGGCTTGGTCAAGGATATGGCTTCACTGGAATCAATAAAAGATACTAATAGAAGCTCAGGGTGCTAAATGAAAACCAGCCAGAATGGTTAGAAAACTGAAGAGGGAGTTGAAACCTCAGATCCAGTGTAACAGATGCGAAAGAAACTAAGCATGAGTTGGGTTGATTGGAATGGAGTTCTAAGAGCAAAAAACCAAGCTAAAATGACAGAGAAATGCTGAAATACAGAACATCTAAAAGAGGTATATTATGAAAATCAAAACAATTCTGAGGTACCACATCATACCTATTAGATTGGCTAATATGACAAAACAGGAAATGATAAATACTATAGAAGATGTGGGAAAACTGGAAGACTAATGCATTGTTGGTGGAGCTGTGAACATATCCAACCATTTTGGAGAGCGATTTGGAACTGTACCCAAAGAGCTATAAAAATGTGAATATCCTTTGACCCAGCAATACCACTTTTAGAGCTTGTAATGGGAATGTAAATTATATTACAGAGCTGTATCCAAAAGAAATCATACAAATGGGAAAAGGACTCACATGTACAAAATTATTTATAGCAGATCTTTTTGTGGTGGCAAATATTGAAATTTGAGTGGATGTCTGGCAATTGGGGAATAGCTGAACAAGTTGTGATATATGAATATAATGGAATACTATTGTTCTATAAGAAATGATGACAAGGTGGACTTTAACAAACCTGAAAAGATTTATATGAACTTACACACCACCTTGGCTCTACTCCCCCAACCCCAAAGTAATTTTTCTTAAGTGTAGATCTAATGAAGTCATTCCTTTTCTCATCAAAAATCATTGCTTCCCTATTGTCTGTGAGATATAATATAAAATCTTTTTTCTTTTAAAGCCCTTCACAGAGCAATCATAATCTATTCTTCTAACCTCATTATACATTATTGCCCTTCTCATACTCTACAATACAGCTAAATTTGCTTTCTCTCTGTTCTTATACATGATACTGGATCTTCCTTCTCTGTTCCTTTAGATGGAATCCCTCATGACTATAATGAATTTCTTCGTTACCTCTGTCTCATAGAATCTATCTTTTTCTTCAAAATGTAGCTGAAGTATTCTTTTTACATAAGGCTATCTTCATTTTTCCAACTGTTAGCACCCTCTTTCCTTACCTCTCATGCATTCATTCCATATATAGATATTTACACATGTATATATGATATATATGCATATATCTGTATACATATGTATAGATATACTTACCTCCTCCAATAATAAGAAAGCTTCCTAAGAGTAGAAATCATTTTATTCTTGATATTCATATCCTCACTCACTGACATTTAATAATCACTTAAAATATTGAATTGGATATCATCTTCTGTAAAATGGGGATAATAATATTTGTGTGTTTATCAATATTTCTTGGATACATAATATTTGTAAAATCCAGGGATGCAATGTTGGAAAATAATATTGACCCTTCCCTCCTTATCATTAAAGAGAATCCAAAAGCAGAAACCCTGATAAGGAAAAACAAGAAGGATAGCAGCATGATCTGCTAAAGAAGGATTATCATAGAATTACCAACAGAGGTTAAAAGAACCTATTTCCATTTAAGATTTCCATTTCTGTTTTAGAGTTATATACTTATTCTAAGTCATGCATATTACTACAATTGAACTGGTCATTGTATACCTGAGCCTGATGTTATGGTAGTTCTAATCATGGCATGCTATGATTTAGCACTGAACCTCATTTAATAAGTGATGAAATTGAGTTTCAGGGAGATGAAGTTACTTATCTGAAATTATACAAGTAATAAAAAGACAGGTAGATCAGTCAATAGTTGGACCTGGAGTCAAGAAGACTCAAATCCAGTCTCAAACAACTACCTTTGTGACTATGGACAAATCACTTAAGTCCTGCCTGCCTCACTTTACCCATCTGTATAATCAGGATAAAATTTATTTTCTAGGCTTGTTATGAAAATGAGATGAGACTATATTTGTGAAGCACTTTGAAAACCTTAATGCCCTATAGAAAAGTTAGGGTTTTTTTTGTTTTTGCTTTTTTTTTGTATTTTTAAGGAAGAATAAGAATTCTAATCCCAGTTGCCTAACTACATATTCAGTGTTTTTTCCACTGCATTACACTGGTTCCCACAGATACTACAGATATCGGAGGAAGGCCATCATACCAATTGGTCAGAGTTTTCTGAGCAGGTTCATGTTTTGTGATTTTAGGGATGGAAGAAGTATTTTACCAAACTGAGATAACAGTTTCCAATAGTTTCACCATCAGCCAGCTGTGCTACCTGCAATTCCAGATATTAGAATTAAAACTTTTGGTAAGGGTAATATCTCCATGAGGTCTCTGTTAAAATGAGACTGCATTAACTTAGATAAGAAGCATGATAGCTTACTATTATCTACTGAAAACAGTTTGTCAAAGGAACACAAAAGACATAGGTTTAAATGGGAAGGAAGAAGACAGAAGACATGAGATACTACCTGAATCACTTGATTTGAATGGAATGTTATGATGAAGAGTGCTAGCAAAAACAGAAAATTATATGGTGTAATACCAATGCAGTACCCATAGCAGCCACTATGAATATGCACACACATTTTCAGGGTAGATATGCAAAATATAATAAACTCTCTTCCTAAAAGGCAAAAGCAAAATATTTCTTTGGAACATCATTAGGATGTCAGGAGGTAAGATTTAACAGGGTATTTATCACTAATCCAGGGAAGGCAAACATCTTAGGCCTTCTTTCTTTTAGCTCTCCCCACAAACAAGGTCCCCTAGGAAAAATTCTTCCCTCCACCCACTCAAGCTGCTTCTCTCTCTCTGCTCTTCTGCTCTGCTGTTCTCTGCTGTCTCTCTCTGCTCCTCTGGGCCTACTTCTCCCACTCTGAGCTCCATGAAACCCAGGCTCCATGTGACTCAGGCAGGTCACATAGGTTTATCAATGGGTGGTGAAGCTCTTCCTATTCCATTAACACTACATTTGGACACACATTTTGGGGGCCCTGAAATGAGAAGGATTCAATTTATGCCAATAAAATAAAACTAAAATCACTGCTGATAGAGAAATAAAATTTGGATGGCAGCATGAGGTTTTAGTCTAGTAGGGGCGTTACTCACACACTAAACACACATACACATACTACATTTTCACATCCATAGCTATAGTAAATGATATTATTGGTGAAAGTGAAATTCAAAAAGGAAGGAAAATACTAATGGGTATTACAGGAAAAGAAGGAAAAGGAGAAACTTTCTGGAGGAAAACATTTGCCTTTGTGAACATTTGATTTGGATTTTCAAGGATGGATAGGCATGTAGCAGGCAAAGAAGGGAAAGAAGGCATTCTAAGAACAGGGAGGACAGAGAAAGACCAACTTTTGTCCTAGGCTCATGTTCTGGAACATCACGAGGTAAGTAACAGCTTCAACTTCAACCTTGGCCTAGGCCTTCTACCTCTTCTTCCTCTAGTTTGGCTTCAAAGTTCGGAAATATTGTTTGAAAAGTTTGAAGGATATTATACATATAATCTTCTCATCCATATCCTAGGCAAATTCCTAGATCAGCTGACAACAGAGTCTGAATTAAGAGCCAAGGATGAGCTCCACCTAGGTTCATAGTTCCACAAGGAAACCAGCTAAGAAATGATATCATGTATAAGGAGAACATCATGAATAGGCAAAGAGCACTTCTAGCAACCAGGAACTCTAAGTGACCCTTTTTTTCACATGCATTCTCTAATTTTGAACACATTTTCTCCCTGATGTTGTATGTATGTGATCTATGAGGAAAATCAAATTAGTGAAGACTCAAGCAGATGACCTTACAGAGTGATCCCCACTCTCCAACACTTCAGGCATAACCTTAAAATCCTGAGAGAGAGATGTAGTCTTGCTTAAAGACTTAACTCTTGAGAAGCCCAGACAATTCGGTGCACAGAGGCCCAGACAATGCCTGATCAACATGGAGGCAAGTTGATACACCAACCACAAGGGCCATTTCCAGGCCTATTACTGCAGAGCTGGAATTGGACAGAGCTGGGTAAGAGTCAAATGCAGGGCCCTGGCAGTGGCAGCAGTTACTCCTAGGACTACCAACCCACAGCCTGGAAATTTTAGAAGCCTCTACCTGACCTTCCAGGGACCAGGATGACAGAGTGAACTCCAGCTGTTCCAATACCTCCCTCCTCCGAAAATACAATAATTATGGTCCCAGAGTAAAATTTTAAAAAGCAAAGGTTTGGGAACCCTAGAGGAAGGGGTTGGCTAAGGACCTCCTTCAAAATGGGAAAAAAAATAGACTACAAAGACAAGGACTCTAGAATCCTATTATTGTAAGAGGGAGGAACCAAATTCAGAAGGAGACAGTATTGACTCCACACCCACAGCTGAAGCTTCAACAGGGAACTGGTCTCAAGCACAGAAAGCATTTTAGATGAGCTCAAAAAGAACTTTGAAAACCAAATTAGAGAGGTAGAAGATAAAATGAATACTTCTTTTAAAATAAAAATTGCCAAATTAGAAAAAAAAACATTACAATGAAGAAAACAGCTCCCTAAAAAGAAAAATATGTGAACTAAAAACAAAATCTGAACATATGGAAAAGGAGCTTCAAAAAGTGAAGAAAATAATTGGCTAAAATTAGAATCAACCAAATTGAAGCAAATGGCTCTATGAAGAACCAAGAATCAGTCAAACAAAACATCAAGAATGAAAAATTAGAAAAAAGAGGTAAAGTGTCTCAATGGAAAAATAACTGACCTGGAAAACAGATCCAGGAGAGATAATCTGAGAATTATAGGTTTACCAGAAAATCATGATGAAAAATGAGCCTGGACAACATCTTCCAAGAGCTCATCAAAGGAAAACTGCCCTGAGATCCTAGAACCAGAGGGTAAAATAGAAATCAAGAGCATCCACTGGACAACTCCTGAAAGAAATCTCAAATTGAAAAGTTCATGAAATGTTGTGCCCAAATTCCAGAAATATCAGGTAAAGGAAAAAAAAAATACTACAAGCAGCCAGAAAGAAACAATTCAAATATTGTGAAACCACAGTGAGGATTGCACAGGATCTGTCAGCTTCTACATTAAAGATGGGAAGAACTAGAATATGATTTTTCACCAGGCAAAAAAACTTGGGTTACAACCAAGGATCACCTATCCAGAGAAACTGAACATAATCTTCCAGGCAAGGAGATGGCAATTCAATGATATAATAGACTTACAGACCTTCCTGACGAAAAATCCAGAGCTCAATGGAAAATTCAATCTCCAATTACAAGACTCAAGAGACATAGAAAGGTAAATAGGGAAAACACACACACACACACACACACACTCACAACTTGTTATTTAATTAGAGAAAACTATTTACATCCCTATATGGGAAGCTGATACCTGTTAATACTAAGATTACTATACTTATGGCTACCTCTAAAAGGGATATAGATAAATAAAGGGTGTGGGTATAAGAATGATAAAAAAGAGACATAAAGCTTATCACAATAGAGGGAAAGAGGGGAGGGAGAGGAGCATTGCATGAGATCTATTCTTGTCAATCTTGGTTTGAGGAAGAAATAACATACTACCTTAAGTATAAAACCTATAACACCATATAGGAGGGGGGAAGGGCTAAGGAATGGGGGTTAGTTAGAAGGGAGGGAAGAAGTAGTAAGGGGGAAGGGTAGGAAAAGGGAGTGGGGCTGATAAAAAGGGAATACAGAGGGAGGCCATGGTCAAAACTAAAACTCTTAAGGAGGGGAAGGGAGCAGGGGGGGAAATAAAAGCATAAACAGGGGAGGGAATAGGATGGAGGGAAAGAAACAGATAGTAATAATAACTGTGAATGTGAATGGGATGTAGTAACCCATAAAACAGAGGCAGATAGCAGAATAGATTAAAAAACATTATCTTGCTGTATGATGTTTACAAGAAACACATCTGAAACAGTGGGGTACACACAGGGTAAAGGGAAAAGGCTGGAGTAAAATATATCATGCCTCAGTTAAAGTAAAAAAAAAAACAGGGGTAGCAATCCTTATCTCAGACAAAGCAAAAATAGATCTAATTAAAAGAGATAAGGACGGAAACTATATCCTGTTAAAAGGCACCATCGAAAATGAAGCAATATCATTAGTAAACATTTATGCACCAAGCAGTACAGCATCCAAATTCCTAAAGGAGAAATTAAGGATGTTAGAGTAAGAAATAGATAACAAAACTATACTAGTAGAGGACTCCAATCTCCCCCTCTCTGAGCTTGATAAATCTAACTTCAAAATAAGCGCGAAAGAATTTAAGGAGGTAAATAGAATCTTAAAGAAGATAGATATGATAGACCTCTGGAGAAAACTGAATGGGGATAAAAAGAAATATACCTTTTTCTCAGTGGTACATGGCACATATACAAAAACTGACCATATACCAGGGCATAAAAACCTCACAATTCAATGCAGAAAGGTAGAAATATTGAATGCATTTTTTCTCAGATCATGATGCAATAAAAATTATGTGTAATAAAGGGCCATGGAAGGATAGACTAAAAACTAATTGGAAACTAAATAACTTACTCCTAAAGAATGAATGGGTCAAACAAGAAATAATAGAAACAATAAGTAACTTCATTCAAGAGAATCAAAAATAATGAAACAACATACCAAAACTTGTGGGGTACAGCAAAAGCAGTTCTTAGGGGAAGTTTTATATCCCTTAATGCATACATAAATAAAATAGAGAAAATGGAGGTCAATAAATTGGGCATGCAACTGAAAAAAGCTAGAAAAAGAACTAATTGAAAATCCCCAATTAAATGCTAAATTATAAATAATGAAAACCAAAGGATAGATTGATAAAATGGAATTTTAGGAAACTATTGAATTAATAAATAAAACTAAGAGCTGGTATTATGAAAAAACAATAAAATTGATAGACCCTTAGTCAATATGATTAAAAAAAAAGAAAGAAGAAAACCAAATTATGAGTATCAAAAATGAAAAGGGTGAATCAACCTTCAATGAAGAGAAAATTAAAAAAAATAATAGGAATTATTTTGCCCAATTATGTTCACATAAATTTGATAATTTTAGTGAAATGGATGAATATTTACAAAAATATAAGTTGCCCAGATTAACTGAAGAAGAAGTGAACTACTTACATAACCCCACTTCAGAAAAAGAAATTGAACAAGCCATCAATGAACTCCCTAGGAAAAAAATGTCCAGGGCCAGATGGCTTTACTAGTGAATTCTACCGAACATTTAAAGAACAATTGACTCCAATACTTTACAAACTATTTTGGAATATTGGAGAAGAAAGAATCATACTAAATTCTTTTTATGATAGAAATATGGTGCTGATATCTAAATCAGGAAGAGACAAAACAGAGAAAGAAAATTACAAATTTCCTTTATGAATATAGTTGTAAAAATTCTAAATAAAATATTAGCAAAAAGACTACAGCAACTCATCACAAGAATAAAACACTTTTATCAGGTAGGATTTATTCGAGAAATGCAAGGGTGGTTCAGTATCAGGAAAACTATCAGTATAATTGATCACATCAACTACCAAAGTAGCAGGGAGCATATGATTATCTTAAAAGAGGCACAAAAGGCTTTGACAAAATACAACACCCATTCTTATTAAAAAGACTAGAAAGTATAGGAACAAATGGAGTCTTCCTTAAAATAATAAGTAGAATCTATCTAAAACCATCAGCAAGTATTATATGTAATGGGGATAATCTAGAAGCATTTCCAATAAGATCAGGGGTGAAACAAGGATGTCTACTATCACCCCTCTTATTCAATTTGGTACTAGAAACATTAGCAGTGGCAATAAGAGAAGAAAAATAAATTGAAGAATCAAATTAGGCAAAGAAGAGGCTAAGCTATCACTCTTTGCAGATGACATAATGATATACTTAGAGAATCAAGTAAAAAACTACTTGAGATAATAAACAAATTTGGCAAATTTTACAGGATACAAAATAAACCTATATAAATCCTTGACATTCCTATATATCTCTAACGAAATCCAACAGCAAGAAATAGGAGAAATCATATTTAAAGTTACTGTAGACATTATAAAATATTGGTAATCTACCTGCCAAAACAAACCCAGAACTTATATGAACACAATTACAAAACACTTTTCACACAAATAAAGTCAGATCTAACTAATTGAAAAAAACATCAATTGCTCTGTCTGCACAGAGCTAATATAATAAAAATGATAATTTTATATAAATAAATTACATATTTAGTGCCATACCAATCAATCAACCAAAAAATTACTTTGTAGAGCTAGAAAAAATAGTAGAAAATTTCATTTGGAAGAACAAAAGGTCCAGAATATCAAGGCAAGTAATGAAAAGAAATGATAGGGAAGGTGGCCTAACCTTGCCAGATTTTAATCTGTATCATAAAGCAGCAGTCATCAAAACTTCTTGGTACTGTAGGCTGAGGAATAGAGTAGTGGACCAATGGAATAGACTGTGTACATGAGACTCAGCAGCCAATGACTATAGTAATCTACTGTTTGATAAACCCAAAGACCCCAGATTTTTGGATAAGAATGCACTATTTGACAAAAACTGCTGGGAAAACTGGAACATAATATGGCAGAAATTGGGCATAGTACAATATCTAACACCGTACACCAAAATAAAATCAAAACTGGTGCATGATCTAGGTATAAAGGCTGATACTGTAAGCAATCTGGGAGAGCAAGGGATAGTTCACCTGTCAGATCTATGGAGAAACAAGAGTTAGAAAGCATTATAAAATGCAAAATGGATAATTTTGATTACATTAAATTGAAAAACTTTTGTACAAATAAAGCCAATGTCATCAAGGTTAAGAGGGAAGTGGAATATTGGGAAAGAACTTTTACAACCAATGTCTCTGATAAAGGCCTCATTTCTAACATATACAAAGAATTGATTCAAATCTATAAGAATACAATCCACTCCCCAAATGATAAATGGTCAAAGGATATGAACAGGCCGTTCTCAGCAAATGAAATTAAAGATATCTAGAAGCATATGAAAAAATGTTCTATATCACTAGTGATTAGAGAAATGCAAATCAAAACAACTCTGAGGTACCACATCTCACTGGCCAAATTGACTAAGATGTCAAAACAGGAAAATGATAAATGTTGGAGATGATGTGGGAAAATTGGAACAGTAATGCATTGTTGGTGGAATTGGGAACTGATCCAGCCATTCTGGAGAGCAATCTGGAACTACGCTCAAAGGGCTATAAATAAGTGCATATCCTTTGACCCAGCAATACCACTTCTAGGGTTATATCCCAATGAGATCAGAGAAGTGGGAGGACGACCCATATGTACAAAAATATTTATACCAGCTCCTTTTGGGTGGCAAAGAAGTGGAAATCAAGGGGATGCCCATCAAATGGGAAATGACCAACAAATTGTGGTATATGAATATAATGGAACACTACTGTGCTATAAGAAATGAGGAGCAGATGGACTTCATAATAACCTGGAGAATCTTATATAAACTGAACCTGAATGAGAAGAGCAGAACCAGGAGAAAACTGTACACAATCACAGACACAACGTATATGTGATGATTAACTTCAATAGACTGGGCTCCTTTCAGCAATGTAAGATTAGAAGACAACTCCAAAAGACTCATGAGATACCTAAATCTAGAGAAAGAGATGCGGAGTCTGAATGAAGATTGAAACAAGCTACTTGCTCTCTTTCTTTTCCTTGTTTCTTTTTGTTTCCTCTTTCCCACGGATCATTCCATCAGTTACAATCCTTCTTTACAACCTGACTAATAATTAATGTGAAGATATTTGTAGATCCTATATTTGAGTGCATGCCTCCATGATGGGGGGGAGAGGGAGAAAATTTGAAACTCAAGGGATTGTGGAACTGAATGTTATAAAATAAATGTAAATTTAAAAAAAATGACCATGGGGTTAGGGGAGATTCAGTTTAAGAAGATCTATGTTCTAATATTAGCTTAGCCATTTATTTATGACCTTGGAAATCAGGGTAATCATCATAGACTCACTAGGCTTTTGAACTCTCATCTATAAAATGGTAATAATGACAACAGTCCTCTTAATCAAGGAGAGTTAAAAATATTTGTGTTATCTTTGACAAATCCAAAGAAAATGACTTAACTCATTTATATTAGAAGGATTTAGGATAAGGATCCTCAAGGGTTTTGTGGTTACATATTGATGCCCTTATCTTTTTCTTTTTTTCTGTCTCTGTCACTTCCCATTAACCCTGCCCCACCCACACGCCCCCTCATCTACAACCAGTGAAGACCATCCTTGACATCAATTGGTACAGTTAATTGTAACTCCCATGTGTAAAGTGAATATGAGCCAAGCTATGGAAATGGATTGCCAGCTTTAAAAGATATTGAAGTTTGGTCCTAACTGTAGTATGCCTATGCGTATAAAAGGAGTACTTGAGTAATAATGATAATTGTTCTAAGAATCATTTAGATTATCTTTTTTTTTACTTTCTTTTTTCTCTCCCTCCATATTCCAGCCGTCTGTTCCAATCCCCCTTTTCTCCTCCCTCCCCCATCTTCCTCTTTCCCCGCATAGCTCCACCCCCCCTAGGAACCTCGTTTCTCTTACAATTTTATTTCACTTTAGCTACCACTGGAAGTTGAGTCCTATCTCTTTATGGAGAGGGGAGAGGGAAGAAAAAAAGCACTTCTTCAAATTTGACCTTAGTCCATTAAATTCAATCTGTCTAGTATTTACAATAACAATCTTCTTTTAAAAAATAAAATTTATTAATTTTTAGTTTTCAACATTCAATTCCATAAGATTTTGAGTTTCAAATTTTCTTCCCATCTCTAAAAATATGGAACACTTCACAGATTCGCATGTCAACCTTGCACAGAGACCATGCTAATCTTCTCTGTATCTTCCAATTTTACTATATGTGCTGCCAAAGTGAGCACAATACCACTCTTCTAATTAAATTCTAGGGTTGATACAGGAAGGTGTAGGAGGAAGTGTGACCCAGAGCAGGTCAGGGTCACTCTGGTCCCTCAGTTTAGTACCACTTCTCCAGATGGCTTAGCAAGATGGATTATCTCTGTGGCATCCTCCTTCTTACTGTATCTTCATCATTCTCTCCATAAGCCCTCTTCGGTATATAGTCTTGACCAGTGGTGGGGAAAGCCACATGTGGCCCTCAAGGTCTTCAAGTGTGATCTTTTAACTGAGTCCAAGTTTTACAGAAGAAATCCTTTTATTAAGGGGATTTGTTCTGTGACGTTTAGATTCAGTGAATAGTCTTAAGACAATCAGTGGGATTTCTACCAGAACGTGTCCAAGGCCATTGAAGGTTTAAGGAATAAAGAAAAAATGATTATCAAGTAGACTATCAATTCCTTGACTTTATCTCTCATGCTACCCACTCTGACTATGACTCTGTGAATGAAGCCAAAAAGATTGGTTATACAAGTAAAATAAATCAATAAATTTGATAAATATAAAATATTGCCTCATTCCACACCTCTAATCCAATACCTCTATTCTGAATGATAGGAAGACTGATTCAATGCCTTTTAACATTATGATGAAGTAATGACAACAATAATAATAGCTAGCAATTATATAGGATTTTAAAATTTGCAAAGGGCTGTACATACATAATCTTATTTGATTCTCACAAAAATCCTGGAAGTTAGGAGTTGTTATCATCCCCAATTATACAGATAAGAAAATTAAGGAAGATAAAGTTTAACTCCTCTGCCCAGGGTCACACATTTATTAAGGCTTTGAAATTAGGTCTTCCTAGTATCAAATCCTGTGCTCTTCTTACCCACTGCACCATCTATCTGCTTCTGTATTACTCACAATTTTTAATAGTTAATAATTGTTTTCCTTTATATGTATATCATTCTCCTCATTCTGGTTATTTATCTTTGTATCAGTTCAAGTGAGTCTTCCCAAGTTTCTCTGAAATTTAATTTTTGTTATTTCCTATGGTGCAATTATTTTCCATATTATTTGTAGAACAAAGTTAATTTACTTTGTAGGAAATAAGGAGACACAAAGAAATTTTCAGCAAAGGAATAGCATAAGTGAACAATAGTTGAGGATTCAGAAAAAAGACCTAGTGATAAGCTAAAGACTAAGCCTATTTCCCAATTTTACCCTAGATTGGGCCTGTTGGTTGTTGAGACAGTACCAGGTGGGAGATATATGGCAGCTGAGAAATAGCCATTATTTTGCTTTCTTAGACACAGGAACTATATCCACACATCTGTAATAGGCATTCAATTAGCTCTTAGATTCTAGATGTCAATACTGAGGTTATAGAAAAGATCATTTTTAGGAATCTGAATTATATAGAGGGTATCATTTCCTTCTTTATGAATTACTCCTGTAAGGAACCATGCATTTGGTCCCATGATCTCTTTCTGCCTTCTAGACTCCTTTCACAGTTATAGTGTCTAATAGCTAGCGTTTATGCAGAGGTTTAAAGTTTACAAACACTTTACAAATATTAACTCATCTGATCTCTGTGAAAAGTTTGGGATGTAAGGGCTATTATTATTTACATTTTACAGATGACGAATCTGAGAAAAACAGAAGGTAAGTGACTTGTCCTGAGTTATAAAACTTGTATCTTAGGTCAGATTGGAATTCAGGTCTTCCTGACTCCTGATCCAGCTCTCCTAACCAACTAGCTACCCAAGGTTAAAAGGATATGGAAGGACTTAGAAGAGGTGTTCTTAGGGGCATAGCTATCACTGTGCCAGAATCATTATTCTAATCTTTTCTCTTTTTTGAGCAAACCCTGGTGCCTGATACTTTGAACTAGATATGACTCTGAAAGGAAACTCTCCTCATCCTACAGATGAGGAGACAAAGGCTCAGGCAGATTAATCAGCTTGCCTAAAGTTACTGGGAAAATAAATAGTAGAAATAGATTTCTTATAGACCCAAGTGGTAAAAGAAACACAAACATAGAAACACAAGGAAAGCATCTACCCATCAATATTATGCACCTAGATCAATCCTGCTCCATTTCACAGAAGACTGACCAAGCTCTTGCACTCTTCCTCCTTCCAAAGACATAGTTCTTTAGGCAAAATAGGCTACCTTAAATACTAATTCAGAGGTTCTGGATCTTCACTCTTTTATAATCTACCTATAGAAAGTATAAAAGTGAGAGAAAGACTGGCACCCTCATGAGATCTATTGGGAGAAGATGCAGCCCACATGCCCAGGTAGATAAACCCTATTGCCTCTCTGATTTTAATAATCACAGGTATTTGACCCCTCACTTAATATAAATTACTATGCTTCCTAAATGAGTATACACATGAAATCCTATTTTAAGTCAGGGATATTTTCTATTATGTATTCCAGGAAATTGATCTAGAGAATCACATAAATTCAAGGATGAAAATATTTTCACATATACTCCTGAAAACCTAGATGACTTTAGTAGATGCCAGAGTATTTACAGAAGGAGGAGAAAAGTATGCCATTCCAATAGGGTCAGAGTTTCTTGGACATTGTTATGGTAAATTTTTCTATTTTTTAATAGTAAACTTTCATGAAAGGAATATCTATATTATGGCTAGAAGAAGCGGATTAAATGTTTGGAGCTCACATGCTAGCCTTTAACTTAAGTAACTTTAAGAGTTTCAAAGTCTGTTCTATTTGTTAATTCATTTGATTTTCATAACAACTCTCTGTTACAGGTAGTATTGTTATCCTTATTTTACAGATGAGGAAACTGAGACACACAGAAGGTGCCTCAATTAAGTTACTTGTCCAAGATCACACTAATATGAGGCAGGATTTGAACTCAGATCTATGTAACTCCAGGTCCTAAACTCAACCACTGTGACAACTAGTTACAGAAAGATAGCCACATGAGAGCAATTCCTATCCTAAAGAGAGACAAAAATATATCACTTAAATAAATTAGTTAGAAATATATATTGTGAAGGTAGCAATTATCAGGGGTATTCTCCCAGGGAAGACCTTCCTAATTACTTTTGTGATGGTTGCTTCATGAAGACTCACAAATCTTCTGCTGATTCAGGCATTAGTCTCTCATTCTATAATCACAGTCTGGTATAAGTAGACAGTAGCTTGTTTCGTGGAGTTTCAGTTATGATATCAATCCCCACAGCAATGTTCAAAATAATATAAACCAACCCAAGGCCTGAGAACTTTAAAATTACAAGGAAGTTTATCACAAACAAAATTCGGCCACAAGGCTTTGTTCTTTGGGGAAGTATGATTGCCTCATCAATTCTGGCCTAGGCTTTTTGTAGAAATGACAGAATCAACAACCCAAGAATTAACACTTAAGCTATAATGGTTTAGTCAAATTGACTTTTGTGTAATGTGAAATTATCTCTTTCATTTTAAAATTATCATACAATATATTTGTTAATGCTGTTGATTTATTATTTATTTAAAATGCAAGGTTTTTTAATAGATCTTTCAAGGTAAATATGGGGTTTTGAAAAAACGTAATATTGTCTCTGGTATTATTAGTTAAAAACACCATGCAAAGATCTGTTACTAGATTATTTCAACATAACCACTATGCTTGTTTTATACACAGAAAGATAATTTTCTAATACGTTCTGTATTATTTTTAAAATTACTATCTGTCGTTAAATAGGCATGTGTTGCTTGATAAATCAATATGCTTGTAAGATTGAAAAATAAAATAAATGATTTTCTACCAAAAGCATAGAATGAGACTACTGATAAATAAAAACATTTTCTAATAGCTTAATAGTAGAAATTATTACAAATGTTTACAACATATATAGATGGTTATAGAATAAATTTCTTTGAAATCAACTGAAGGAAAGAAAAAATGGGCTATGTTATATTGGTAGAAAAATTTAATTTATCCCAAAAGATAAACACACACAAAAAAATTAAAGGAGTAAATTTTGCTATATAATGTGCTTTTTAAATTTATTCCAAGACATAATCTGTTATTATTAAAATAACATGAAAACAGGAAGGAAATATGTAATTTTACTTTCAAATATGTTGTACCAAACCCATTCTATAATCTATGAGAGGCTCATAGCAGAGGTTGATGTTTCTCCCCTGTTTAAGGTGACTGTAATCTATTTTGCCTCAGTAAATGAGAATAGATCTTGTCATAATGTGTTTCTATGGTAACTCATTTTTTATGATGAATATGAAAGTAATGAATCTCATGGGAAGTTTGTCCTTTACAGCAACTGGACAAATAAATATTTTATTTTTCTTTTAAATTTCTTTTTAAGATCCTTTGTTTCTAAGATGTTGGCCTATTTTATTTGAGTAGACCATGACAATTCAGATGGAGTTGTAGAGAGAAGTTGAGAGTAGAAATACACATTTAAAAATAATCTTCACAGTCAGAGATAAGGAAAAAATTATGTACAGAAAGTTAGGGGAAGTGATTTGTCCAAGGGTCACAAAAGTAGTAGGTAGAAAAATTCAAATTCAAATCCAGAAGACAAAACAAAACCAACCAACAAACAAAAAACAAAATGGTAATGAGCCTTTATTTCTTTCTGTATGAGAATCATTTCAAGCAACTGTGAATAATTGAACTGGAAAAGATCTATGTTTGGCCAAAGTAGACTGTGCCATGTTACCAATGAGAACATATTTTACTTGAGTAGACAGAGTATCCACCTGGAATTCTAGAGAGAAGTTAAGGTAGAGATACATATTTAGGAGTCATCTTCATAGAAGTGATAATTGAATCCATTAAAAAAATAAGATAACCAAGGACAAGATGGTAGAGAGAGAAAAGAGCCAAAGACTGAACTTTCATGAAAATCTCTATTTAAGAAGTGGGAGAAGCATAGGCGAACCATGAGAATTCAATGCAATGGAAGCCAAGGGAAGAGAGGAGATCAGTTGGTAACCATAATGATTCATTATGCCTTAAGGTTTACAAAATCACTTTTGTCAAGTAAATCTCTAATATACATATCATCTCCATCTTATAGATGAGGAAACAAAGTCTGAGGGAAATGAAAACATTGCCCAAGAAAGTGTTAGGTGTGATACTCAAGACTTTAGACTTTAGAATCCTTGGTCAAAGTGTTTGCATATAATGCCTCAACTAAAGAAAAAAGGCCCCTAAGATATGGGCAGAATTTTTATAATAACCATGTACAATTTCTTTTTCTTTTTGTTTTCCTCTATCTCTTTCCTAAAGGAATGAAGATATTTTGAATGAAAGGCAGCTAGGTGGTACAGTGGAGAGAGTGCTGGGTCTGGAATCAAGAAGACTCATCTTCCTAAGAAATCTGGCCTCAGAAACTTACCAGCTGTGTGACCCTGAACAAGTGTTACTTTAACTCTGTTTGCCTCAGTTTCCTCATCTGTAAAATGAATTGAGAGAAGGAAATGGCAAACCACTCCAGTATCTTTGCCAAGAAAACCCTTAATGGGGTAATGAAGAGTCAAACACAATTGAAAAAAAATTTTTTTAAAAAGATTAGAATAATAGTATTTAGAGTTGAAAAGGATAAAAAAATCATTAAATCCAATCTCTTCATTATACAGATAAAGAAATTGGGGTCCACAGAGATAAGGAAAGTGACTTATTCAAGGATCATAATTCAAGCCTAGAATAAAATTAAACAGATTGGTAGGGGCCTTGTTTGTTTTTGCTTTGTGGTTTTTATTTTGTTTGTTTTTCTTTATGAGAATCAGTTAAAGGATTAGAGTGGCTAGACTGGAAAAGAGACTGAGTGTCATGATAGCTGTCTTTGGAACAGACTTGAAATGTCAAAGGGGCAGATTAAGGTCAGATGTATTCAAGAAAAGGCTGACTGACCATTTATTGGGTATGATAGAAAGAAACATATCGTAAAATCCAATTCTCTTTGCAATATATTAAAAATATAATTTTAGGTTTTTTTATAGTTTCTAATGTCCTTCCCAATATGGAAATTTAGTGATTCTGTCTTCTTACTCCAAATCCCAAATCCATTCCCTTATGCCATGCTGCTTCTATGCTACATGAAATTCTCTAGAACCAGCCATATCTAAATGTCTATATAAGCATAAATTTCCATGAAAGCAACCAATGGAATAGAAAAGAAATGGAGAACATATTAACGTCTTTCAGACCCATTGTCTGATTCTCTGTAAGCTGGCCCACTGATGTCTCTTAGTCCCAGAGCATATAGGCCAATGCTTATTTTCACAGCTGTGTTGATGACCAAACCTTCTACAGAAAATATCTGAATGCAAACAGCCCATGAAGAAATATAAGGATTGCTAACCTGGTCAAGCCTCCTAACTCTTAGAACAATTGTATACCTCCTAGACATAAGCCTGGACTGTTTCCACTGGTGTGATTTAATTGATGACAGCTAGGGAAGGCAACAGTGATTTCTTCCATCTATGTGAAACTTTTCTTCCACAGAAATGAAAGCATTTTATAGTATCTTATTTATCCTCATTATATCTCCATGAGGGATGTCAGAGCAACAGATTCTCTTCCCCATATAAGAGGAGGAAACTCTGAAATAGAAGATGTTTTAAATAATGTATGTGAAGTCGATCAAAAGCGCATGAACAGTTAATAACAGAATTGGGAATAAAAGTCAGATTATCTGAATTTAGTTGATGTAACCCTTTCTGCTAAATTATAAGTCCTAGAACCTTTTCATCCCTTGAGGATCATCTCACAGAAAGCCCCTCCAACCCTCTTGACTCCTTTCCTTAACTTGAAGTTTCACAATTCCTCTCTCCCCAGTGACACCCCCACAAAGACCCCTCAAAGCAGAAGTTTTGTAAACTGTGGAGGGAGAACAAAACATTATTTCTCTCCCTTCTATCTAAAAGAACTGCTCTCTTAATGAGGAAATTGTAAGGAAAGGAGAACACAGAAATATCAATAATCTTTTTTCAAACCCCATAATATCTTTAAAGTAGATAAATATTATTATTTCCATTTTGCAAATGAAGTAAATGAGGTTCAGTAAAGTTTAGTGATTTGCCAAAGTTCACAGATGTAGCATGTAGCAGAGGTAGGAAATAAATGTACCTTGTTTAAAATGCAATTCTCTTTGAAATACATAATGCTGCCTTTCATGGTAAAAGTTGGAGGTGAGCAGAGAAGCTTGAGAGTCAATAAGGTGAACATGATTTTCAGACTTTGAAGAGCAGTGGAGTAACTTAATCATATGGAGGGAAAGTGTTGTCCTAATAAATTATTCTTTTGTCTCCAGACCTTAAGGACTTTGGTCTTTACAAGGCCCTCAGTAAAGTGAGATATGGTAGATTAGACTATGTCACCTAATAGCAGTCAAGTGAGGCCTTAGGGAAACTGAACAAATCTTATTTCCTTTTAATTTAATGTGATTTTACTTTTATGTTTGCATGCTCCATGTTCTTTATCATTCTAGGAAACGATGTTCTTTTACTTTAATAACACCTTAATCACAAGAAAAATTTATTTATTTCCCTTTATTTGTTGGATTAATAAGGTCCTTCCAGTTGCTTGACTCATTTTTATTATGAATATACTAGCAATATTTTGAGACATCAATCCAAAATATAGCTATATCTAAGCACCCAAGGTTTTGGATAGGTATGCCCCAGCATCCTAAAGATAAAATATTTCTGATATACTTTTTTCCACTTATTTCTCTGAGAGTGAAATTGGGACATGCATTGAATGTGGTGGGCCTGGAATGAACAGAGTCCAGTTATGTGCTTACTTTTCTAAAGTCGTATCTCAGTGGTTTTAATTAAAGAGGAAAGGAATTGTTCGTGCAGCTTGGTTTCTTTGTAAGATCACTCCCTAGTAAGAGAGAAAGTAACAAACCAGAAATAAGTAATGATGAGGGTCCCAAAACCCATCAAGTCTTACAGTACATTAGTGTCTAGTAATTCTTGTGATTATTCTATATCTAGCTATAATTGTGTGCTGATGAGGATGTATAAGTCTCAATACTATGCTAAACACTGATTCTTCAACTGTAATGTTACAACTGATGGTAGTGAAAACTTTACCTAACACACAGGAGCTGAAATTAGGAAGAGAAACAAATATCCTGATTGCAAAGAACTGTCTTGGCCAATTACCTAATTTAGAACTAAATAAACTCTGATATAGTCTCCTTGAATATGTAAAAAATAATACCTAAAAATAGGGTTCTTTCTTGGGTGATGGGGGGGGGGCTGCCTATGGCACACTGAATATAAATCTCATGATAACCTGGCCTATTTGGAGAAAGAGTTAGTAATAAATGAATATCTCTCTATTCTGTTGTGAGAATCAAACAGATAATCCATGGACATCATTTTGCAAACCTTAAAGCAGCATACAAACAATTGACTTCATGGTGATTTCTCTATATCCTAGAGAAATATTTAAAATTCTGAATAAATACGGAAAAGCAAGTTATATAAGTAGTCAGAAAGAAATGACTGACTGCCACAGGTTCAAAAGGAAAGGATGCAGTGGCAAAGTAGAACCCAAGCTAATTCAGCATTTCAGTTGCTTAGAAGTCGTGCATAGTGCTACAATGATGTCCTGCATTTAAGGGAAACAATTTCTGATGTTGAAGAGGTCAACAATCTCTCCTCTTTCCACACATCGGGAAGTAAATGCTCTCTAACTGGATAGTTATATGGTAAGGGTTACCACAGTGATACCAAAAAGAGATAGCAGAGTCCAGTGTATAACTTCTTTTTAATTAGAATTTGTTGAAGGATAATGGACTGTATATAAAGATTATCGAAAAGCGTGCTTGAACATGACTGCTTTTGACACTTCTCTTGACTTAAAATGGATCTTCATGTTTCATCAATTTCTCTGTCTTTGGAGAACAATCTGCAGTTAATCTCTAGCAGATGATCTCTTCAGCAACAGGCATCTTCAACAAAGCATTCCTTGGGAGAGTGCTATATGAGAATTTTTTCCTTCTTACATAAAGTTAAAGTTCTAACTGACATAATTTATTAGCAAAGTCTCACTTGAAGTCATTGCAGCATTAATTGGCAAATATACATGTGGCAAAACTTGTGGACAGTCATTTCAGAATTTCTGGTTTGCATTTTATGCCACTCAATACAGGTGGCTCACCTCGGGGTGAGGTTTGGAGAAAATTTATAATAGACAGGTTCTCAAAATTTGTCAAGGTATGACAAAGACTAAATGACTTTGGGTGATAGAAGTTATCACAGGATGGACAGCAAAATTTAGATTATAGTCATTACTCTAAGAACGACCTATTGAGAAACTGCCAGTATATCTTATGGTTATGTATGTGTGTGGTTGGGGGAGGAGTAGAGAATAAGTTTTATTCAAGCTTCCATAAAAATTATAAAGGGAAGGAGAAAACTGTTAAAGTTTACCATGCAAATTGGAAGTTGACAAAAAGCAATATGTAGAAAATCTACAAGTTAACTCAAAATACAAGCAAAAGAGCTAATAATAAACATTACTTAGTTTCTTCTAATTAGTAAAGAAGTTTCCATAAATTATCCTTATGTGCATTTTCAACAAATGGCAAAATTGAACTGAATCCAATCCTGGATAGATATTTGTTTTATCATTTAGCCTTACATCCACAGACAAGTAGTAATTTGAATTATGAAGTGGGTCCTAACATCTCATATCTTGAGCTGAGTCACAGTCATCACAAGAACCAAAACAAATGATGTCAAAGAACAATTATACTGATAAAACCATAACCTCTAGAAACTCTCAGGTAGTTCTGTTACTTTGAAATATACCAGCATATATTCCAAGTACAGTATACTTTCAAATTCTCTTCTGGTATTTGAAGTCTTTACCATTTAAGACATAATTAAAGAATCTTGGAAAGCTGAGTAGAGCAACCTAGATTAGTAAAAGATTATTCAGAAGGATTTGTAAAAAAACAAAAAAAAAAAACAAGAATTGGAATCATTTATGATGGTGTGAAAATGAACACATACTTATATATTTTCACAAATATGAAGGATGGCGGTCACTATTTGCTCTACTGACCACTGATCAAAAGAGAATCCCTTTTTCCTGGTTTCTATAGAGCCCTCCACCAGGCACAAAGAATAATTTCCTGACATCTAGTCTATTAAAGAACCTCCACAAGCTATAGTGTTTGCAAAATCTTTCTTAGAGATCTTAAGAATGGGATAGGTCTTCAGCTAACTACCATGCTATTAGGAACTCAGAGCAGAGATAACACCAACTAGCATTCACATCGTGTTTACGGTTTGCAAAGTACTTTAGAGACATCTTATTTCATACACACAATATATATCCCTGAGGAGTAGGTGCTGTAATTACACCCATTTTTCGGATGAGGAAACTGAGGCAGGGAGAGGTGTAGTCAGAATGACTTAGAAAAACCGACAGGAGAAACTTGACAGTAGGACTAAGGATTATATTCATTAGTGTGGCCTAGTCTGCATTTTGAATATCCAAGGGGGGAAAGGGAAAAATAAAAACAACTATATGTGCTAATTTTCATAGAATAAATGAAAGATCTTAAAATATTCATATATCTATACACAGATATGTATATATACACACATGAGTAGAATATATAGACACAGATATGTATATATAATTTGTGTGTATGTAAATAAGCATGCATATATAAGTTCTAAGGCATTCATTTGGAGATCTAATGAAAGAGCCTAAAATCTAACAGATGACATGATGAGTTATTTACCTCATGTTTTAATGCTAGTAGGAATTTCATTAACTAATATCTTCTATCAATCATTCTCACTATTCCATTTTAGCATAGTTAAGTATAATGTTGCTAGCAAATATGGCTAAAGTTATTAAAACTGAAAAATGTCAGTATAAATGGTTAAGTTATTAAGGCATTATTATTATATTAATATTAATGCTAAGAATAAAAGCTTGCATTATAAAACATGCAATATGATGTCATCAATTCAAAACCTTAATTTAAAAGGAGATAATTCTAAACAATAATTTTGTCTTGATACTATGAAAGCCCTAAACTGCATATATCCCTAGATTATCATACTAAAAATGGAACTTATGTCACTGCGTCTGAGGAGAAAACAATGAAAATGGAAAGCTTTGTAGGAAATAGAGGACTACATTAGGTTCCAAATTAAATGCCTATTTTGTGGTATAGTTTTTCAGCTTCACAGAGATGAGATTAAGTTAAAGCAAAAGCCAATAATGCCACTATATTCCTAGAGTGTCAGAGATGACAAAATATATAACAGCACACCGCAGACAACCTAACTAAATGAAGTTAACAAATATAACATAAAGAGACAGGATTCCACAATATCTAATTGATCTTGAATCCAGGAAGGCCTGAGTATAAGTCCCACCTATATCACATACTGGCTATGGAACCATGGGCAAATCATTTAACCTCTCAGTGCTCTAAGCAACTCTCGAAGACAGTACACTGCAAAGAAGGTGTTGGCATATATGAGCTGACTGAGTTTTACCTAGGAGCTCCTTCTAACAAGAAAATCATTACTCTAGGCCCTCTAGACCCTATCCCTAACAAATGTAGAGAGAATGTGACATTAAGGGCATTGAACTCAGTGCCCAGGTTTTGCTGTTCTCACCTTTCCAATACTTTTCTCAGTACTCTCACTTCCGTCATTACCTCCAACAAGAACAATGAAGTTGTCTGTTATCTTGGGGAAAAATAGAAAAGAAAAGTCCATGGGATCATATATTTTGAACTGGAAAGGACTTTTGAGACCAATTAATCTAATCACTTTATTTTTATAGATGAGGAAAATGAACCCCAGAGAGACTGTAATTGGTCAATTTCAAAATGAGAGAACTGTAGACACGATTATTTCTATTGTAGATACAGGATTTTGTTGGCCTTCATATTTTTTTTCCTTTCGATATTTTTGAAGGTTCGTGATTTTGATATATGCAGTTTTGCCATTTTGGTGGCAGATCCTTGGTTTTGGAAAGGCAGATTAATTCAACTGTTGATGGTATGGTGTAGTAAAAAGAACACTGGCTTTGGAACCATAAGCCTTGGGTTCAAATCCCAGTTCTTGATTGCTGTAAGATGGTAGGAAAGTCTCTTTGCCTCTTTGGGGCCTTATTACTTCACTTTAAGAATGAGAATATGTAGCAAAATTATCTTTATATTCCCTTTTACCTCAAATTTCTGTTGTGTCTAAGTCAAGTATAATTATGTCAATAGATAATTGACCTTCTAGTCTAAAGAACTTTTAAAGGCATTTTGCACATGTATATGGGAATATAAATATTAAGTAACATAATATTTCTCATTTTCTAAGATTCTCTGCTTTCTCTTAAGTTTCTAAGATTCTTTTTTCACTCATAATTAAATATAAAACTTTGCTGTTTGGGTTATAAAATTATTGAAGGATAAAAAAATATATTTGTGATTGTTAAAAATGTCACAGATCAGTAGCTACCAAGGATGATTAGTCTACAACATCTTCTACCCATGCTCATTTGATGATCACTTTGATAGATCTACAGTTTCATGACTATAGACATTCCTTCCAGTCATAACAGCCCTATCCCATCTTCTCATTATTTATATTCTTCCCCATTAAAACAAACAACAACAAAAATAAACTTGTCGTAGATGTTTGTACTACTTTGAAGAACCTTTTCTCATTCTTCTAATGTGTTATGGGTATCAATACCACACTTGTATCTATTATCCCTCTCTTTGGCTACCATGTTTTCAGGACATATCTATTTTTGATATTTTTTACACCACTTCCTACACTCAATTCACTTCATCTGTTAGTCATATATTGTGCCATACTTTAGTAGTAAGTGCTTAACAAATTACTCTTAGGGGCAGTTCGGTAGCCTAGTGGATAAAGCATCTGCCCTGGAATTAGGAGGACGTGAGTTCAAATATGACTCCAGACTTTTACTGTTGTGTGAACCTAGGCAAGTTATTTAACCCCATTGTCTCAAAAAAGAAAAGAAAAGATTGTTGATTCACCATCTTTCCATAACCTTGAGTGGGGGGGCAAGTATAATTTAAGTTATTCTGAAGTCATGGTGTCTTATTGAAAGCTATGAGAATATACATACATGTGCATATGTGTACATACCTGTGTATCCACATCTCTATATGCCTACTGCAGCCAGACACACCTAGGGACCATTGAAAGCACTTTCCCCTTTATGACCTAAAAACACATTGAAATGACTAACATATATAACAAACTGAACAGCCATCCAAACCCATCAAAAGATCCTAGGACCCTAGGACTTGAAAGGTGTTGGTACTCAACATGTTGCGATTGTATGGCATGCAAAACTGGATCCGTAACTGGATTACTATAATACATCCCTCACTCTTACGGACTGCTCCTTTTCCCCTTTCCTCCCTGGCTATCAAGATCGAGAAGTATAGGAAGATGAAGAGTCTGACAGAGCCTCCTAACTGGAAACAACAGTACCAGGAGCTCTTTATCCCTTTGTCTAAGGGCGAGTTGCTGCAGCATCTCCTACAAGAATTTCATTCTAGTCCCTCTGAGGAGGCTGCTATTCGGGAGTTTGCATTCCGAACTGATTTCTACATTTCGTACCAATATGACCAAGTGTTAAACCAGATGCAGGAGTTATACCATCACATCCAATCTCATCGCGATACTCCCAGCCAGCCTCCGCAGAATGATCTCCAGAGCCAGTACAAAGGACAGGAAATCGTCAGAATTTTGGAGCCCATACTAGACCAGGCCAACTTCTCCATACTGTCGGAGGATATTCTGGCTTTTTCCATGGCGGTGCATAACCCGAAGGACACCGTCAAGGTCAGGGTCGACTTGGAACAGTATGCCTTCATTCGGTTCTGGGCTCTGGGCCACCACAAGGGGAAGTCCTCCAACAAGGACTTAAACTTTTTCACTAATCTGGCATCGGCTGAGAGGCACCATTTTAAAAGAGTGGTGCTAGTTGCACAAACCAAAGAGGGCTGTGTGGTACTCAAGAGTTTCAAGGACACACCTCTGGATTGGCTGGAATATTTGTTGCCTGGGGTGAAGACACGGACGTCCAAACTTCAGTTAATCCTGCTCAATTCCATGGTTCTATTGTCGGGTATGGTGACTTTCATCAATGTGGGCATGGAGGCAGCATCTTATCTCCATATTGCTGCCTCCAGTCTCTTGCTGTTCTTCATTGCATTCATGGCACATCGAACCATTATGATAGGCATTTACAGGCGGAGGCTGGATGATCTGAACTTGATCCAGCTGCTTCATTGTCTTGGGGCCTCTAATAATTCCGAGTTAATCACTACACTGGTGAAGAGGGCGCAGGAAGAGCACACCAAGGAGGTTCTGCTGGCCCACAGCTTCCTGAGAAGGTTGGAGGAGGGTGTGCCTTCAGAGGAGAGTGACCAGTGGCTGAAGAAAAATGTGGAGAGCTGGATCTCGAACCGCCTGGGTTACGAAGTGAGCTTCAATGGGACCCGAGCACTGCAACACCACGACTTTCTTCTTGCCAACATGGCCGTGGGCCCCCTGCCCAGACTTTTTAAAAAATCTAACCCTCATTGGATTCGACAGCACTCCAAATCCCTGTACCGTCATCATATCTTTAGAGAGCATGAGAGAATGGGCTACTTCACCCAACCATTCATTTCTGGCTGGCTTTCAGCTTGGTGGTGTGTCCAGCATCCAGTGCAAAAAGATTCCAGAGACTAGGGAGAAACAATAGTACCCAAGATTCCCTCCCCACCCCAAGTGTTCTGCCACCACCTGTCTCCTGGGGAAGAGAACTTGGAATGCATCTGTCCCCCTCCCCAAGAACCTCCTGTCCCCTTCAAATTCCAATCCTTTCCCCTTCAACTCTATTTCAACTATAGATAACGTTTAAACGTATTTTCCATTGGTTATCCCAAATAAGATTTCTTTTTATCTTTCCCCCCTGTAAAAGGCAGCCTTGTAATGATTTGTGCACATCACATTTGGAATGGTTGCTGAAATTAAAATGGAGTTATTACTGTTATTAGCAAGATGTTTTGTTTCCAAAAAGTTCCAGTTAATAAACATATTTCTTCATGAACTTTGTTAAGCCTTTCTTTAGAACTATATCATTTGGGTAGCTATATTTAAATACAATTTAATGAAACAGGCCTCTCCTGGGAAGCAAAAAAGCTGGGTTTATAGCAAAGTTCTATTACTGAAAGAGGTAAGTTGACCCATTATTGAAGGTTTTGATTTTTTTTTAATTTTTTCAAAATTTATTTATTTATTTTTTAATTTACAACATTCAGTTCCACAAGCTTTTGAGTTTCAAAATTTATCCACCTCCCCACCTCCCCAGTATGGCATGCAATCCAATATAGGGCCTACCTATACATTCACATTAAAAATATTTTCACATTTGTCGTGTTGAAAGGAGAATTATAACCAATGGAAAGGGCCAAGAGAAAGAAGAAACAAAACAAAAAAGAAGGATGGCAAATAGTATGTTTCTATCTGCCTTCAGAGTTCATAATTTTTACTCTAGATTTGGATAGCCTTTTCCATCATGAGTCTGTTGGAGTTGAGTTTCTTTGCTGGGAAGAGCAAAGTTGATTATCAAAGTTAGTCATCACACGTATACAATGTTCTCCTGGTTCTGCTCCTCTCACTCAGCATCAGTTCATATTAAGTGTTTCCAGGTTTCTGTAAAGTCCACTTGCTCATAATTTCTTACAGCACAATGGTATTCCATTATATTCATATACCTCAACTTGTTCAACCATTCCCCAATTGACGGACATTCCTTCAATTTAAAAATTTTTTGTCACCACACAAAGAGCTATTATAAATATTTTTGTACATGTGGCTTTTTTCCCATTTGTATGATTTCTTTGGGGATACAGTCATAGAAGTGTTATTGCTGGGTGAAAGGGTATGCACATTTTTATAGCCCTTTGGGTACAGTTCCAAATTGCTTTACAAAATGGTTAGATCAGTTCACAATTCCACCAATAATTCATTAGTGTTCCAATTTTTCTGCATCTCCAGAATTTAAATTTTCCTGTTTTGTCATGTTAGCCAATCTGACAGGTATGATGTGGTACCCAAGAATTATTTTGATTTGCATCTTCAATCAACAGTGATTTAGATAATTTTATAATATTATATAGATATCTTTAATTTCTTCCTCTGAAAACTGCCAGTTTATATCTTTTGATCATTTATTAATGAGAGAATGGCTTGTATTCTTATAAATTTGACTCAGTTCTTATATAATTTAGAAATGAGGCTTTTATGAGAGACATTGGCTGTAAAAATTCTTTCCCAGTTTTCTGTTTCCCTCCTAATCTTGGTTGCATTGGCTTTGTGCAAAAACTTTTGAATATAAAGTAATAAAAAGTATCCATTTTGCATTTCATCATGTTCTCTATCTCTTGCTTGGCAATAAATTATGCTGTTCTTCATAAATCTGACAAGTAAACTATCCCTTGTTCTTCCTGATTGCTTATGGTATCAGCCTTTATATCGAAATCGTGAAGCCATTTTGACTTTATTTTGATATATGGTATAGGATATTGGTCTACGCCTAGTTTGTGCCATACTATATTCAAGTTTTTCCAGAAGTTTTTGTGAAATAGTGAGTTCTTATCCCAGAAGCTGGAGTTTTTGGGTTTATCAAACAGTGGATTACTATACTCATTGACTACTGTGTCTTATCCTAAGCTATCCCACTGATTCATCACTCTCTCTCTCTCTCTCTTTTTTTTTGTAGCCAGCACTAAGTAGTTTTGATGATTTCTGCTTTATAATACAATTTAAGATCTGGTATGGCTTGGTCACCTTCCCTAGCATTTCTTTTCATTAATTCTCTTGATATTCTGGACCTTTTGTTCTTCCACATAAAATCTGTTATTTTTTTCTAGCTCTATAAATATATATATATATATATACATATATGTACATTTTAATTAGAATGGCATGTCACTAAATAAGTAAATTAATTTATGTAATTGTCATTTTTATCACATTAGCTCATCATAATCACGAGCAACTGATGTTTTTCCAATTATTTAGATGTGACTTTGTGTGAAAAGTGTTTTGTAATTGTGCTAATATAGTTCCTGGATTTGTTTTGTCAGGTAGACTCCCAAGTATTTGATGTCTATAGTAACTTTAAATGGAATTCCTCTTTCTGTCACTTACCGTTGGTCTTTGTTAATAATATATAGGAATGCCAAGGATTTATGTGGGTTTACTTTATATCCTGCCACTTTGCTAAAGTTATTTATTATTGCAAGTAATGTTCTACTTGATTCACTAAGCTTCTCTAAGTGTAACATTATGTTACGTTCAAAGTGTGATGGCTTAGTTTCTTCTTGGCGTATTGTATGGGCTGCATTCCGTTTCTGCTCTTATTGCTAAAGCTAGAATGTCTAGTACCACACTCACTACCGGTGGTGATAATGGACATCCTTACTTCATGCCTGATCTTATTCTAAATACTTCTCTAGCTTATCTCCCTTACATGTAGTAGCTGCTTATGGTTTTAGGTAGAGGTTACTTATCATTTTAAGGAAGGTCCCATTTATCCCTGTGCCCTCTAGGGTTTTTATAGTCATAGGTGTTACAGTATTTTGTCAAAAGCTTTTTCTGCCTCTATTGAAGTAATCATATGGTTTCTACTAGTTTTGTGGTTGATGTGATAAATTATACTGATTTTTTTCCTAATGTACAACCAGCATTGCATTCCTGGAATAAATCTTACCTGGTCATAACATGTCACTCTCATGATAATTCAATGTAATCTTTTTGCTAATATTTTATTTAAATTTTTTTCATCTATATTCATGAGTGAAATTGGTCTATACTTTCCTTTCTCTGTTTCGACTGTTACTGGTTTAGGTATCAGTACCATATTTCTATCATAAAAACAATTTGGTAGTACTCCATTTATTTTTCCAAAAAGTCTATATAGATAGTATTGGAATCAATTTGTTCTTTAAATGTATAGAATTATCTTGTAAATCCATCTGACCCTGGAGAATTTTTCCTGGCGAGTTCATTGATGGTTTGTTCAATTTCTTTTTCTGAGATGGAATTATTTAAGTATCTTTTTCTTCTTCTATTAATCTGGGCAGTTTATATATTTTTTGTAAATATTTATTCATTTCACTGAGATTGTCAAATCCGTGGGCATATAGTTGGGCAAAATAATTCCTAATTATTTTTTAATTTGCTTTTCATTAATGGTGAATTTAACCTTTTTCATTTTTGATACTGGTAAGTTGGCTTTCTTATTTCTTTTTAAAATAAAATTAACCAAATGTTTATCTATTTTATTGTTTTTTTTTTCATAAAACCAGCATTTGGTTTTATATTTTTAGCTCACCCCACTAGAATAATTTTACTGTCAATATTTTCCTTTAACTATTTTAACTTTTCTAAGAATTTGGATGCCATTCCACTTGGTTAAGTAATAATATTGCTTCATTTACTATGGTGCCTTTTAGCAGGATATATTCCTTATCTCTTTTAGTTAGATCTATGTTTGCTTTTGCTTTGTCTGAGATCAGGATTGCTGCCCCCTGCTTTCTTTACTTCAACTGAAGCATAGTATATTCTACTCCAGCCTTTTACCCAGTGTGTGTTCCTCTGTTTCAAATGTGTTTCTTGTAAACAACATATTGGAGGATTACGATTTTATAATCCCTTCTGCTATCCACTTCCACTTTATGGGAGAGTTTATCCCATTTATATTCTCAGTTATGATGATTAGTCATCTCTTTCTCTTCATCCATTCCCCCCATGTGTTTATGCATTTCTTTCTCCCTTTTCCCTTTCCTTCCTCACTAGAGTTTTGCTTTGGTCTGCCTCTTCCCTCAATCTGCCCTCCCATCTATCAGCCCCACCCCTACTTTTCTTTCACTTTTTCCTTAAAACTTCTTCTCTCCCTTCTATCCCCTCCCTCCCTTTTCTTCACCTTTTCCCCTCCAGCTGCCTATTGTACAAGTTATATTTCCACACCTAAGTATATTTTTTAATCCTTGAGCCAAATCTGATGAGGGTAAAGTTCAAATAATTCTCATCACCCTCCCTTTACTGTAATATGTTTTTGTGCCTCTTCCTATAATATAATTTACCATTTTCAGCCTCCTCTTCTCCCATTACAATCTTTTTTTTTTGTATACTTAAGTAGGTTTTTTATCAACACATCAAAATCAACTTAAACCCACCCCCTCTGTCTATATAGTTTTTTTTCCTATATGATGTAATAAAGAGACAGTTCTAAATAGCTGTATCATCTTCCCATGTAGGGATATAAATAGTTTGTCCTTAGTAAATAACATGATTTTGCCCCCCTTTGCTGTTTACTTTTGTATGCATTTCTTGAGTCTTATATTTGAAGATCAAATTTTCCATTGAGCTCTGGTCTTTTCATCAGAAAAGTCTGGAATTCCCCTTTTTCATTGAATGTTCATGTCCTCCCCTGAAAGTATATGCTCAGTTTTACTCAGTAGTTGATCCTTGGTTGTAACTTCTTTAACTTATGAAATATCATATTCCAAACTCTGCAGTATTTTAATGTGGAAGTTGCAACGTCCTGCATAATCTTGAATGTGGTTCCATGATATTTGAATTGTTTCTTTTCTGACTGCTTGTAGTATTTTCTCCTTAATCTGATAATTCTGGGATTTGGCTACAATATTATTTGGCATTTTCAATTTGGGATCTCTTTCAGGAGGTGATCACTTGTTTCTTGGGCTATTTTACTCTTTGGTTCTAAGATCTCAGGATAATTTTCCTTGATGATTTCTTGAAATATACTGTCCAGGCTCCTTTTTTTCCATTTTCCATCAGGAATGCAAATAATTCTTAAACTATCTTTTCTGGATATATTTTCCAAGTCAGTTAGATATTTTACATTGAGATGTTTTACTTTTATTCTATTTTTTCATTCTTTTGATTTTGTTTGACTGATTCTTGATGCCTCAGAGTCGTTAGCTTCCAGTTGCCCAATTCTAATTTTTAATGAATTTTTTTCTTCAGTTAACTTTTGTACCTCCTTTTCCATTTGTCAAATTGTACATTTTAAGGAGTTGTTTTCTACAGTGTACTTTTTTTTTCTACTTTGTCAATTGTATTTTAAATTTTTTCTTCTATCTTATTTGACTTTTAAAATACTTCTTGAGAGGGTGGAGCCAAGATGCTGGGGTAAAAGCAGGGACTTTCTTGATACCACCCCCAAATCACTCAAAATACCTGTAAAAACGACTCTAAACAAAATCTAGAGCTGCAGAACCCACAAAATAACAGAGTGAAACAAATCTCCACCGCAACACAATCTGGAAGGTCAATAGGAAAGATTTATCACAAGGAGCTGGGAGTGGAGCACAGTTCATTATGGGCCATGCCACATTGCCATAAATGGGACTGAAGTAGGATTCAAGGGATTGAATCATTGACAGTTAAGTTGGTTTCAAGACTTTTGGGTTCACAAATGCCAAAGACAGCATAGAAGGTCAGTGGGAAAACACTTTCAGACCTGGGTGAGAGAGGAGCATAGTCTGGCCCCAGTCCCAGGGTGGTGGAGGTGGTGGTGATGATGACAGCAGCAACAGTTTCTTCCATACTTCCCAGCCCACAAACAGTGTGAGAATCAGGCAACTGATCAGAGGGCAATCACAGGTGGACCTCTTTGCTGGTACTGAAGTAAGATTCTCTTGCTTTGTCCTACTTGGATCTGGGTCACAGCCCTGGGTAGAAGTCCTGGGGTGAGGAGGAGCACTGGTGAGGAAAAGCACTGGTGTTGAGGAGCTTGTGATGCAAGGCAGAGGGAAAACTCCTCCCAGTTCCAATGCAGAAGAGAGTGCTTGTGATCACTCACAGAACAGAGCATAGGCCAGGAAAGGAAAAAAAAAATAAAAAACACCTCTCCTTTGATCATACCTCCTTGGAAGAACTGAAAGTTTACAGGCCCCTAGAAGCATCTCTGAAAACAGTAGCACAAAACCCCTGAAGTTTGGAACAGGACACCCCATGCACTGGAAGCAGAGTTCCACCTTAGCAAAGAGTTAGAAAGTAAAGTATTTGACTGGGAAAATGAGCAAACAGGGCTAAAATAAATACAGTAGAATATTACTCTGATTACAAAGAAGTTCAACATATAAAACAAAAGAAGACAACAAAGTCAAAGCACCTACATCCAAAATCTCCAAGAAAAAATATGATTTGGGAACAGGCCATGGAAGAAATCAAAAAGAATTTTGAAAATCAAGTAAGAGAAGTAAGAGGAAAAATTGGGAAGAGAAATGAGAGTGATCCAAGCAAATCATGAAAAACAAATCAACAGGTTGCTAAAGAGGGCACAAAAGGAATGTGCATGCAGCCCTTGCACAGTCTGGGCCTAGTTTGGGCCTAGATGATTGCCAGGAAAATGTGTGGGAAGAAAATTACAAAAGGTTAGATGAGGAGGCTTTTATGAGTGTAGACATTTTCCCCATAATAAGAAGAAGACAGATGAACTAGGGTGGCCACATAGAGTTTTGGAAGTAATTGAGCATTTTACTCAAAAGGAGGGCACTTATATTTTAAGCCAATTGACCCAAAGTAATGGAGAATCATTAGTGTCTTGGATGGTGAAAATCAATGATAAAGGAGCTGAGGAGTGTTGATAGATCATAGATTGCTTGAAATTTATAGTTATTAGTCAGAATCCTTTGTACAGCAAGATTTTAGGGATCACCATATGCAAGGAGTTAACAATGGGATTAATATGTTAGCTTTAGCTGTGGACAGATGCAACAGGCAGTATCCTATGGACTCTATATGGTTTAGTGGAGATAGTACCCAGTATTTGTTTTAGGGACTATATAAGAAAGTTAAAGGAGGTGGTAATGAAGACAGCAATAATGATGGGAGACACCTAGGGTTATTACAGTAACCCCTTAGCAGTTTCTCATAGAAATATCATAGTGAAGAGGGCTCCTCTTGATTATAAGTATCTAGTTCTGACTCTACTAATTGGAGTAATAGGGCATTCTCAGAAGTACTGCATAATATTTCACAGATAACTCATGTAGGGGAATGGGAAAAATATAAATTTCCTTGAGAGAGAAGAGTAAATAATCAGCAGATTCAAAGTCAGAATAGACTGATAAGAAAAAAAAATTACATCTCTATTGAAAGCAAGGGTAGATTTTGGAAGAATAGATGATATTCCAACTAATGAATGAACCAAGAAAATGTACCAAGAAAAGGGACTTAATATTAGGTGGAATAGGGAAGTAAGAATTTTCCCTACAGATTCTCTTGAATTATTGTATCAAAACTTGTCAAACCTTCAGGGAGAACAGTAAATTAATCAAGCCCCAGCTCAGATTAAAGAAATACACAGAAGATATTACAGACCCCATGTCAATTTGCCCAATTATTGGAAAAACGGATCAAAAACTGTGACTAGGGCATTAATAGATACTGGGTCAGTGACCTCCCTTATATATGGGAACCTTGATAAATTTAAATATGGAACTACTATTCCCATCACAGGACTGGGAGGAGCTTAAATGTCAGTCAGACAAGCCAAACTAACAATGAAAATTGTACAATTGCTTAAGAAAGATTATACAGTGGTAATTGTACCCATTCCTGAATGTACCATTGGAATAGCTATATTGAGAGGTATGAATCTAAATTTACCTGAAGGGAGATACAAATTTGCAGTAAGGAAGATGGGAATTAATACAGTTTTAGTAGGAAACATAAAAATTAACCCAATCACTTTACCTGAACCTTCTGTAGTAATTACTTTAAAGTAGAATCATCTGTCAGGTGGGCAACATGAAATTACCAATACTATAAAGGACTATGTTGAAGCAGGAGTGTTAGTCCCTACAACCACACAATAGAATAATCCTGCCTGGCCCATATGAAAATCAATTGGGATGAGTAGATTATAGACAATTGAATAAGGTGACTCTGCCCTTGTATGTTGCTGTTCCAGATACCATCACCTTAATAGAAAGGATCCAGAAATATGATGGGACTTAGTACACAGATATTGATTTAACCAATGCTTTCTTTATTATCCCAATATATTCTAAACAATGTGACCAGTTTGCTTTCACTTGGCAGGGCAGAGAGTATACGATTAGTTGAACATTTGGATGAATTAAAAATACCTGATTCAAAATCTACCCTTGCTTTCAATAGAGATGTAATTTTTTTTTCTTATCAGTCTATTCTGACTTTGAATCTGCTGTAGAGATTACCCACTACACTGATGATTTAATGATACAGAGAAAAATGTAAAAGAAGTGGAGCAGAGTTTGAAGCTTTTAATTGAGCATATGAAAAGCAAAGGGTGGGAAATTAACCCTGCAAAGATTTAAGGACCAGCTCAAACTATACGATTTGGGGGTATACAATGGAAGAAGGGGCTGTGAAAGATTCTCCCACAAACCAGACAAAAGATTCAGGATTTTTCTATCCCTATCAACAAGAAAGGGGCCCAAAAGATTATAGGATTACTTAGGTATTTTCAATATCATGTACCATATTTAGGGCTGATTTTGAAACCCTTATATAAAGTTACTAGGAAGAAATATGAATTTAAGGACTTGATCAGAGTAAAGCTTTGAAGAAGTCAAAGCTGCTATACAATTGGCCTTAGATTTGTGCAAAATGACCCAATGGAATTACAAATGACTATACAGGAAACAAATATGCAAACTGGAGTTTATGGTAAAAACAACAAATTGAAATATATACTTAGGATTTTGGCCTAGGAAACTCCCTCCATGTGGATTTCAATATGCCCCTTCTGAAAAGCATTTTTTAGCTGCTTTGGTAGAGAATGACCAGCTGACTCTGGACCATGAATTAATATTAAGGATTGGAATCCCAATTATGACCTTTGTAATGAGTACCCCAGGTTCTCTCAGATTTGGACATGCACAAGATGCTAGCATAATTAAATGGAAATGGTATATTCAAAAGAGATATAAAGCAGGTAAAAAGTGCAGTTTCTGTTCTACATGAATCTATAGCAAACATAGTTACTCAAGGAAATGATACACCCCCTGAAGCAAAGCAACAGTTGGTATATTCCTTGGTAAAATAAAATTAAGGATATGATGTATTAACTGAAGATCAAAAGAAACATGCATGGTTTACTGATTGGAAAGCAAAATATTTGGGTTATAAAAGAAATGGGAAAGTAGTAGCCTATAACCTATGCACTAGGTAGACTTTGGAAAGTACTGAGACAGGTGGAAGTAGTCAATATGCTGAAATTATGACAGTACCTCATGCTATCAAAACCGAACAAGGCAGACATTGTCATGTATTCACTGATTCATGGGCAGTAGCTAATGAGTAAGCTACATGCAAACCCATGTGGAAAAATCAAAAGTGGGAAATTATGGCAAACAAGGCTGCGGCAAAGAATTATGGGAAGATATATGGGACATGTCTTTGGTTTCTAATTTGTCAGTTTTTCATATAGATGCTCATGTGGCTATCACCATGCCAGAACGTGAGTATAATCAACTACCAAAGATTGCTACTTAACATATTGTCCCTACTCTGAAACCAGCTGATGATCTGGTACTAGCAAAATGGGTCCATCAAATGGTGGCCATTTAGGGGTTCAGGACACACACTGGTTGGCACAAAATGAATGTATCAGTATCTCTCATTCATTGTTTAAACAAGTAGCATAGTGGGGCAGCCAGGTGGCTCAGTGAGTAAGAGCGCTGGCCCTGGTGTTGGGAGACCCAGGATCGGTTCTGGCCTCAGATACTTGGCATTCACACAAAATAACTGGCCATGTAACCTTGAGAAAGTTACTTAACACCAATTTCTTTACAAAAAAAAGCAAAACAAAACAAACAAAAAAAACGAAGAGCATAGGGATGTTACATACATTTGTTTGAAAAGAAACTAACTGTTCCTTGGGTAGTAACTGAAGAGATAGCAAGGGAAAAATGTTCAGCCAAAATTTGGCAGATAGATTATATTGGACACCAACCCCAAGATAAAGTATGCAAATTTATTTGTACTTGTGTTCATACTTATTTAGGTATACTAGTGTCTTGTCCTTGGAAGAATATGACCCAGAAAAAAACCCATAAAACTCCAGATATTATAAAGTTTATATTACAGAATCCCAATGGAGATTCAAAGTGACTATGAATCACTTTTCAAAGGTAATGAAATGAAGAGATATTGCATTAAACAACATAGAATATATTCCTCAATACATCATATACCATATTTCATATTATCCACAAACATCTAGGTTAATTGAAAAATAAATGGATTATAGAAAGAACAGTTAATGAAATTAGGTTCTAATAATTTGTATCAAAATAGGAAGGATCATTTGTTCACTGCTTTACATAATTTGAATAATATACCATTGGGAGAAAGGGCATATCTAGTCAGAATGATGACCCTAAATCTGCAAATTAGAAAATAACAAACACATAAGATCCCAAATATTGAGTATTAGACTGCAAAGCTAGATGTTCCAGCACTGTATCCAGCAACACCTGGTTCAGCAGGATATGATTTCCACTGTTTAGAGGACTTTTGTTTGGATAGAAAAGAAATAAGAAAATTTTCTACTAGAATATGTATGAGAATCCTTAAAAATAATTTTGGGTGGATATTACCTAAATCAGGATTAGCAATTTGAGAAATACATGTGTTGTTTGGAGTAATAGATTCTAATTATTAAGGAGAAATTATTGCAACATTCCAAAATTTGGGTGAAGAATACATATTTTTTTTGTTCTTTTCATTTTTGTTTTTTGCTTTTTGGAGAGCAATTGGGGTCAAATGACTTGCCTAAGGCCACATAGATAGTAAGTATTAAGTGTCTGAAGCTGGATTTGAACTCAGGTCTTCCTGACTCCAGGGCTGGTGCTGGATTCACTGTGCCACCTAGCTGCCTCCAGTTTTGTAAAAAAGATAGAATAGATCAAGTAATTATTACTCTTTGTGAAACAATACCCCTTGTGAAAATAGATCCTCCTTCCAAAAATAGCTATGACAGGAACCGAAGGGTTTGGTTCTACTGATAGAATAAAATTGGGAGCTACAATATCTATTAAGCAAAAGCCAGATAATGTTCCAAAGGTTGTGCATATTATAGCAAACAGGAAAGATGACACTATAACTTTTTTTTCTCAGGAGAAGATGATTACCAAATTGTACCCTTAATTCATATATTCTACTGTGATTAATGCTATGAGAGTGGGTTCATGGATTCTAGAAGTGTGACTGATGCTATCCTGCTTCTGATTAATGTTTCTGTTTCTTTTTGTCTGTTAAACTTGTGTGCTAGATTTTTTTTCTTCTGGTTTAGTACCCTGCACCTGCAGATTCCTGTTTGCTCAAGCCCAATATCAGCCCCTGTCCACTACTGTGATGCATCATCCCTGGACTTGGTGTCAACCAAACTCAAGATACCAGTTAAAGAACTGACCTTTCAAAAAGGACCTCTTGGGGCAGGGACAGCTTCAATTTCAGCAGTAAGTAGCTATGGAAGAGGAGACTTTCTCTTCTTATCCCAAAATTTTGAGCCCCATTTGTTGGAGGAGGAAACAAAAGTGCTTGTCCTCAAGCTCCATCCTAATATATCATTGTATGTGCTTATTTTGTGTTATCCCTGTTATGTTGTAAAGTTCATTTAAGAGCAGAGCTGCTCTTGCTGTTTACTGCTTATTGCTGAACTCCCATTAACCTGTATAATGGATACAGAAGATCCTGGGGCCAAACATAATGGTAATGTAAAAGGGAAGATTTTTCTCATTCATTAATAGGCCCGTGTGACCTGCTTTAAGTCACATGGAAGCCAAAGACACATGAGTTTGAGTCACATAAAGTCTGTGGTGGGATGAGTTTGCTTATTGGGTGAAGCAGGAAGGATGGAGAGGAACCCAGAGGAAGTTGGTCAGAGCAGTTAGAACTGAGGGAGAGAGAGGAAGTAGACAGAGAACTATGAGTGTTCATTTGTGGGAAGGCCCTAACAGGGGAAAAATTTGGGGATGTCAGTGACCCCTGCATTATTATTGTGTATAGATTTCTTTGTTGCTTTGATGGATTTGGCTTTCTGGTTTTGGGATTTGACTTTCTGATGTTTGAATAAATGTTTTGGTTCTTTCTTCAATATGGAGAGTCTGTTATATTTTGTAATTCAGAATTACACCAGCATATTAATAGCCACTGTAGCTGCTGTGAATATTGTTTTGGCTCTACAGTAGAGAAGAAGGGAAAAGATTTGGAACTCAAAGTATTAAAAACAAATATTAAAAAGTGTTTTGGGTACAACTGGGTAATAAGATGAGCAGGTAATGAGGTATAAAAATATGTCTTGCCCTACAAGAAAATGAGGGAAAGTGAGATAAGAAGAGGGGATGAGAGAGGGGAGGGCAGACTGGGTTAAGGGACAATCAGAATGCATGCCATCTTGGTGTGGAGAGGAGGGGAGAAATTGTGGGAAAATTTGGAACTCAAAATTTTGTGGAAATGAGTGTTGAAGACTAAAATAAATAAATTAATAAAAAATAAAATCCTTCTTGAACTCTTCTAAGAAGGTTTTGTGGGCTTCAGACCAGTTTATATTTCCCTTTGATGTTTCAGATATGGGTACATTGACCATGCTGTCCTCTCTTGAATTTGTTTTGATCTCCATGGTCATTTTAAAAAGATGTTTTTTTCTTCTTGCTCATTTTGTTTCCCTTTTTTCTGGCTTTTAAATTTGATCTCTGCTTCTGGCGCCCACGGGGCACTGTCCTAGAATTTTTGTGCTGGAGTCTCAGATGCTGACAGGTGGATATTGTAGTGGTCTGGTATTTTACACGGTACTGAGCTGGAGATGGTATGTGCCTAGTGTTGCCTGCTCCTCCACCCTGGTACACAGGATCTCCTGGTAGTCCAATGAGGCGGGAGGAATTACCTGCTGGTTTGCTGGGATGCCTCCCATCTTATACTGGTCTCCTTCAGTCACAGCAAGAGGGAACTTTCTCATTAATCCCCCTAGCCTCCCAAACTAGAGCTAAAAGACTGAAATACCCTATCTTTTGGCTGGCTCCACTATTCCAGGATTTTTCTTGGGTCAATATTCTCTGGGTTTTTCAAGGTCAACAAGGTAGGGTGGGAGTGACTTACTGTTTACTACCCTATATTGGCTCCCAGCAGTTTAAATAGGTGACTTTCAGACATTTGGTCTGTGGACTGATAGCCCCAGGACTAGCTGCTGCTGCTGCTACTGCAGCAGGCCCTGCATAGGACTGTGCTTCTCTCTTACCCAGTTCTGACAGATTACCCACTCCTGTGCTGACAGGTCCGGGAATTGCCACCATTGCCATGATTCTCGGTTTTTTGTTTGTTTGTTTGTTTGTTTAATGTACAAAATGACCCTTCCCCCAAGTAGATCTAATAACCTCAAGTTTCTTTCCAGTTTCTAATGTTCCTCTCCAACCAGACTCCTAAAACTATCCTTAAAGTGAATTCTGCTCAATAGTCAGATTAAAGTGCTTGGAAAATTTCATTCAATTCAGAAACTGAGAAAAATAAAGGAAGGGTATATTTCAGTGAACAGCATTCAGATGAGGCAGATAACGGAAAGAAAAACAGTGAAAATATCCCTAAGGTAAAAGAAAAACAAATTTATCAGCGTTGTCAACATTGCCAATATTCTGGGTAGAAACACCATTCTTCTTTTAGTTAAGATCAAATAAGCATTCTTTATTGGTTTTCATAGGATTAAACATCTAATATCTTTTACAGTCCTATAGATTTGGACTACTTTAGTGACCAGTACTTCACTAGTGATTTCCACTACTGAAAGCAAAATGATGTTAATAACCGAGATGTGCACACTTGAGGCTCTTGCTGTCAGTCAGCATCACATGTGTGCATTACAAAGCGATTATTTACCTGATTCTGTGATTCTGCATTAGCGACAATAATCAATGATCAGAGGAGAAGAAATTACTGACTTTTAGTCTAGAGAAAATATCAAGCATAAGCTAGCTTTCCTTTTACAAAATTCTTGCTTTAAGTAAATAACTTTGAGCTTCTGAAGGAAAAGGTATGTCTTTTACTTCATCTTGCTTCCTCTGTGCTTAGTATGACCTGGCACGTAGTAGGTCCTTGATAAATGCTGATTGACTAACTGACTGACAGTTAAGAATTATATTTGTTATGGGACAAAAGATATATTTAAATCCTCCTTAAAATGTTTGTGTTATATAAATATCAGTTACAATTGATGATGAAATCCAAAAACTATTCTTGTCCTAATAATGATTAGACAAAATTAATGGACTTTAGTAAAATGAAATTTGTAAACTTCATTGTAAACTATCAGCAATATACATATATGTATTTATACACATATATATATAACATACACATATATGCATGAAAACACAATATATGCATGAAAACACAATATATGCATGTATATATATTATATATACACACATATGTAAGTGTCATAGAGATCAATGAGAGTTTCATGTATGTGTAAAAATCTAAGAGAGAGACTGTTATCCCAAAAATCTTAGTTTTAGTGTAGTGTTAAACCAAAAAAGTTTTAGTGCCGTGTTAAGCTACCTCTAATAGCTCAAGCATGCACTAAGACTTTTGGGACACCCTGCAAATATATACATACACTCACACAAAATATATGTGTTAATACAAGTATAAAATCAGTACCAAAGATTTCATCTCTTCTTGTGTATGGATCTCCCACCACTGGCAGCATATTGGCCACTTTTTCTGTAGTTTAGAATCTTAGAGAGGTGACTGCAGCTATTGAGAGGTTTGGATTTTTCCATAGCTGCAAAGATAGTATGTTTCAGAGGCAGAAATTGAACTTATACCTTTCTGACTTCATGCTTTTCACTATCACCAGTTTCCTCCTCAGTATAGTAATTAGCACTGGTTAAATAATCTTTGACATTCCAATAACTAGTGAATTAATAATAACAATAACAATAATCCTCTTTTTCACCCTATTGGCAACTGTGGCAAACATTATAATACTAAGAACTCTTTTGGTACTCAAAAACAACATATTTTCTATTGAATATGCAAAGTTTATACATACAAAGCTGAGATATTTTTCTTCTGATTAGTTATATAAAGTGAATTCTCATTCACTTTACTGGATTCTACTTTATGGAGGCTGATACAAGGTCATGGAATCTGATATTTAGAGTTGAAAGGGACCTTAGAGGTCATTTGTTATAATCATCTTGGTTTGTAGATGAGGAAACAAAAAAAGGCTTGGAGGGTTAAAATCCACTGCTTAATATCACACAAATAGTGAGTGACAAATCCAGGATTTGAACTCAGGTCATTGTTCTTCTACATATGTATGTATGTATGTATGTATGCATGTATGCATGTGTGTCCACACACACATGCACCCACTGCTTTTTTTTTTTTCATTAGTAATTAGTGAAGTTAAGCTAAAAAGTTTCTTTGGTTGCTTTTAATAGAACTTTAAAAGGTCAGAAAGATATGAGAAAAGTTTACTAGCCACTGTTGTGCAAAACAGGCAAGATCATTAAAAGGAAAATTAAAACATTTTTCAAAAAAGCTGCATTTACATGTGAAAGCCATCTTAGAGCCAAATTTAATTTATGCTTTGTTAAGATATGCAGGTTTTATATGGCTATCTGTTACATTATTGAAGTAAATTCCAATAGCAGCTGCCATTTACAATACCTGTGAGATACTCTAGCAGTTTATTAAAGTGCTTATTTTCACTAATAGGAAATGTGATTGCTAGCTCTTTTGCTAGTACTATTAGAAAGGGAAAATTCATTTTCTCTAGATTAGATTACAGGCTAATTTATCTTTGCATTTTTTACATTATTTCTACCTTTTGCCTATTTATTTTTGCCTTATTGTTTTAATATATTCAAGTGATAGGATTTTAGAAAAAAAGTATATTTTTAAATAAAAGGGTTCTGTAGCAAGAAACAATCTATCATACCTCTACCTATATCTATTATACTACTACCAATTGATTTGGCCAGGGGATTTCTCTGAGCTGATCGTAATGGAATGCTAAATTTTCTACTACTCAATACTCAACCTACTTTCCCAGCTCTGATTTATAACTTTTGAGATTACACACACATATTATAGATGCATATATGTATGGATATATATATATAGGCATGTATGTGTGTGCATACACATCAATAACAATCCACACACTTGTGCATATGCATGCACATGTATACATATATATGCATATGCACATCTACTTACATCTAAAAACACACACAAATGCATGTGTGTATATATCTGTATATCTATATCTATATTTATATCTATCTCTATCTGCTCATATCTGTATCTATTTTCATGTCTATATCCATATCCATGTCTACATATCTATATCTATCCATTCTATACCTAGATATCTATATCTATATACCTACAACTATATGACTCAATGTCTTCTTGGCTTTATCTCTGAGATTCTTCATGGTAATTCCTCACTTATTTGCGTGACCTCCTTTTTGGGTACTTGTATCTCCTGTTGTTTTTTTTTTTTAGGATATCACTGAAAACATTTATAGCAACATTTCAATTACTTCTACTATATTCAACATACAATCATTCTAATAGAAATGCTACCATATTTTCATTGTCTGAGACTATGGGAGGGAGAAAAAGAAGTAGATAATGCAACACAACCTGGAACATCTCACTCAATTCAGTTGACATCAGAAACAAGTGAAGATCCTTAAAAACTAAATAAAACAAAAACTGTGCTTGTTGACCTAGTATTTGGTTGTATCCAAGGAGGATTCCCTGGAAGATAGGGTTTGGAACATGGACCACACTTATGATTTCATTAATATAGGTAGCGCAGATGAAGAAGCTCCATCTTATGATGAATGCCACTACTTTCTCTGTAATCTACAATCTAAGAAAGTCACCTTGAGCACTGAAAGTTTAAATGATATGTTCAGGGACCTGCAATTATGATGTGTCAACGTCAGGATTTCAAGTCAGATCTCTCTGTTTTATTGCCAGCTTCCTATGCACTGCCTCACACTGTCTCTCCCTTGAGGATAACACATGATGCTAGAGACCAGAACTCTATTTCTGATGTGGTTTGTTATGAAGATTCTGATGTCACTTTATAACAGCAGCATACAATGTTAAATGAGGGGTTTAGAGTAGCAATCCTAGTCTCTAGGTAACAGCTAAATCTCTTTTCACTTCTAGTTCTCTTTTTCTATAATTTCAGGTACTGGGATTTAAGGAAATTATAGAAATAAGACACTGTCTCATGATAAACCCTTGTAACAAAATCCATCTCATGCAATGTTATCAGAGCTGTGCTTCCTGGTTCTGGCTGACCACATGCATTGACTTAACTATAAGACAAGTTGGAGCTAATGAATTCCTTTCTTATGGCTAGTTATGTGTTCAGTATTGAACATTGTGGGCACCTAGGAATAATGAGGTTTTCCTGGATACTGATCTATTCAAGCTTATTACTTTATGAACATGTTTAAAGGTGAGGCAGCTTCTGTCTCACTTTAATTTTCCCCTGTGAGAAGATGGGGAAACTGAGGACAGCTTGTGTTCTTCCCCCACTCTACTGCTGCTTCCCTACTGAGCATGGAATCAATTAGATAGGCTGGTGTCAGGGCTCCTTTTCCTCTCTGGGTTTCCATTCCTGAGTAAGTGATTGAACATTGTTGTCTAGCTGGAAATATCCAGGCATACCTAGAAATTACCTTATGAGTTTGAGAGGTCTGGAGGTGCTGGATTCAGTGAGTGGGGAATCCTGGAGGCCAGAGAAGCAATTGTATGAGGGAAAACCAACCACTAATAAAAGGAAGAGCCCATATCTCTGGTTTGCTTGCCAGGAGACATACATGCAAAACTTGGGTAAGATGAAAATGCTTAAATATCAGCCCTGAAAACTGCTTCCTGTTAAGATGTTGAACAATTAGCTTCCTGGGAGACTGTACGGGTAGTTATAAGTTAACTTTTTGAATCTTGTTTTAAGACAATGTGAGCTGTGACATTTTGCATCCCTTAGCATTTCTCTTTGTGCAGGAAATAAATACTTAGCCTATACCAGATTCCTGAACCCTTGAGAAGTGAAAAATTTACATTTTGTAAGTTCTTTGTAGTTACAGCAGTCTATATGCTGACCCTAAGACCCAGTTATAAAATCATAAATTTAGAACTAGAAGAGAGATTATATAGTTCAAGTGCCTCAATTTAAAATGAATAAACTGAGGTTCAGGAAGGTTAAATTACTTACCTAAGTTTGTGCAAATAGTAAATATGAGATATAGAGGCAGTTAAGTGGCATAGTAGATAGAGTTACCTTTAAAGTCAGCAGGACCCGAGTTCAAATCTGGTCTCAAACACTTACTATGTACAATCCTGGGCAAGTGATTTACCCTTGTTTGCCTCAGTTTCCTCACCTGTAAAATGAGTCAAAGAAGGAAATGGCAAACCACTTCAGTGTCTTTGTCAAGAAGGAACTACAGAGTCTGAATGCTGATTGAATCAAACTACTGTGCTCTCTTTTGTTTTGTTTTGTTCCTTCTTTCTCATTATTTACTCCATTGTTTATAATTCTTCTTTACAATTTAACTAATGTTTAATGTGAAGGTATTTGTAGAACCTATGTCTGATTGCTTGATGCCATGGCAGGGAGGGGGGAGGAAAGAGAGGGGAAGAAAACTTTGAACTCAAGGGATTGTGGAACTGACTGTTGTAAACTAAAAGTAAATAAATATAGTAAAATTCAAAAATAAAAAGAACTACCCCCATGGGTTCACAGAGTGTCAGACATAGCTAATCATCTAAACAACAACAACAAAGTAGAAGATAAAGTATTTAACAGAGGTCCTCTGATTCTGGGGCAACTTTGCTTATCACTGAATGATGTTGTTATCCAATTATTTGGTTACCAAGGGCAATGCTGATGACATCTTTTGAAAGTATTTGGAAGATAACTTCATTATATAAAAGAAGTATTTACAACTAAACTATTATCCAAGACATCCTGAGCTCTCATCACACTCATTCTTTGGAATAGTTATGTATAAGTAGATGAGTCTTTTTATGTAATTCAAGCTCTGCACCACAGTAATAAAAATAAATAAAAAATACATCTTAAAAAGAGAGACTATCTTCACTACTATTTCCAAGAAACATCGAGCACCATAAGCAACTAATTGGCATGGTGATAAGCATTATATAACAAAGACTTCGTGAGCAAAATTCTGACTCTCATTGATTTTTCACTATAATGAATTCTTACTTACCTGGAAGCTACTATGATAAACCCCATTCTTAGAATGTAATACAACCAACCATCTTTTTTTAGTCAATGCCTACAAGGAAAAAAATGATCATTTGAAAATAATTCATTAAATTTCTATTTAGTTTTCTATTTCTAATGATAATTTATTACTTGCACTATGGAAAGACCCACCATAAACTTTAGAATGAAAAGCCTTTACTCCAGAAACATCAGATTTTCAGCCTACAAAACTCCTGAGCAAAAGGACAATATTAAAATGTAACTGGGAAATGTTTAAAAATTAAATAAAAATACAATACAGATAATATTCATTTGTGGTTTTTCTAAATGAATATGTGATCTACAGTGATTAATTTCTATTTGAATGTAACACTACTGCTCTACACAATCATTTAACACTAAAATTATTTTATTTATTTGCAGTATATAGAATGCAAAGTCTTCTTGGGGTTATTTGTGTGGGAAAAAAATTTCATTCATAAACTTAGGTCTTCTTAAAGTGGCCTCACTACAACTTTTGAGTGATTTGGTCATTCCTGATCCTGGATATTCTTTATTGGACTTCTGTACTGCTTCTCCCTCCTGGCCTTCCCCTACATTTCTAAACAATGAAAGAATTTAGCCATTTTCTGGCTTTTGTCTGGCATATATTTTTTCATATTTACTTCTTTAGCCAGTTAATTGTCCATTTGGTGACAGTTTATGCAGTGATAAACTAAATAGACTTCCCATACAACCATATATATTAATTTATTCTATTTTTATATCCATTTTGTTTTTCTAATGTTAATAATTAAGTCTTTTTTAAAAGAATTATCTTGAAGATGGTGGAGTAAAGGCAGGGATTCATCTGAGCTCTCCCCCAAATACCTCCAAATAACTTTAAGTAATGACCCTAAACAAATTCTAGGGCAGCAGAACCCACTAAAAGACAGAGTGAAACAAATTTCCAGGCCAAGACGACTCGGAAGGCTGACAACAACAGTCTATTGCACCAGGGTGAAAGAGTAGCACAGTCCAACACAGGCCGGGCCAGCATAGACCAACCCCCATCACACCCAATGCAGGCCTCTGAATCAATGGGAGCAGCAGTGCTTTCCATACCTCTCAGCCCACAGATGCCAAAAACAACTTGGAAGGTCAGCAGGAAAGGTTTCTTGCACCTGGGTGGGAGTGGAGCACAGTCTACCACAGGCCACACCAGTGTAGGCTCGGCCCCAGCAAACCAGGAGCGGGCCTTGGAAGCCACTAAATCAGCAACAGCAGCAGCAGCAGCAGCTACTTCTGGAGCAATCAAGTTTCAGATGGGAAGGGGATCAAACAACTGGTCAGGAGGAGATTACAGGTTTGTTGTTGTTGGTGTTGTTTTTTGGTTTTTTGCTAGCACCGAGTCCAGATAATGTTGATTTGCCCCTACTCAGATCCAGGGCACAGTCCTGGGTAGTAGTCACTGGTTGAGGAGAAGCAGTAACATACCAGAATTTCTGTCCATAGTGAAGTAGTGACCCTCCTCACAGTTCCAGGGCAGAGAAGAGTGATTGTGGTCATTCACAGACCAAAACACAGGCCAGGAGAGGAGTAAACACCTCTGCTTTACATCATACCACCTTGAAACAACTGAAAACTTGCAGGTCCCTAGAAGTATCTCTGAAAATACCTGCACAAACCCCCTGAAGTTTGGGACAGTTTACTCTCCACCCTGGAAGCATGGCGCTACTTCAACAAAGAATTGACACATTAACAGTCTGGGAAAAATGAGCAAACAGAAGAAAACATTCTGACCATAGAAAGTTACTATGGTGACAAGGAAAATCAAAACACACACTCAGAAGAAGATAACAAAGTCAAAGCTCCAGCATCTAAAGCTTCTAAGGAAAAACATGAATTGGTTTCAGGCCATGGGAGAGGATTTTGAAAATCAAATAAGAGAGATAGAAGAAAAATTGGGAAGAGAAATGAAAGTTATTGCAAGAAAATCATGAAAAAATGAGTCAACAGTTTGGTAAAAGAAGACACAAAAACATACTGAAGAAAGTAATAGAAGTACTACCTCATACCTATTCTATTGACTCAAAAAGGAAAATGACAAATATTGGAGGGGATGTGGGAAAAATGAGATATTAATGCATTGTTGATGGAGTTGCCAACTGATTCAGCAATTCTTTAGAGCAATTTAGAATGATGCCCAAAGGGCAATAAAACCATGTATACCCTTTGAACTAGCAATTACACTACTAGGCCTGTTTCCCAAAAGAGATAAAAATAAATGAAAAGGACCTATATGTACTACATGTGCTATACCTTTAGCAGCTCTTTTCTAGTGGCTAAGAATTGGAAATTGAGGGGATGCCCATCAATTGGGGAATGACTGAATAAATTGTGGTATGTAATTATCATGGAATAATAGTAAAGGAAATGATTAACAGGATGTTCTCAGAAAAACCTGGAAAGATGTATATGAACTGATGCTAAGTGAAATGTACTGTGTACAAAGTAACAACAATATTGTAGGATTATCTGTTGTGAATAACTTAGCTATTCTCAGCAATACAATGATCTAAGACAACACTGAAGGATGTATGATGAAAAATGCTATCTATCCCCCCAGACAGAGAACTGATGGTGTCTGAATACATATTAAGGACACTACTTTTTTTACTTTATTTTTCTTGAGGGTATTTTTTTGGTCTATCTTTTCTTTCACATCATGACTAATGTGGAAATATTTTGCATGATGGCACATGCATAACCTATATCAAATTGCTTGCTTTCTCAATGAGGGATGAAGGAGAGAATTTTGAAACTCAAAGTTTTATAAATGAATGTTAAAATTGTTTTAGATGTAACTATAGAAAAATTAAATACTAAATAAATGACAAAAAAGAATTATCTTGTGCTATTGTTTTCTGGTTATTAATGCACTTTCAGAGAGACAGAGAGAGGGAGAGAGAGAGAGAGAGAGAGAGAGAGAGAGAGAGAGAGAGAGAGAG
>NW_027185809.1:48539340-48552533 GCF_028583685.1 Petaurus breviceps papuanus
GAGAGAGAGAGAGAGAGAGAGAGAGAGAGAGAGAGAGAGAGAGAGAGAGAGAGAGAGAGAGAGAGAGAGAGAGAATAGTGATTGTGAGGTTTGTGGTGAATATGTATAAAGAAAAGTAAGATGGAGAAAATGGTTCCATTTTTCTACCTCAGCTAATTTTAAGACTCATTAGAGGAAATAGTCATGTTTTCAGCTTTATGTTCAATGATGACTACAACAAGGGCTGTATTTGAGATTTAATAAAAAAAAATAGAGTTCAAGGTTATCAATTGAAAGCATAGTGGAAAAAACCTCTTGCAAGGTTACACATCACACAGAAAACAACCCAAATTTTATCAGTAAGTTCCCACAGCCTACTATTGAAGTATCAGATAAGACCCAGTTTTAAACATAAAATAATAAAGAATTGAGGAGCTTGAGGGGGAGGGGTAGTTTTATAAAATTTGAGCTATTTTTAATAAAGAAAATATGCCATACATATAAAATTAATTTTCATGAAAACAGTTCTTTATTCTTAATAGGCCACATCTTTCTACTGCCTATTTTCCAATTAAAACCATGATTTGATAATATGACATCACAATTATTTCCCAGGGAGATGATTATGATAGCACACCAAGGATTGTGATTTCAGGGGAATGATAAATAGTGGGAACAAAATACCATCTTTTACTGTTACTTACCAGGCTCATTTACCATAGGAAGACAAAGACCAAAAAGCCTAAATAATCAAGGAAGATATATTAGCAAAATCATGATGAAGTACACTGGTCTGGACTTCTTTACAAGTGAAGTACCATTGACTCCTTAGCAGTTTTCTTTTGATTACTTTGGTTTAATTGCTTCTTTAAATAGTTTGTGTTTTGTCAGCTAGATTCAAAATATTTTATCAGAACTGCTTTAAATTAAACTTCCCGATGTGCATTTTAATTTTGTTTTACCAAGAATGTTTTTGTATTACCACTTAATAAATTGTGACTTCTAAAGCACATTTAACTTGTAAATATATTTATTTTAAAATAAGGAGAAGGAGAATGTAGACTACACTTGGTACGAATTGGAATCTCTTTGAAAGTTTCACCTGTTCAGTTTACTACTATGAGGCAAATACTGCCTTGTTCAGTATTTTTTTAATGTATAAAATATTAAATCATGTAGAACATAAAGAATTGAAGGGACACTTGGAGATCATGTAGTTTAAAGTTTCATTTGATAGGTTAGGAAACCAAAGATGAGATGTTCAATTCAATTCAGCATGCAGCATTGGAATGGGCATTAAATATGGAGAAAGAAAGACCAGGTACAAATCCTGAATATGTCACAAACTGTATATAACTTTGGTAGGAACATAAATTTTGGGGGCTTCTTTGTTGCATCTGATAGCTGCCTGTGATAATGAGGTTTGATTACATGAAGTTCTTAGGTTTCTTCTGTCTCTAAATTTGTGATCCTATTTATAAACACATATACTATGCACACATTATGGATTACAAATTCATTAGAAAGAGTTCAAGCCCTGAAGGAGCTTAAATTTTACTGGATGTAAAGTAACGACTACAGGATTTTACATTTACTTACTACTTAGGTCAGTACCACAAATCAGATATTCTGCTTTCCAGTTCATACATGGCTTCCTAGATTATATACCTAATGACCATTGTCAACACCATTCAATAATTGATTATAAAATCTTTGAACGTGTGTTATTTTTTAAGCTGTTTTATATAGCTACATAGTGCAGTGAATAGAGTGCCAGACCTGGAGTTAGGAAGACTCATCTTCCTGAATTCAAATCTGGCCTCAGATACTTAATAGGTTTGTGACCCTGGGAAAGTCATTTAACTATGTTTTCCTTAGTTTCCTCATCTACCAAATGAGCTGGAGAAGGAAATGGCAAACCACTCCAGTATATTTGCCAAGAAAATAAAAATGGAGTCATAAAGAGTTGGACATGCCTGAAGTGGCTAAATGACAACTAATACAATGCCCTTATTTGTGTACCACTGAATTATTTTCACAATATTTCCACATAACTTCCCTTACTTCCCTCTTATTGTGAGGATCAAACAACAACAACAAAAGGCATAAATTGCATTGGGAAACCCAAGGCCTTATTATGTGTTAATTATGCTAAAAGCTTATTCCTGCTAAACTTTTACTTCAAGATACAAATCAGTCTCTTTAACTTTCATAATTTCATTATTTCCCTTTATAGATCCGGTTAAAAGATTTGTAAATGTTGGTTGACAATCTGACCTCCAAATTCAAAGTAAAAGTCTTTAGTTCCTTAGTTAAGAATTTCCCCACTTACAGAGCACAAATGATATTTTGATGCTATTGAGGAAAATTTCTGAGATTAAATGCTTAGTGTAACTTTTCAGTAAAAGCATAGAACTGCATGTATTTAAAACAAATGTCTATTTTTCATTTACATTCAGATATATTGAATTAGAAATAGACCACCCAATTTTCATGTATTGAAAATATGTAACATAGGGGCGGCCAGGTAGCACAGCGAGTAAGAGCACCGGCTCCAGTGTTGAGAAGACCTGGAGATCGAATCCTGGGCTCAGACACTTAGCACCAACCCAGAAACACCTGGCCATGTAACCTTGGGCAAGTTACTTAACCCCAATTGCTTAGGGGCGGCCAGGTGGCTCAGAGAGTAAGAGCACCGGCTCTAGTGTCGGGATGACCTGGATCAAATCCAGGCTCATATACTCAGCACCACACCCAGAAATAACTGGCCGTGTAACCTTGAGCAAGTTACTTAATCCCAATTGCTTAAAAAAAAAAAGAAAATATGTAACATATCAATATGAAAGAGTGAAGATATGTTCTCTTGTATTTTGGAGACAAGAAATAAGATCAAGGCTAGAGAACTTCTATGTAATGTTTCCTAATTTGTGAATTATTTTCAGAACTCTAGCATTAATTTTGATTCCAAAAAGTAGTACAGAACATTTAAATACCTTGAGAAACCACTACAGTCACATCTTAGAGGCTGAATTTTTAAATAAAGTGGAGACCTTGAAAACTGTCAAAAATATGTGCTCCAAAGGCTTTCTAGTTTTTAATATTTCACAAATTATAATTAATTTACTTAAATCTTATCTTGATGAAAGAAATCAAGCAGATAAGATTTAGTTTTAAAATTTTCCACTTACAAAAGAGGTTGTTGCAAAGGGCTCACCATTTAGACCCCCAATAATTTTAATTTATATAAATGATCTGTCTCTACCTCAGACTTCTGTGGAACTGTGGTACTCACACACAAATCAGTTGCCTAGTGGAATTCTGCAAGGCCCAATCCCTTTACATGGACTATTATGGAATTTGATTAAATTATTTCTTTATAAAGTTTAAGATTAAAGAAGTCAAACTGTAGCCAGATGGCTATGAAAATTCATCAAACTGTGCTCTACAAATTGTCCAGGCACTTAGGTAGAAAGACAGTTTAATCATGGTCAATGGGGAATTGTAAACTGTGTGAAAAAACTAAGTAGAAACCTAAAACAACAGTTAGAATTATAATTATATTAAAATACAACTAAACAATCTGGAATTAGCCCAAAGGAAGCTAATACCCATCATCTATAATCCAACATGAGAGATTTGTCAAAGTTATGTCATATGTAAAGTTACTACTTATTTAACTCGAGAAATAAGAAGCAGGAATCTTTTTATTTCATGAAAACAACAGAAGTACTTAATTTCATTATTTGTTGGTGAAAGATATTGAGATTTTGGAGTTCAATTTTCTGCTGTAACATTCCTTCACTCAATAAGCCAACAAATAACAAGAATATGTTGAGAACTAACAGCTTTCCCATGAGAATAACAAGTGCTACTATAAGATGAAGGAATTAAAAAAAAAAATTACAAGTGTATATGTTCTTAAAACAGTGACTTTGGGAATTGTCTGTGTTAGATGGGACCCAAACTAAATTAAAATGTAATTGGGAAATATTTAACAGAATAAAAATAAAGTATAATCTAGATATCATTACATTTTAGAAGTCAAAATGTGTCCTTTCGATTCTTTTTTTCTGTAGATTAGTAGTCCCTTTCTATTTGAGTTTGACACCACTGATCTACTTACTATATAAAAGTCAAACTCCTTGCTCTATCATTTAAAGAATTTCATAATCCATATGACTATAGCTTTGCTTTTTATTCATATATACATATTTTTATCATCAATAGATTTTTATTCCTTTGCCCCTTTCTTTGTAGAGATCCATGCCATCTGACCAAGTTTTTTTTTAATTAAAAAGAAATGAACAAGAAGGAAAAATCAGTATAACATTAATACAACTAAAATATCTGAAAATAGATAATATTCCGCCTGCTTGTACTTTTTCACCCGTGAAAAGCAGTTTGTGTGTGGGGATGTATGGATATGCATGTGTGTATGCACATGCAGAAATGGAAAGGGTGTGTTTTCACATATCTATTCTTTTGAGCCACCCTATTTCTTTGTGATTTTGCAAAATTCTTGGTATTTTTTTTAATTTAATTGCTTGTGGGGGGGGGGGGGCAGAGCAAAGATGGAGGGGTAGAAGCAGGAAAACTCCCTGAGTTCTCCCCACAACCACCTCAAATATCTATAATATATGACTCTAAACAAACTTTAGAGCTACAGAACCCACAAAGTGATAGAAAAAAACAAATCTCCCACTGAAGGCAACCTGGAAGGCCCACAGAAAGGGTCCATTGCAGCTCACTGGTAGCAGCCCACCTGAGCCTGAGGTTTTAGCTTTATCCCCAGGGTGGCCCCACCCAGATCCAGCTGGAGGGACTTCTGGAGAGTGGATCACCAGCAGCTGTGGTGGTTTCCAGATTTATCAACCCATAAATGCCAAAGGAAAAGTAAAAGGTCAGTATGGACTTTGGGAACAGGGAGGCTAAGAGTGTGGTCTGGCCTCTGCCCCTGGAGGAAGAAGTGACTGAGGCACAGTGGTTATTCAGCCGCTTCATGGCTGCTACAGAGCTACTGGCCTACAAATCGTAAAGGGACCAAGCTACCACTCTTAGGGGTAATTGATCTTTCTTTAACCTGCTTGGATCTGGATCACTATCTAGGGTGGAGGTCCTGGGGTGTGTGACCAGGTGCCAGAGTCCATGGAGGCTTCAGAGAGGGCAGCCAACTAACAGCTCCAGCAGCTGCTAAAACCCCAGTGATTTGGGACAAAGTTCTCCTCTCTGGAAGCAGAGTTCTACTGTGGCAAAAAGCTCAAAAGTCAAGTAATTTAGTGGCAACATGATCAAGCAAAGGAAGAAAAGCAACCATAGCAATACAACTTTGTATTTCTTTTTTGGGGACAAAAAGGATCAAAGCATGGATTGGGAGGAAGACAATGAAGTCACAACTCCTGCACCAAAAGCTTCCAAGAAAAATATAAACTGGTTACAGGCCATAGAGGAGCTTAAGAAAAATTCTGAAACCCAAAAAAGAGAATGGAGGAAAAATTGGGAACAGAAATGAGAATGATGCAAGAAAATCATAAAAAAGAGTCAAAAACCTGACTGAAGAAAATGACTCCTTAAGAAATAGACTAACTCAAATGGCAAAAGAGGCTCAAAAAGCCAATGAGGAGAAGAATGCCTTAAAAATCTGAATCTGTCAGATGGAAAAAGAATCTCAAAAGATCACTGAAGAGAATCATTCCTACAGAATTTGATTGGAGCAAATGGAAGCTAATAACTATTAGAAATCAAGATACTATTAAACAGATCCAAACAAATGAAAAAATAGAAGGCAATGTGAATTATCTCATTGGAAAAACCACCGACCTGTAAAATAGGTCCAGGAGAGATAATTTAAAAATTATTGGACTACCTGAAAGCCATGATCAAAAAAAGAACCTAGAAATCATCCTTCAAGAAATTCTCAAGGGAAATTGCCCTGATGTTTTAGAAACAGACGGCAAAATAGAGGTTGAAAGGATTCACCAATCACCACTAGAAAAAGATCCCCAAACAGGAATATTATTTCCAGGTTCTGGAGTTCTCAGATCAAGGAGAAAATGTTACAACCAGCCAAGAAGAAACTATTTGAATATTGTGGAAACACTATCAGGATAACACAGAATCTGGTAGCTTCTACACTGAGGGATCAAAGGGCTTGGAATATGATATTCCAGAGGTCAAAGGATCTGGGATTAAAACCAAGAATCACCTACCCAGCAAAATGGAGCATAATGTTCAGGGGAAAATATCCTTTCTACCTCTTTTGGTGCATTTTGAGAACATTCTGCTTATTAATGACCTCCTTGGGCTATCTATCTAGTAGAGGAATCTCTGAGTCACAAGGTACAGGGACAGTGACATTATTTGCACAGTTTCTGAATGGTTTGCAATATGATTGTTCATTATTCTTGGATACAAAGCTATTATCCAAGAATTTTGATGCAGCTATTGTTGATTTCTCACATATAAAATCTTACCTTCTTCTGTTATTTGCATTACATGTTTTTTGTTTTGTTTTTGTTTTTGCATTTCAATTTAATAGAATCAATATTATCTATTTTGTCTAGTCCCTTGTTTGGTTAAGAATACTTTTACCCATAGCAACAATAAAATTTAGATTATTTGTTTGTCTTCTAATTAATCTGAAATTTTTTTTTCTACACATCTATTTATCAATTTTTTCTTTCTTTTTTTTTTAACAATTTATTTATTTACTTTTAATTACAGCATTCAATTCCACAAGTTTTTGAGTTCCAAATTTTCTACCCCCCATGATTGCATGCAATCTGATATAGGTTCTACAAATACCTTCACATTAAACATTAGTCAAGCTAAAAATATGGAACACTTCATGAATTTGTGTCATCCTTGCACAGGGGCCATGCTAATGTTCTCTGTATTGTTTCAAATTTTGTATATGTGCTGCTGAAGCAAGCACTTCTCTTCTAATTATTTTAACAATATAACAATTAATATCCAGGTCATGTTTTCAATTTGAATTTATTGTGGAATATAATGTAAAGTACATGCAAAAGCCTCATTTCTTCAAGTCTTCTGTCAGGTTTCCCTCCAAATTCCTCTATTGTTTTTTAATAACATCTTTGAACATTGTTTTGTTCTTTGTTTTTTTTTTAAAGGAAATACAAAGTAATGAATTTTAGAACTGGATATATTTATATAGTTTTAACTAAAATTACTCTTCCTGTGTCCACCTAATTCAAAGTCTTGACATCTCTTTGTAGTTAATTTACTCTTAAATTTATAATTGGGTGAATGCATCCATCTCAGAATTCTTTGTAGTCTTGGCTTTTTTTGGGGGGGGGGGTGTCTTTTGTTTGACTACCTCAGCTCTTCTACTTCTAGTCAAAGTACTGAAGTAATTTATGACCTATATAGCTTACCTGACACTGTTTTGTTTTAAGTTTCATCATTTTGAATCATTTACATTTAAAATCTAGACATTCTGCTCCTGCAAATCATTTTAAAAATTTCTTTATGACATTCAATAAAATATAGCTTTAATGATTTGTAACACATATGTATGCACACATATATTTTGGTAGTATTGTCATTTTTATTATATTTGCATGACCCAGTCATGAGCAAAGGATGTTCCCCAGTTATTTTGTAATCATGACAACACAAAAGTTAAATATTGAAATTCTATGTACTAAAAAAATTAATAAGGAAATTCTATTAAGTTAAAAGAAGCATAGAAAATAAACTAGTATCAATATTAAATATATATTTTCCAAATGTCATCATCTAAATTCTTAAGGAAAAAAATAAATTACAAGAAGAAAGAGTGACATAATATCAGCCAGTAAAAATTAGTTAGAGGAGCGGCTAGGTGGCACAGTGAATAAAGCACCGGCCCTGAAGTCGGGAGGACCTGAGTGCAAATGTGGCCTATGAAACTTAACACACACACACACATACACACACACACACACACACACACACACAAAACTAGCAGTGTAACATTGGGCAAGTCACTTAAACCCATTTGCCCTACCTTGCCCCCCTTCAAAAAGCATAAATAAATGAATGAATGAATGAAATTAGTTAGGCACCATACAAAAAGAAAGTCCGTGATACCCCATACTAAGACCTAACCTGACAGAAAACCAGGCACTGCACCTTTCTACTTGCTTGCAGTGGGATATTTTTTACCTTAATTCCTCATTCTGAGCCTTGTGGCTCAGGTAGAATGAAGCTTCCTAATTCTCTGTTCTTCATTCCTCATTCCTTACTAGGCTGTCCATATAATACTCTTATTCAGTTGGTCCAAGTCATCCCACTTTCTCCACCCCACTGGTAATATACATCTCCTATTGGTATTGAATCAATTTTTTTATATAAATATTCTAAGTAAACATGACCTTTGAGTGACTACTGACCTTTGACTAGTCATTCTATATCCCATTTTATATCCATGCCATCACCATGTGTTTGTCCATGGGGTGCGATGAGGTTTTATATTCCTTTCCATAGATATCTATTCTCTTTATCCCTCTGTGATTTCTTATACGTTTTGTGTGGTGTTGTTCTTTTCCTCAACTCCTTTTCCCTCCTCTCTCAGAGAGCCAGCATCAAAATAAACTGAAAGGAAATATAAAATTAAACAAATTGTTACAAAATTAGAAATAATATAATTTTGGTGTTTTATGAATGGAAATATGTTCATATATGTTTTATATGACTGTGTATGTATATACACACACGTGTGCATATACACACATACCCATGTACATGTGTACACATATGCATGTATACGTACTGTGCATATGTAAATAATTATATTTTCTATAGCTCCATGACAAAGCAATTTGTTTTCCCCAGTGCAGCAACACTGGTATAGTAAACAATTAACTCAGTCCAGTTCAAGATCAGCTATGCTAAATGGTAAAGTAAACTAATCATCTCAGAACTACAGGAGTCATGCCCCATAGGGAGGCAACCCAGCAGTCAAGCAAATAACTGGGCCAAGAACTGCAGTGAATTTATTGTTAACCCTCTGGAAAAAATAAAAGTAAAGCTATTGAAACCCCTTCTTTTCATTATTTGTGAGTTACCTTGGCAACACCTACATGTGTGTCTTATTCTCATTTTATTTAAGTTCACGCTCTCTCTCCCAATTCCACAGAATTTCTTCATATTTGTGAAAAAATACACTTCATGTTTTGGGAGAATGTTTTTTGGTTTGGTTTTGTTTTGTCTTTTCACTACAATTCTTGCTATGCTATTTGAACAAATACATTTTTTGGGAAAAATGAGCCTATTAACTTATTCTCAAAGGGAAATATATTTTGTTGGGTGTTCATGAGCTAGAATATCAAGAAGATAGATTCCCAAACAGTTGGTCCTCAAAAATCAGCCAAAAAGCTATCCCTGTTTGGTTCCTGACTTGTTTATGTCAGCATGATTTGGGGGAACAAACAAAGGTAGAATTATATCTAAATTTTGTTACATTAATTTTCCCTCTGTTACTAGAGTTTTGAATTCCAATTTTTTTGCAGTTAATTACAAAAAGTGTCACTGTCTTTTAATATAGATTCACTTGTCTTAGACTAAACTCATAGATCAAGATAATATTTACTGTTGATATAGTTTGTCCAGATTTTACCAAAACACTTAATAGTTAAAGCACTGGATAAGAGAATCAGGATCCAAAAGGATAATAACTAATCAGAACACTGGTATGAATATAATAAATTTCAATTCAGTAGAAAAACCCAATAATCAGATCTGTTCAAAAGAGCACTGGCTGCCTCTGGAAGAGTTGAATTTATTTTCAATAAGGTTTTTCCATAATTTTATTGAGGCAGAGCCCAAATGGAAAAGTAAAGGCAATACTCTAGAAAAGGTTTCCCAAGATCTCTCTCTAAAAAACTTTAAACTCATTCATTAAGTCAAATACTAAAGTAGTAAAATAAGCAAAAGTTCAGCGAGACATGTTTTTTTTTCAAGTGCTTTATCAAATTCTTATTTATATCATTCATTTCCGCAAGATTTTGAGTTACAAATTTTCTCCCCTACCCATTGCCCCAATATAGCAGTCCCACAGGATATCCCTTCCTCCAATCTGCTCTCTCCCATATTTTCTCCCATACCCCTTTGGACATTTCCAGTGGATCTCTATGTAACAGTATCTGTATATCTTATTTCCAAATTACATGTAAAATAGTATTAATAAGAGTATACATATATTGAATATTTGATTTTAATACCTTGAATTCCAGATTCATTCCCTTCCTCCCTTGTCACCCACCCTTACTGGGAAGATAAGCAGTTCCGTATAGGAAATACATGTGTGGCTAATGCAAAACAATAACATAGTAGATATATTGTAAAAGACTGACTATATTTCCCTTCCTCCTATCCCACCTCCCACTTGTTCTATTCTCTGCTTTGATCCTTTCCCTTTTCGAAAGTGGGTGCTTCCAACTTCCCTCCCCCCCAGCCTGCCCTCCCTTCCATCATACCCTCTCTGATCCCCTTCACCCCCTACTATCCTGGAGGATGAGATATCCTATTTAGTGTGTATTTCATTCCCTCCTCAAGACAAATTCAATGGGAATAAAGTTGACCCATTCCCTTTTTCCCTCCTATTCTTCCCCTCCAGTGTAACCATTTCCTCTTGCCTCTTTTTTACGAGATAGTTTACCCCATTCGGTCTCTCCCCTTCTCCTCCCATTACATTCCTCTCTCACCTCTTAATTTCACCTTTTAAGTATCATCCCTTCCTATTAAATTGGTCCTGTGCCGTCTATCTATGTATATCTGTAAATATATACACACGCATTCACATATGTATCCATATGGCCATATACTCTCACATATAGACATATATATTCCCTTCAACTACTGAGAAAAGTTTCATAAGTTACAATTATTGTTTTTCCATGTAGGAATGTTAATAGTTCAACTTTGATAAGTTCCTTGTGATTTCTTTTCCCTGTTTACCTTCTCATGCTTCTCTTGCTTCTTGTATCCGAATATAAAATTTTCTATTCAACTGTTTTTTTCAGCAAGAATGCTTGAAAGTCCTCTATTCCATTGAATAACCATATTTTCCCCTGAAACATGATACTCAGTTTTGCTGGGTAGTGACTCTTGGTTTTAATCCCAGCTCCTTTGAACTCCAGAATATCGTATTCCAAGCCCTTCAATCCCTCAGGGTAGAAGCTGCCAGATCCTGGGTTATCCTGATTGTGTTTCCACGATATTAAAATTGTTTCTTCGTGGCTGCTTGTAATATTCTCTCCTTAATCTGGAAATTTCTGAACCTGGCTGTAATATTACTAGGAATTTTCTTTTTGGGATTTTTTTTCAGGAGGTGATCGGTGGATTCTTTCAACCTCTATTTTGCCCTCTGATGCTAAAACATCAGGACAGTTTTCTTTGAGAACGTCCTGAAGGATGATTTCTAGGTTCTTACTTTGATCATGGCTTTCAGGTAGACCAATAATTTTTAAATTATTTCTCCTGGATCTATTTTCCAGGTCAGTGGTTTTTCCCATGAGATATTTCACATTGCCTTCTATTCTTTCATTTGTTTGGATCTGTTTCTTAGCATCTTGATTTCTCAAAAAGTCATTAGCTTCCATTTGCTCCAATCTAATTCTGAAGCAATGATTTTCCTCATTGAGCTTTTGAGATTCTTTTTCCATCTGGCAAATTTGACTTTTTAAGGCATTCTTCTCCTCATTGTCTTTTTAAGCCTCTTTTGCCATTTGAGTTAGTCTATTTTTTAAGGTATTATTTTCCTCAGTCAGGGTGTTGACTCTCATTTCGTAACTTTCTTGCATCGTTCTCATTTTTCTTCCCAATTTTTCCTCCACTTCTCTTATCTGCATCTTAAGGTCCTCTATGGCCTGTAACCAGCTTGTATTTTCCTTTGCAGCTCTTAGTGCAGGTTTTCTGACTTCACTGTCTTCCTCCTGTTCCATGCTTTGCTCCTTTTTGTCCCCAAAATAGGAGTGTAATGTTGGAATCTTCTGTCTGCTTTGTTTCCTTTGCCTGGTCATGCCGCCCCTCAGTCACTTGACCACCACAATAGACTCTGCCACCAGACAGGGAAGGTTTCGTCCCAAATGCTGGGGTTTTCTCAGATGCTGAGGTATTAGATGGGTGCTAATCCATATAAAAAGGGGTCTCTAAAAAACTTTGAAGCTGCAGAACCCACAAAACGACACAGAGAAGCTAACCTCCCGTTGGAACAGCCCAGCAGGCTGGCAGGAATCGGCCACCTCAGTGCTCTGGGAGCCAGGCACTGAGGCTTTAGACCCAGGGCAGGCATGACCAGCCTCAGCCAGAGGGACTCCAGATCAGCAGTAACTGTGGCCGTTTCCAGATTTATCAACACAGAGATGCAAAGAACAAAGTGAGAGGTCAGTGCAGTCTGGACTTTGGGACCAGTAAGTGGGAGTGCTTTGGCTTTTGCCCCCAGCTGAGAACCCAATGAGGCACTGGTACAGCCAGGCAGCGCCACCTGGCAGCTTCAGCTCCTGGCCTGCAGAGTGTAGGGGGACCAAGCACCAATCTGAGGAGTAATCGCTCTTGCTTTAACCTGCTTGGATCTGTATTGAAGTCTAGGGTGGAGGTCCTGGGGTGTGTGTCCATCTTACCAGTGTGGAGACCTCAAAGAGGGCACCCACCTAATACCTCCGCAGCTGAGAAAACCCCAAGATTTGGGATGAAAGCTCCCCTGTCTGGTGGCAGAGTCCTACTGTGGCAAAAAGCTGACGAGGCAAAGGAAACAAAGCAGACAGAAGATTCCCACATTATACTCCTATTTTGGGGACAAAAAGGAGCAAAGCAAGGAGGAAGACAGTGAAGTCAGAACTCCTGCACCAAAAGCTTCAACAGAAAATACAAGCTGTTTACAGGCTGTAGAGGACCTTAAGAAGCAGATGAGAGAAGCAGAAGAAAAATTGGGAAGAGAAATGAAAACAATGCAAGAAAATTATGAAATGAGAGTCAACAGCCTGACAGGAAAATAACACTTAAAAACAGACTGACTCAAATGGCAAAAGTGGCTCAAAAAGGCAATGAGGAGAAGAATGCCTTAAAAGTCGAATTTTCCAGATGGAAAAAGAATCTCAAAAGCTCAATGAGGAGAATCATGGCTTTAGAATTAGACTGGAGCAAATGGAAGCTAATGATTTTATAAGAAATCAAGATGCTGTTAAACAGATCCAAACAAATGAAAGAATAGA
>NW_027185809.1:48557533-48624878 GCF_028583685.1 Petaurus breviceps papuanus
TCTATTCTTTCATTTGTTTGGATCTGTTTAACAGCATCTTGATTTCTCATAAAGTCATTAGCTTCCATTTGCTCCAATCTAATTCTGAAGCAATGATTCTCCTCAGTGAGCTTTTGAGATTCTTTTTCCATCTGGCAAATTCGACTTTTTAAGGCATTCTTCTCCTCATTGCCTTTCTGAGCCTCCTTTGCCATTTGAGTCAGTCTGTTTTTTAAGGTATTATTTTCTTCAGTCAGGCTGTTGACTCTCATTTCATAATTTTCTTGCATTGTTCTCATTTCTCTTCCCAATTTTTTCTCCACTTCTCTTATCTGCTTCTTAAGGTCCTCCATGGCCTGTAACCAGCTTGTATTTTCCTTTGAAGCTTTTGGTGCAGGAGTTCTGACTTCACTGATTTCCTCCTGTTCCATGCCTTGCTCCTTCTTATCCCCAAAATAGGAGTGCAATGTTGGAATCTTCTGTCTGCTTTGTTTCCTTTGCCTGCTCATTTTGCCACTCAATGATTTGACTTTTGGGCTTTTTGCCACAGTAGGACTCTGCCACCAGACAGGGGAGTTTTCGTCCCAAACGCTGGGGTTTTCTCAGCTGCCGGAAGTATTAGATGGGTGCCCTCTCTGAGGTCTCCACACGCTCTGGCAAGCTGGACACACACCCCAGGACCTCCACCCTAGACTGCAATCCAGATCCAAGCAGGTTAAAGCAAGAGCGATGACCCTTCAGACTGGTGCTTGGTCCCCCTACACTCTGCAGGCCAGGAGCTGAAGCTGCCACGTGGCGCTGGCAGGCTGCGCCGGCGTCTCAGTGGTTTCTCGACCCGGGGGTAAAAGCCACGCATTCCCACTTCCTGGGTCCCAAAGTCCAGAATGCACTGGCCTCTCACCTTGTCCTTCGCATCTATGTGTTGATAAATCTGGAAACGGCCACAGCTGCTGCTGATCTGGAGTCCCTCTGGCTCTGAAAATTATTTTTCATAAAAATTTTAAAATACAATTTCTCAAGCAGAGACTTAATGACCACTTGCCTGGCTATTTTATTGGCATTTCTCTTTGAGTACAGATTGCAAACTTGCATGATAAAGTACCTGAGTTCCCTTCCATTTGAAATATTCTGTTATTTTTTGCGACCTTGTGATCACCAGTCCCACAGATCTCTACACTCCACCTTTGAAGTGCTTGTCTGGTTCTAACATCATATGATTTTTGCTTTGCCTCTGCTATGGAGATGAATGGGCTCCCAATTACTGTGTCAAGTACTTTGAGACTGGTTAATATTCCTACCTAACCTTTGGGAAAATTTACTATTTTTAAAGTACCTGGACCTCCTTAACAATTTAGCCAACATGAAATCATTCAAGAGGAAATCAATATATGTAAATAATCTGTATCTATATTTCAAGTCCTCTGTTTACTAAGCAAGGTTTGACCTTTGTAAAGGGAAGCAGATGAGGCCAAATTTAAAGATCAATTCCTGCTGAATTCTGTTTTTAATCACACAAAGAAGACATGCTTTACTATAAATATGACCCCTACTTTTCTTGAATATTAAATGAATAAATTCTGAGCTCACTGCTAAGTGTGGCTCTTCCAGGGGATTGATTTTCAGTAGCTTTCTTTTCCCTAATATCCTGTAGCTCTTGTACTGACACTACATACTACTCATCACTGTCCATGACAAAGTAACCCCTGTATATCAGCAGCTATAATGACAACACTAGCATATTCTGGATGAAAAGTCTCCCATCTTTACCCTTAAGGATGTCAACTGTCCTACAACTCTTGGCATACAGTCTCTTCTGTGACTTATATTTGCAAGAAATATTTTCCACAGTGCTGAAAATATCTACTGAAGGCACCTTGAAAGGCATAATAGGTTAGATCTAGCAATCAAAAGTTTGGATCCTTATTTGTGCCTCATTCACAAGCAATCTAAAAGCTTTCCATATAATATTCTAACACTTTCCAATTTTTATCTTGTTTCAAAAAGCAAGAGCAGAAGTAATCAGAAATAATAATAATAAAAAGATGGGGTATGAAGAGTAGTTATCAAGGCTTTAAGAGCATAAAAGGTTCAAATTAAATTTGTGGTGAAAGTCTAGATGGTATTTTGATGGAAGTTGCTGGTTTGTTATTATTTTATCTAAGTCATTTTTACTTCTGCTTGGAAAGAATACAATTCTTAGCATTAGAAAAGAGCCCAGTCAAAGGAAGTTATTTTTCCTTGGAACTTGTGTCAAGGGTCTTGGGGCTAAGATCTCCTATTTTCAGATATGGTACCTACTTTTATTAGTTTAAAGAGATCAGATTAGGAAATGTTAGAATATGGACAGAGGAGCTTGCTGTATTCTATGAGTCATTCTCTCCCATCAGTTATCTCCTGATTATCTTTGCTGACAGCCAATCCTTTAATTCTTTTCATATGAGGCAACATTGTCTTTGACCAGGAAAGATTGAGCTATAGGTAGTGGTAAGCTAGAGCCAGCATTTACTAGCTTTTGAGAGTTGATTATTTAATTTTCAGTGTTAGCATCTACACCTTAGCTATTGGCAAACACTACAAATCAGTGTTGGATTTTGTTGTTGTTTATCTAGACATAAAGTGATACAAAAATTTTAATAACACATATTAAATTTAAATTTGTATCTTGTGTACATGCCTCCCTTTTTTTTCCCCTTGAGAGTCAGTTGTTAAAGCATTTACTAGAATTCCATTGGACAAAGAAATAAAATTGCTTCCTCAGATTGCGTGATAAAATTTAGAAATGGAAGTGTGAATCCACCCTACCATTTTTAGGAGTTAAAATTCAAGGGAGCTTTAAACATCACCTAGTCACATAGTCTCTGTTCTAGTTAAGTCTGCAGTTTCCCATATACATTATTTTAGTTCTAACCCCTGTGCCTTTGTACAGGTGTTTTTCCCTTTATGGAAGAATCCTTACTTATCTCCACCTAACAGAATCCTTAGTTTCCTTCCAGATGAGACTTGGATGCCATTTTCCTTCCAGATGAGACTTGGATGCCATTTCTCATATCAGTCCTTTCTTGATCCTCCCTGTTAAGATTCATTCTTTGAAGTTGCTCTCTTTTAATTAATAAGCTAAGTGTTTATTCATCTGTGTATATTTTGTGTTGCACCAAGTAGAACAGAAATTCTTCTGTAGAGGAGGAGTGGTATCCATGCCCATCTCTCAGTGATGCCCTGCATCATGATCTTCTCTGTTGTTATCCTGCACTTTGGAAAAGAACTCTTCCATATCATAACTTCTAGGGTCTTACATAATTCAAGTAAAACATTCTGACTTATGCCTGCTCTCTCTGCAATGAGACAGATCTGCTTAAATCTCACAGAACACAACAGCTCCATCTTCCAGCAGGCTAAATCTCCAGGGAAGAGTCCAAACTATGTCATTTCATACCTCCCTCAATGGGCTTTTCTCCAACCACAGATACTGCTCAATAGTTAGCATACTCACATCCCTTTATATACAACCAATGCCAGTCATCATGAACCCTTGGCATGTGACATATTTTTATATTAAAAAATTCACTGCTCCCTCAAATTTATTCACCTCAAGCATACATCATGTTTTTTCTCCTCCCAAAATCACATGCTAGGTTAACTTGGCCTTTCCATGGTGCCCTCTGGAATGTCTCTCCCATTATTAACAAATTTCCTTTCATCTTAAATCATTTTTTTTTCTTTCTCATGTCTTCCATCATCATCTAATCTTCTTATAGGTAACTCCCTCCTAAGCAGCCTTTACATTACAGGCTAAACTTTCTCCCTCATAACCCCAAATTACTGGTCATGGGGGAGGAATTAAAATATTCTTTGCCTGTCTTAGCACCTTTCAGAACCTCATTCAGAAGCATTTTCACTAAGTAAATTCTCTTGTTTTGAGGTCCATCAAAATTTATCACTCAATTCAAATACTTTTGATGATTATTTATAGAATCCCTAAATAGTCTCTCCTTTGTTTTCCAATAAGTTCAGTCCCTGGCTAGCAATCATTATTTTCTCCCCATATCATGTCCTCATTTTAGGGACACCTGAATACATAGGAATATTCTTCCCCATACACTGATATCTGAAGTACTCAATTTCCATGACTCATTCCTCTACCCCACTAATCCACCCAGCTTTGGAGTTGTTAATACCTTGTCCGATCCATCACCCACAAGTGTTCCATATACATATTAAAGAACTATATAATCCTTTTATCTGACAATAATTTGTTATCATCCCATTTTTACCTAAGACCCTTTTGTTCTCATTATGACCTCCTTTCCCAGGACATTACCATTATACAAGTTATATTCTCTTTTTTCCCCTTTTCTCATCCTTGTAGTTAATCAACTTAAAACTATATTATATTCCATCTTTGATTCCCCAGTCCCCTTATCCAGTCACTAATCATTCCTAGTCGAGTCCCACACCCTGGATTCCTCCCCTCTCTCTGACTGCTTCACTCCAATTCAAGTTAATTAGAGGTAGAGGAAATTATAAAGCTGCATTGAATAAGTGCACTAAAGGAACAGGATAAACATTTTACTCCTCTCAGACTCTTTGTCTGTTCTATTCTTTTCAGAGGCTATTCCAAACCTCCTTGTCTAACCTCAAACCTTCTACAACATTTACTCCCCCAAACTCTCAGTCAAAAATCTTGACTTGCATTTAACTGAATTATTTTGCTGAGAGTTCTCTCTTCTCCCTTTCTCCTCACCTTACATCACTCAGACAACTTCCCTTCAATGACTACTTCTTTATTTCTGCCTCAGATGAAGAGGTAGCTCTCCTCTTTGCCAAGCTCAACCCCTCTGCTTGCACCCTTAATAATAGTCAGCCAATAATGCATATATTGAGCAACCACTGTGTACCATAAAAAGAGAGGCAAAAATGGTCGGTGCTATCCAGTTAAGGAGGTGACAAGCAAATGACTACATATATACAAGATTGTTTCACAGATGACACACAGGAGGCTCTGGAGTGCTAGGTATCAAGACTCCAACAGGTTCACTCTTGATCTGGTCATACAGGCAGACAGCTTCCAAGGGGTTGATAACCAGCTTTATTCTAGTCTAGTCTTCTCGGAAGGCCGCTGGGAGAACCAGCTCCTACAGCATTCCCTAATCACCCTTCTTGTGGGGCCTGTGAGAAAGCTGGGCAACTACCCCTACAAATTGATGCGGTCAATAGAGATAGGCACACTTGTGCACTCCCTAAATCCCCTCAAGTCTCAATGGGGGCCAGTTGAGGCACATACAGACTCCCCTATGGGTTCCCCACAGTTTTTCTCCCATGGTTCCCTGTGGTTTCCCCCTCACTGATCAGTGCCCACTCACTTTATAGGGCAAGAGACAAAAAAGGCATCTTGCTCACATTAAGCTCACAAGTTAACTTTAGCAATATTGTCATTCTGTGAAAGCTTGGTAAGTATTACATTATGTTATCCCTTATTTCATGGCACAGCCTCAGTAGGATTGTCTGTCACTATGATTCCAGGAACTACTATCTAGAATCTTTGGCGTTGTTCTAGGAGTTATTCTTAAACACCTGGAAACTAGATATTCACATGGCCATGGATCCTGAGAAACTAACTTTAAGAAGGATAACACAATCCTCCTTACATGCAAGGATATATAGAGGATAAATTAGAAATAATCAGTGTAGGGAAGCCACTAGTATTAAAGGGAATCAGAAAAATCTTGTAGAAGATAGGATTTTATCTGGGACTTGACAAAAGTTAAGGAAGCCAGAAGACAGAGATCAGTGGGGATGGGTAGGGGGAAATCTTGCTTGGTTGGAGAGCCAGTGAAAATGAAGAGTTGGGAAACTGTGTGCGTCATGTGAGAAATAGTAAGGACAACAGTATCTTTTTTTTCCAATATTTTTTGGGGGTCTCCATTAGCAAGCTGTTGACTCTTTTTCATGATTACCTTGCATCACTAATTTCTTTTCCCAATTCTTCCTCTACTTCTCTTACTTGATTTTCAAAATCCTTTTTGAGCTCTTCCATGGCCTGTGACTAATTCATATTTTATTCAGAGGCTTAAGATATAGGAGCTTTGACTTTGTTGTCTTTTTCTGGTTGTATGTTTTGAACTTTTTTTGTCATCAAAGTAAGATTCTATAGTCTGAGGTTTTTTTTTGTTGTTGTCTGCTCATTTTCCCAGCCAAATACTTGACTCTCTAACTCTTTGTTAAAGTAGAACTCTGTTTCCAGTTTGGGAAGGGTGGTGTACTGTCCCAAACTTCAGGGGTTTTGTGCAGCTGTTTTCAGAGATACTTCTAGGGGCCTGAAAATTTTCAGTCCTTCCAAGGTGGTTTGATCAAAGGGGAGGTGTTTACTCCTTTCCTGGCCTGTGCTCCGGTCTGTGAGTTACCAGAAGTACTCGTTTGTGTCTTGGAACTGTGAAGAGGACTCCCTCTTCACTGCACCACAAGGGTCACCACACCAGCACTTCCCCTCACTGCAGGACCACCACCAGCACTGTGACCCAAATCCAAGCAGGGAAAAGCAAGAGAGTCCTGCCTCAGTTTCAGCAGAGAGATCCCTGCAATCCCTCTCTGATCAGCCACTCAGTCCCACCTGTCTATGGGCTGGGAGCTCCAGAAGTAGCCACTGTTACTGCTGCCACCACAACCACCTCCACCACCCCGAGGCTGGATTCAGACCATGTTTCTCTTTCATCTAGGTCACCCAGTGTTTTCCTACTGACCTTCTATGCTGTCTTTGGCATTTGTGGGCTGAAAAGTCTGGAAACTGACACAGCTACCAGTGATTCAGTCCCCTGAGGCCTGCTCTGACTATGTGTATGCCTGCACAGGCCATTCTGGACTGTGCTCCACTCTCAGCCCAGTGCAATAGACCCTTCCTGTTGACCTTCCAAGCTGTCTTTAGCTGCAAACTTGTTTCACTCAATCATTTTGTGGATTCTGGAGCTCTAGAATGTGCTTGCAGTCATTTTTTTCAAGTATATGGAGTGATTGGGGGGAGGCCTCAAGCAAATCCATGCTTTTTCTCCACTGTCTTGTCTCCCCTCCCCATCCTCCAGGAGACCAGTATCAATGGATGGCAGAGAATGAGGAAGTAAGTGAGGTATAAGAAAAGTGGAAAGGTCAAAGATGGGGCAGATGATAAGAAGGCTTTATATTTTATTCTGGAGGTGATAAGGAGTGAATGTGATTTTGTGAATGGAGGAGAGAGGATGACAGTCTTCAGAACATATAACAACTTAGTGGAGGTTGGATTGGAGTGAGGAGACACTTGAGGCAGGAGGATAAAATAGAAGGCAGTTGGAATAGTCAATTGTGAGGTGATGAGAGTCTGCACCAAGTGGTGACACTGTCAGAGAAGGAAGCATGTATGAAATATGCTATGAAGTAGAAACTGACAGACTTTTAGGAGAAAAGAGAGAGTGAGGGCTTGAAACAAGCATGAATCCCTGAGAAGGTGATGGTGTCCTTGACAATAACAGGGAAGTTTGAAAGAAGGGAGGGTTGGAGGGAGTGTGTGTGTGCATGTGTGTGTGTGTGTGTGTGATTATGTAAGGTAATGAGTTCAATTTTGGACATGTTTACTTTAAAGTGAATGTTGGTCATCCAGTTCAAAATGGCCTATAGATAGTTGGGGATGTGAAATTAACTATGGGTTGGGAGAGAGGGTAGAGATGCTTAAGTAAATTTGGATATCATCAGCATAGTTATGATAACTGAATCCATAGGAGCTGATAAGGGCACCAAATGAAATAGTACAGAAGAAGAAGAGAAGAGAAGAAAGTCCAGGGCAGAGCCTTGGTAGATATCCAACATTAGCAGCCATAACCTGGACTCAGATCCAGCAAAGAAGGTTGAGAAGGAGTAGATTACGTGTCATGGAAACCTAGAGAGGAGAAAGGATTAAGAAGAGGGTGATTGGGGCAGCTAGGTGGCATAGTGGATAGAGCACCAGCCTTGAATTTGGGAGGACCTGAGTTCAAATTTGGCCTCCGATGAGATACTTGACACTTACTAGCAATGTGACCCTGGATAAGTCACTTAACCGCAATTGCCTCACCAAAATTAAAAAAAAAACTTAAAAAAGAGGGTGATTTTCTTTTTCAAAAGTCACTCAAATCATCTCAACTTCCTGATCAAACTTCTGGTAGCTATTGTCTGCTAGACACCACCATATTTCCCTTCTTTCCTTCTACATTAGGGACATCCACTTGCTCCCCTCTCACTTGCTTTAAAACCATTTGTTTTCAACCTTACCATTCACTAGAAACTGCCTTCTCCAAAGTTACTGGTGATTATTAATTGTTAAATCTAATGCTCTTTTGTCATTCCTTATCCTTCTTGACTTCTTTAACATTTGATACAGCTGATCACATCATTTTGAATACTTTCTCTTCTTTAGATTTTCTTGACACTGATTTCTCCTCGTTTTCCTACTATGTTTCTGAACAATAATCCATTTCCTTTGCTGATTCTTTATTCATGACATGATCTAACTGTGGACATCCCTCATGGTTCTATATTTGGGCCTCTTTTATTTTCATTCTGTACTATGTCATTTGATGACCTCCTAAGCTCCATTAAGTTTATTAGCTCTATGAAAATGGCTCATACACATACACAATTCTGTTCCATCTACTAAGTCACAGTTATCTCTAAATACCTTTTGGCATCTTAAACTAGATATCCCATAGATTTCTCCAATTCAAATGCTCAAAACAGTTCTTCACAGAGTTGTCCCAAAACTCTCCTTTCATTTTTTTCTATTCTTGTCAAGAACACCACAGTTCTCCAAATCATCTAAGCCATTAACTTCGATATCATATTCCTAAGTCTCACTCATTCAAAACAAATAATCTATTGTCAAAACTTGTCATTTTTTTCTTTCCCAACATATCTCTTATAATCAACCTTTTTTTTTATACTTATTTGTCCATAAACATAGGGTATGCTCTCAAAACCTCTCACCTGGCCTACTGAAATAATCATATAACTTATGTCCCTTTGTAATGTAATGCCAAGCAAAGGCAACTCCCTAAGGTTCAGAATACCAGCATAGGTGCTCTCCATTTTATTCAGTGACAAATTAAGAACAGAGAAGATCAAAATATGACATCATTCAAAATACAGCATTTACTAAGTGTGATTAAATTATCTCCAAGTACTACCCCACCCCAGGACCTTATATTCATTCAATCAATTACAAAGTCCCTGTTCTAAATACTACTCCACCCCTAGGCTGTACCTTCATTTAGTCCATCACAAAGCCCCTCTTCTGAAATGAGATTAGTTTCCAATCATAAGTAAAGTACATTCATTTGTTCAATCATAGAACACAAAAAGGTCAAAAGTTTCCCACCCCTGGATCACAATTGAATCTACCCCAGAGTTACAACAAGTTTAAGCACAGCACTTAATACCCAAATGGAGGTGTTTTCTTCATCTTGACACTAGGCAAGTTCTCAGCAATCTTTGTTCCTGGGGAGACAAAGCTTAGCAAGGCCACAAGATACATTGCCAGTCTCTTCATTAATTCATTCTCTGTCTGCAGAACAGTCCTAGGACCCCTGAAAACATTAGCAAACCCCTCTTCCAGGATTTCTGTAAACATACAACAAGAAAATCCTTCTTCAGGGCTTCTGAACCAACAACAAGGTTCTAAGACTTCTGCAACAACAGCACTGTCCTTCACCAGTGGACAGTATTCACTCTCTTTCTGCAGAACAGTCTCAGTAGCTCTGAACCAACAGCAAAGTTCCAAGACGCTGCAACAACAGGACTGTACTTCACCAGTGGACAGTATTCACTCTCTGTCTGCAGAACAGTCTCAAGAGCTCTGAACCAACAGCAAGGTTCCAAAACTTCTGCAACAACAGGACTGTCCACCTCCAGTGGACAAATCTGGCAAAACAACATCAAAACAGACAGACAAAGTACCAGCATAACAGCCATGTCTTCTCAGTCCTTGGCAGCTCTGGGTGGCAGGTCTCAAAAGTCCTGGGCAATTCAAAGTGGCCCTCAGCAATCCTCTCAGTCTCTCTCTGCCTCCACGAGGGTGCTGATTCCAAAAAGTTCTTCTGCCTCTCTCTTGTGTCTCTCCAAATCTACGTCACCGGCTCCTCCCAGTTCAGCATCTCTTTTCATGTCAACAAGTCCATCCCAGAAGTGGGATTAACAAGCTCTGGGTTTTAACACAATCAATTTGAAAACCAAGCCAATACAGGGGGATCTTTATATTCCATTACTATCACACCCTTCAAGTCTCTCCTCCCTGCAATCCATCCAATACACGGCAACCATTTGTTTTCTTCTAAAATCTAGGTCTAATCATATCACTCTTTCTTCCCCCACCTTAGGAGTTTCAATAGTTCAAATGAATTCAAAATATGAAGTCCTCTATTTGGGATTTAAATGTACCTTACAATCTAGCCCTATTCCTTCTTTTTTTCCATCTTTACATTACATTATTCCTCTCAGTGCATAATATAATCCAGTCATATTGGCACACTTGCTATTCTTTATACTTCACAATCCATTCCCTTTCTCCATGCCTTTGCACTGTCTCTCCCCCATCCCTAAAATGCTCAGGACACTTGTTTTCCCTTGCTTTCTTTAAGACTTAGCTCAAATCACATTTTCTGCAGAAAGCCTTTACCTGGAGGTTCCTCCAGATACTAATGCCTTCCCCTATCAGTTAACCTTTAGATACTCCATATTTGGCTTGTGTTGAAGGAAAAAAATTACTTAGACTATTCTCTGTATTTTTGGCATAATTGGCATAACATGTTCATTTGGGTTTTTATTATTAAATTTGATATTATTATTTCTAAATACAAGAATTTCTAGCTTAGGGAGAGAAATGGACAAAGTGACATTCTCCCCTTTATCTTATGCCCTTACTCTCTACTCTGAGATAATTTGAGTTAAGATTCATTTTAGAAATCTCAAACAATGTAAATTAAAATGCACTGTAAAAATCACTGTACGCTAAAATACAATTTTATGTTGATATACTAGAATATTAGTCAACTAATTCTTCAACTATAGAGCTCCATTTTTTCCTCTCTTAAAAATTGAAAGATCTTCCTCTGAGTTCTAAATATCCTAATCCCTTCTAAATGAAAAAAAAAAATAAAAGAGAATTGTTGCTAGGTAACTGGTCACACCTTCAGTTGCTTGAAAGGATGAAGAGGAATGACCTAAACTAATGAAGAGGTATTTTTTGATCCACTTTTGGTTGCAACTATTATTCTATTTTCCTGAGGTCTTAGTATTTTTTTTTCTTGACTTTCTATATTCTTTCTTAAAGGGAGAAGTCTAGAAAATTACTTTAGACTAGATACATATTTATTTCTTAATATATTCAGTTGTATTAAAATGGAGATTAAATATTTACATGTTATCTCACCCCTTAGAATGTATTCTCCTTAAGATCAGGGACTGTAATATTTTTGTATTTTTTCTGTGTCCTCATTATTTAGTACATAATAAATACTTAAGAAATCCTTGTTACTTGACTAGACAGATGGAGGCAGGTAGCTGTCTAGGAAGCAGGTAGGTGGCACAGTGAATTAGAGCTCTGGGCATGCAGTCAGGAAGACATGAATTTAAATCTGGCCTCAGACACTTATTAGCTATGTTACCTTGAACAAGTTACCTAACCTCTGCTTGCCTTAATCCACTGTAGAAGAAAATGGCAAACCACTCCAGTATCTTTGCCAAGAAAACCCCACGAATGGAACTGGTGTCGTATCATGAAGAGTTGGACATGATTGAATGACAATGGAATGTATGTGTTTTTGTTGTTGTTTTCCCTTTGCATCTCTATAGTACTTTGCACATATCTGGTAAATAATAAATAGCTTATAAATGTTTACTAAATTGAATTGTAATGGAATCAATGGCCTTTCTACTGGTGTTTGTTATTATGAGTAATCATAGTCCATGCTGTGCCACTCACTTGGAATCCAGTCTTCCCCCAACATGTTCATGTAGGCTTTTTCCAACCCCAATTTCTCAATCTCTGCCTATGTCTTGTATCTACCTAGTTATTTACATGGTGTCTCCCTTTTATGATGTAAGTACCTTGATGACATGGGCTGTATTTTTGCCTCTGATTGCCACAGTGCCTGACATATCCTTTGCACTTAAAAAGTGCTGGTTCACTTATATACACACACACACACACACACACACACACACACACACACACACAGTTAAAGCTGGCATTTGGAGCAAACTATATGAGAATGAAAGTTCCCCCTGTCTGGGACAGCCAACATATTGGTAGCACTAGTGACTATATTCTAATTCTGATGGGAATAGTTCTCTCAGTGGATGGTGAAGGACTGTTAAAGTCCTGTAAATAATTAAAGTCATACATTTATTGGTTTTAAATGTTTTCATTATTAAAATACATCTTGCTGTGGTTACATTTCAAGTGGTTTTATTTTCTTTAACTGAGTTTTTAAAGTTGCCCTTTTTGCTTACAAGACATAGTCAAGGCCTAGGGATGTAAAAAGAATTTCTTCCTCTCTATTTTTCCTCTCTATTCTTTCCTCTCTATTATTCCTCTCTTCCCTTATTTAAAGTAACTCATTATCATGACTTTTTTAAATTGGTATTTAGGTTGCTCACTCTTAGGATCTACTTAAAACTAAAGCTATTATCTTACTGCTTGAACTTGTTAGAATTCGGCCACTGTCTACTTCATATTTTCTTTAGGCCACTTCCTTTTCAGTGACAGGCAACCATAAGTAATATGGTAGAAATGCACTGCCTTTGTATTCAGATTTGAGTTCAAATCCTTCTCTGATGCTTATTGCCTGTGCAGTCTTATTCAAGGTACTGCTTGGGACTTAGGTTTACTCATGTACAAACCAAAAACCAGATAGCCTCTGAGATCTCCTCCAGTACTGTTTAGTGAAAATGTTCTTTGGGTTTACATTACCATATTCAGACTGCTGCAACTTCCCCCTCAGTGCTTTAGGGGTATTTTCTGAGAGATGGAGGTGTCTCTTTTCTAAAATCATTTGCTTGAATCCTCTCTTTGGGTGTGTTCTACTCAATCTTAGTGTTCAGTACATAATTAGTACTCCACTTCCATTTAACCCAACATCAATTTACTTCCCCTGTGTTTCAAATAAAATGGTTACCCTGCTCCTTGACCATCTAAATGAAAAATGAATTTTATTTCAACCCATCTTCTCTAGCAGATTACCCCAGATATCATCCCCTCATATTCAGTTTCTTCCTAATCTCAACTCTCAAAACATGTCCAGGTATTCTCCATCCTTTAAAATTAAAACCACTCACTTGATCTGTCTGTCCCCAATATTTCTCAACCCATATCTCTCCTCCCTTTCATGCCTTAAATCCTCGAGAAAGTAGTCTACAACAGACATCTCTACCTTTCCAGTCTTATTACACTCGACTCTCCTCCATGTATTCAATGATTCAGGGACAATAGCCTCCTTACCATTTTTTGTACAGGATGTTCAGTGTCCCAACTCCATGCATTTTCATTTGTGTGCCTGTAATACTCTCCCTCTTTACCTCCTGGTTCCCTTGGCTTTCTTCAAGTATCAACTAAAATCCTAGTTTCTGCAAGAAGCCTTTCCTAATTAAAGATAGAGGCTTTTCCTTGAGATAATCTCCCATTTATACCGTAAACACCTTTTTTAAAATTTTAATTAATTTAGTTTTAGTTTTCAGCACTCATTTCCATAAGATTTTGAGTTACAATTTTTCCTCTCCCATTCTTTCCTTTACCCCAACCCCAAAATAGCAAGCTTACTGAATATCCCTTTCCCCAATCTGTTCTCTCTTATATCCTCCCCGTTCACCCTCCTAACTTTCTAGTAGGGCAAGATGGGTTTCTACAGCCTAGTTCCTGTATATATTATTTCCCAGCTGCATGTAAAAAAAAAAAAACAACAATTTTTAAATCTTTGAGTTTTTCCAGATTCTTTCCCCCCCCCTCTGTCCTCACCCACAACCACTGGGAAGATGAGCAATTCAACATAGATTGTAGATGTGTAGTTACTCAAATCATTTCCATAGTACTTATATTATGAAAGATTTACTATATTTCCTTCCATCCTATCCTGCACCCCCCACTTATTCTATTTTCTCCTTTGACCCTATCCCTTTTCAAAAATGTTTGCTTCTGGGGGAGGAGTCAAGATTGTGGAGTAGAAACAGGACTTCCAGGTGGCTCCCACTTCCACCTCTATCAATTCATGTACAAAATGACCCTAAACAAACTTTGGAGCTTCAGAATGCACAAAATCACACAGAGATGCTAACTTCCCGCTGAAGACATTCCAGCAGACTGGTAGGAAAGGGCCAGCGCAGAGCTCTGGGAGCCGAGCCCAGCCCAGTGCAAGCCAAAAGTTTTACCCCAGGGCAGCCACAACCAGCTGCCGGCTGGAAGGACTTCAGATCACCAGCAGCTGTGACAGTTTCCAAAATTATCAACCCATAGATGCTAAGGAAAAAAGTGAGAGGTCAGTGCAGTATGGACTTTGTGAACTGGGAGTTTGGGAGTGTGGTCTGTCCTTTACCCCCTGGAGGGAAAAGTGGCTGAGGTGCCACCACATGGCTGCTTCAGAGCTCCTGGCTTTCAGATTTTAGGGGGACCAAGACACCAGTCTGAGGGTTAATCACTCTTGCTTTACCCTGCTTAAACTTGTGGTCTAGGGTGGAGGTCCTGGCATACCTGACCAGTTTGCCAGAGTGTGGAGAGGCTTCAGAGAGGGCACCCAACTAAGAGCTACAGCAACTAAGAAAACTACAGCAATTGGGCCCCTTTCTGATAGCAGAGTGCTACTGTGGCAAAAAGCTCAAAAGTCAAGTAATTGTGTGGGAAAATGAGCAAACAAAGGAAGCAAAGCAAGCAGAGCCATCCAACATTAGACTCCTGTCTTGGGGACAAAAGGAATCAAAGCATGGAACAGGAGGAAGACAGAAAAGTCAGAAATCCTGCACCAAAAGCTTCCAACAAAAGAATAAGCTGCTTACAGGCCATAGAGGAGCTTAAGAAGGATTTTGAAAACCAAATAAGACAAGTGGAGGAAAAATTGGGAAGAGAAATGAGAATGATGCAAGAAAATCATGAAAAGAGAGTCAACAACCTGACTGAAGAAAATAACTCCTTAAAAAACAAACTAACTCAAATGGAAAAAGAGGCTCAAAAAGCCAATGAGGAGAAGAATGCCTTTAAAAAGTTGAATGTTCCAGATGAATAAAGAATCTCAAAAGCTCACTGAAGAGAATCATTCCTTCAGAATTAGATTAGAGCAAATGGAACCTAGTGAATTTATGAGAAATCAAGATACTATTAATCAGATCCAAAGAAATGAAAAAGTAGAAGGCAATGTGAAATATAACTCATGGGAAAAACCACTGACCTGGAGAAGAGATCTAGGAGAGATAATTTAAAAATTGTTGGACTACTTGAAAGTCATGATAAAAAAAAGAACCTAGAAATCATCCTTCAAGAAATTCTCAAGGGAAATTGCCCTGAAGTTTTAGAACCAGAGGGCAAAATAGAGGTTGAAAGGGTCTACCAATCACCTCCTGAAAAAGATCCCAAAAGGAAAACTCCTAGGAATATTATAGCCAGATTTGAGAGTTCCCAGATAATGGAGAAAACATTACAAGCAGACAGGAAGAAACAATTTAAAACTGTGGAAACACTATCAGGATAACAAAGCAGGGCTTGGAATATGATATCCCAGAGGTCAAATGAGCTTGGATTAAAACCAAGAATCACCTACCCAGCAAAACTGAATGTCATGTTTCAGGGGAAAATATGGTCATTCAATGGAATAGAGGACTTTAAAGCATTCTTAATGAAAAAAACAGAGTTGAATAGAAAATGTGACACTCACATACAAGGAGCAAGAGGAGGTAAACAGGGAAAAGAAATCATAAGGAACTTATAAAAGTTGAACTATTTACATACCTACATGGAAAAAATAATAATTGTAATGTATGAAACTTTTCTCAGTATGAAAATAGTTGAAGAAAATAGAAACGTGTGTGTGTGTGTGTGTGTGTGTGTGTGTGTGTGTGTGTGTGAGTGTCTGTACAGGTATACATAGCAGAGGGCACAGAAGCAATTTAATAGGAAGCGATGATACTTAAAAGGTGAAATTAAAAGTTGAGAGCGGCATATAATAAGAGGAGATGGGGAGAGACAGAATGGGGTAAATTATCTCATATAGAAAAGGCAAGAGAAAACTGTTGCAATGGAAGGGAAGAACAGGAAGGCAAAAGGGAATGAGTCAACCTTATACTCATTGAATTTGGCTTAGGGAGGGAATGACATACACACTTAATAGAGTATCTTACCCTACAAGAGAAGAGAGATGAAGAGGATGACTGGGGGGATGATGGAAGAGAGGGCAGGCTGGGTGGGAGGGAAGTTGGAAGCACCCACTTTTGAAAAGGGACAGGATCAAAGCAGAGAATAGAACAAGAGGAAGATGGGATAGGAGGGAGGGAGATATAGTCAGTCTTTCACAATATATCCCCTATGGAAATGTTTTGTGTAGCTACACATGGACAACCTATATTGAATTGCTTCTCTTCCCAGTAATGGTGGGGGACAAGGGAGGAAGGGAAACAATCTGGAATTCAATGTTTTAAAATCAAATGTTTAAATATATATCTATATCTATCTATCTATCTATATCTATATATATCTATATATATATATACATATATAGTTATTTTTATTATTTTACATGTAACTGGGAAATAAGATATATAGCCACTGGGGCATAGAGATCCCCTGTGCCCTACTGGAAAGTCAGAGAGGGGATGAGGGAAGATATGGGGAAAAGCAGATTGGGGGAGGGGATATTCAGTGGGATCACTGTTTTGGGGTGGTGGGTAGGGGAAAAATGAGGAGAAAATTTGTAACTCAAAATCTTGGGGAAATGAATGATGTAAATTAAAAAATAAAAAGGAGAAAAAATATTTGCTTCTAACCACCCTCTTCCCCAATCTATCCTCCCTTCTATCCTCCCCCCTTTTATCCCCATCCCCCTATTTTCCTGTAGGGTAAGATACCCAATTGAGTTTGTATGTTATTCCCTTCTTAGGACAAATTCAGTGAGAATCAGGTTGTCCCATTCCCTTTCACCTTCCTGCTCTTTACCTCCATTTTCTCTTTTATATGAGATAATTTACCCTAATCTATGTCTCCCTTTCTTCTCCTCTCTTACTTCTTAATTTTTTTTAGATATTATCCCTTTATATTCAATTCATCCTGTGCCCTCTGTTTATGTATACATGACCATACAGTTGCCCACACTCACATATAGATATATATTCATATACACATACATCCTCCTATGCATATATATATATATATATATATATATATATATTCCCTTCAGATTTCCTCATACTGCAAAACGTCTTATGAGTTACAATTATCATTTTTCCATGTAAAAGTTACATGTAAACTTGTAAAAAAGTTCCATGTAAAAAGTTTAACTTTAATTAGTTCCTTTTGATTTCTTTCTTCTGTATTCCATCTCATGCTTCTCTTCTTGTATTTGAAAGTCAAATTTTCTGTTCAGCTCTGGTTTTATTCATCAGCAATGCTTGAAAGTCCTCTATTTCATTGAATGACCATATTTCCCCTGAAGCATTATACTTAATTTTACTGGGTAGGTGATTCTTGTTTTTAATCCTAGCTCCTTTCACCTCTGGAATATCATATTTCCTTTTCATAAGCCTTTTCATCTCTTAATGTAGAAGCTGCTAGGTCTTGTGTTATCCTGATTGCATTTCCACAACATTCATTATTTTATTTTCTTCCTGACTTCTTGCAGTATTCTTTCCTTGACCTGGGAACTCTAGAATTCGGCTATAATATTCCTAGGAGTTTTATTTTGGGGATCTTTTTCAAGAGGCAATCAATGAATTCTTTCCATTTCTATTTTGCCCTCTGGTTCTAGAATATTAGGGAAATTTTGCTTAATAAATTTTTGAAAGGTGGTATCTACACTCTTTTTTTTATCATAGCTTTCAAGTAAAACAGTAATTTTCAAATTATCTCTCCTGGATCTGTTTTCCAGGGCAATGTTTTTTTCCAGTGAGATATTTCACACTGTCTACTCTTTTTTCATTTGTTTGGATCTGTTTTATAGTATCTTGATTTCTCATAAAGTCATTAGCTTCCAATGCTCCAATCTAATTTTGAAGGAATTATTTTCTTCAGTGAGTTTTTAAAATTTCTTTTCCATCTTCCAAATTTGGCATTTTAAAGCATTCTTCTCCTCATTGGCTTTTTGGGCCTCTTTTGCTATTTGAGTTAGTCTATTTGTTAAAGTGTTATTTCCTTCAGTGTATTTTTGGTTCTCCTTTAGCAGGTTGTTGACTTGCATTTCATTATTTTCTTGCATCATTCTTATTTCTCTTCCCAATTTTCTTCCACTTCTCTTACTTGATTTTCAAGATCCTTCTTGAGCTCCTCCTTGGCCTGTAACCAATTCATATTTTCTTTGAAGTTCTGACTTCACTAACTTTCTCCTGCTCTATTCCTTGATCCTTTTTGTCCCCAAAAAAGATTCTGTCATTTGTTTGTGCTTCCATTGCTTGCTCATATTGGAAGCCAATTGCTAGACTTTTGAGCTCTTTGCCATGGCAGAACTCGGCTTCCAGAATGGAGGGAGCTATGTACCAAATTGCTAGAGTTTTTGCAGCTGCCAGAGCTATTAGATGGGTGCCCTCTCTACAGCCCCCACACACTCTGTCTCACTGGTCACACACCCAGGACCCAAGACCATGATTCGGATCCAAGAAGATCTAAGACCAGTTACACTCTGAATGGTCACTTGGTCCCCCTACAATGTGCAGTCCAGGAGCACCAGAAGCAGCCACACTGCAGCAGCTGCAGGCACCGCACCTCTGCTGCTTCTTGCTCTGGGGGTAGCAGCCAGACCATGCTCCCCCTGTTCCAAAAACGTTCTACACTAACCTTTTACTTTGCCTTTGACATTTGTGGATTGAGGTCTGGGAACCACTACAGTTGCTGGTGATTCACTCTCGTGAAGTCTGCTCCAGCCGTGGCTGGTCAGTCCACCCTGGGTTTAATACCACGGGTTCACATGGGGCTGGGCTTAGCTCCCAGCACGCTGTGATGAACTCTTCCTGCAAGCCTTCCAGGCTTCCTTAAGCAGGTTTCTCATGGTCTCTTTGTGGGTTCTGTAGCTCTAAAGTTTATTAGAGTATTTTCTTTACATGTATTGGAGGAGGTGGATGCCAGAGCTGTGCAAAAGACCTGTTTCTACTCCACCATCTTAGCTTTGCCCCTGTATATAGCTTATTTGTTTATACTTAGTACACTTTGCCTCCCTTAATAGATGGTCAGCTCCTTGAGGGCAGGGAATGTTTTTACTTTTGGCTGTATTCCAAGATTTTTTTTATCACAGAGCTTGCCACATGATACACACTTTTATATTGTCACTTACCACATCTTTACTATTTAAACTTCTACAGTTTAGTCTGACTTCTGTTCCTACAATTATATAAAAACTACAGCTTCTTGGTAACCAGGTATTTCTTAATTGCACCATAAGGTATTGGCCATCCTTCCATTTTTTCCCTTTTTTCATCTTTGTTTATTTAATTTATTTTTAATTTTAAACATTTATTTACATACGTTTTAAATTTTGTTCCCTTCCTTTACCACTCCCTCCTCAAGATGTCCTGCAATTTGATATAGGCTTTACATATACATTCCTATTAAACTTATTTTCACATTGATCACATATAGAAAAATTATACTGAATGGGAAAAACCATGTGAAAGAAAAAAAACTAAATCAACAACAAAAAAAGAAAATAGTCTGCTTTGCTCTGCATTCAGACTCCATAGTTCATTCTCTGGATGTGGATGACATTTTCCATCATGAATCCTTTAGAATTTTTTAGGTCCCTGTGTTGCTGAGAAGAGTTAAGTCTATCAAAATCGGTTATCACAGACTGTGTCTGTTACTGTGTATAATGTTCTCCTGGTTCTGCTCACTTTATTCAGCATCAGTTGATATGAACAGTCCTCCTGTTCATCATTTCTTATAGCACAATAGTATTCCATTATGTCAATATACCACAACTTTTTCAGTCATTACCCAACTGATGGGCATTCCCCCAATTTTTAGTTCTTGGTCACCACAAAGAGAGCTACTATAAATGTTTTTGTACATGTGGGTCCTTCTCACATTTTTATGATATCTTTGGGATATAGCCCTAGAAGTGATATTTGTGGATAAAAGGGTACGCACATTTTATAGCCTTTTTGGCATAGGTCCAAATTGCTTTCCAGAATGGTTGTATCATATCATAGCTCCACCAACAATGAATTAATGTTCCAACTTTCCCACATCTTCTCCAACATTTATCATTTTCTTATTTTGCCATGTTAGCCAATCTGACAGGTGTGATGTGGTACCTCAGAGTTGTTTTGATTTGCATATCTGTAATCAGTAGTGATTTAGAGCAATTTTTCATATGACTATGGATAGATTTAATTTCTTCCTCTGAAAACTACCTGTTCATATCCTTTGACCATTTATCAATTGTATCCCTCTATTTTTATACTCTGTGATTCCTTGACTTCTGTAACACTTCTTTCTCCTATTTTCTTACCTATATGTCTTCTTTTCCTTAGTCTCTTTTCCTAGTTCACCTTACTATTTGTAACCCTAATTGTAAGTGTTCCCAAACTCTCTTCTTGCTACCCACTTCTTTTCCTTCTAAATTTACTTTTGGAGGGATCTCATTCACATGATAAATCCCTTTGCTGATCATTCCCAGCTCTAATAGCCCAACACCAACTGCCTATTGATAAATGTTCCATCAGAATTTCAAACTCAATATATCTTCAAAAACCACATTCCTTTCTGCCCCAAATCTTCCTCTTCTGTTTAACTTTTTTTCTTGTCATACTCACTCTAACAATCAGCCTGGTTTGTAATTTCTGATTCTCCTTTGACTCTTCCCTCTTTCTTAGCACTCCTCTATAACTTGTCAAGTCCTAGTCAATCTACTTATATAATATCTTCGACATCCATCCTCATTTCTCCACTTATACTAATTCCATTCTAGGTCAGAGGCTTATTATCTGTACTATTATAAGTCTTCTGAATCAAATGTGTCAAATATGTGGCCTGACATCTGCAGATCTAGGTGAATATGTATTTAGGAAATAACTTTAGGAAAAGAAAAACACAATAGAAATATATATTATAAATATATCGTATTCCTACATCAATATACAGCCTGCAGGGATCCTTACATACAATTTACTAAGCCCAATTTATATTGAATTTGATACCTCTATCCTAAATGATCACCCATTTGCTATTTTCTTCCTTCCCATTTCAATCTATCTTACTGGTACCATGATTATTTCTGTGGAAAGGCGCCCCATGTGTTGTGTGGGCTGTCTTCCACATGCAGCAAGGGGATTTCATTGTGTAGCTCAACGTGAGGCAGAATAGACATCTCTAGTATATTATCCCCCCACCATTCTCTAATAGAGATTTTAATTCATGGGAGGAGAGAAAACAGGAAGTTGGGGCCTGAGGCTACTCTGCTGTCAGAAAGAAGGAGCAAATATATCTATTTGCTCTCTTAAATATTATTAATCTAGGTGATGAAGTAATTTGGTTCAATCTACTTCTGATTACTATTTAAATATTGGGGGGAAGCAGCACCCTAAGCTATATATACAAAACTTAAAACATTTTCTGCCAAATACCAGTTTCACAATGAACACATAAACACTTAGCCAAGAAAAACTATTTACCCGTGTAACCTTGGGCAAGTTACTTAACCTTAATTGCCCTCCAAAAAAAGGCAAAAAAAAAAACTACCCACATAAGTAGTAAAACAGAAATCAGGGAAGGTATACATAGGATACCATTCTATATAGAGTGATATAGGTTAGCTCTATAAACCATCTAGGTGGCACAGTGGATAGCATGCCAAGCCAGGAGTCAGAAAGACCTCAGTTCAAATCTGGCCTCAGACATTTCCTAGTTGTGTGAGCCCAGGAAAGTCACTTAACTTTGTTAGCCTCAGTTTCTTCACCTGTAAAATAAGCTGGAGAAGGATATGGCAAACCACTCCAAAAGTTTTGCCAAGATTATAAAGCCAAGCACAAGCAGCTTTCCAGAGGACTGCTACTGTGAACAGCTTTCAAGGTTCTGATTACATAGTATAGTGAACTCTCTATTTATTCAATAACAAATCAGAGCAAAACTTTCACAGAAAATCAAGGTACAAGCATTCACAATGTTACAACTTATCACAGAAAATCAAAATACAGCATTCACAATGGCATCACTCAACAACTTATCACTAAAATCACCCTATAGTTTTCACCAAAGTGGTTACATAGTTTTGACCAAAGTACATTCATTTAGTTAATCACAAAATCCTTAATCCAAACACAAAGTACAAAAGTCAAAGTTCTCCACCCCTAGGTCACAGTAAATCATAATCTTCTCAGTCAGTACACAGTTTCCAAGTAAAGTCTTCCTTTAGCTGGACTCTAGGCTGGCTATCAGCTTCCATGGTTCCTATTCCATGGTCCCAGCTCCAACTGTCACCTGGGTTCAAAGGTAGGCAGCTCCCAGTTCCTTGTCCAGCTCCTTGTCCAGTTCTTCGACCAGTTCCCATTCCATATTGAAGTTCACAGTGTCCAGTCCACCTCAAGTCCTTCACAGTCCCTGTTTCTGGGAAGACAAAGCTTGACAGAGCCACAATAATATTCATGCACATTGCCAGCACCATCATCAATTCACTATCTGCCTGTGAATTCAACTCAAACCCACCAACATGGTCTGAGAACTCAACACAAATCATCAACATAGAAATCAACACAGACCCACAAATAAGGTCCAATAGGTCAGCACAAATCATCAGTAAAGTCCCAGGACCTCCAAAACTCTCCTTCAGGGCTTCTGTAAACATACAACCAGAAAATCCTCTTTCAGGATTTCCAGTAAGATCCACAAACAAACAGCAACACACACAGAGCAGACAAACAGTGCCAGGACACCACAAGTTTTCTCCTTCTTGACTCTGCCAACAAAAGAGTCCTCTTCTCAGTTCTGCTGTCTCTAGCCTGGTTTCCCCTTAAGATGGTCATTTGCTCCTCCCCTTCCTGTTGCAGGAATTCATGAATTCTAGGGTTCATAAGTTGTGGGGTTGACACCTTCTGTTTCTTAACAGACTTGATACAAGGCTCAAAAGAAACCTGAACTGAAAACAAGGTATTAATTCAATAGCTGAAACAAGGTGTGAACTACTTCTGAACTTGTCATTACAAAGATAACCCCAAATTGGGTCATAAAAAGTTGGACATAGGTTAAATGATTGCACAACAAACAGCAAAATATAAAGTGAAGAAGGTCTCCTCTTTGTAAAGAGGTAACAACTCAACCAATGAAGACAGAGAATCCTAGATCTCACTCCAAGGAAAATTTCTCAAAGTCTCTAGTGTAGTAAACTGCATATAGGGACAAAATGGAGACTTACAATTCCCCCCATTTTTCCTTCAGTAACCTGAAATGGGGTTGGACTTGTCCATCTTCCCTCTCAAAGCTGGATGCCAGAAGTGCCTGAAACAACTGCAGAACCTGAAGAAGACTAACTCCCTTTTCTTCTTCTCCCTACTCTATCCCTCATGCTTATTAGGGCATTCAACTCCACCAGTGAGGAGAGTCTCATACCAGTGGGTTTGGGGAGTGGGATATGTCTCTTTGATGTATATTTTACCATATTACTCACCTGGTCAAAAACATTCAGATGCTCCCTTTTCCCCCACAGATAACAAGTACAAAGTCATTCCATTCACCTTTCATTTAAAGTTCTCCACAATCTGATGGCAACCTACTTTCTCTTATTTCATTCCCTTCAACTTCATATACTCGATAATCCAATCAAATTGGATGAGTAAACCAGTACCTAATTTTGTCTTGCTAGGTCAAATGCATGCATGCAGACTATCCCCATGCTTAAAATACACTCCTTCCAACCATTAATCCAAAAATCAATTAGTTAAATTTTATGTGCCTAGTTTGAGCCAGACCTTGAAATCTTTCTCTTTCTTAGATTTATCACAGGGATCACCTTTTGCATTTCGCTTAGATGAAAGTAAGCTTTCCTTTCCAAATTATATCTCTTAATGTGGAATTTAGTTGAATTGCCATTTTCAATCTATAAAATTTTTAAATTAAATATTAGTTATTTGTATGTAACTTGTTAAATTCCTTGTTAACTTAAAATGATAGCTTCCCGAATTCCACTCTTCATCCTCCAAAAGGCATGGAAGTTTTAAGGACAATAATTCAAATATTTTATGGACCTAAAAGAGTTTGCAAACACTTGACACAGCCCTTTGGTGCTTCACTTCTACACTAACAAATGAGATTAAGTGCTCAATCCAGTCAGTTCTTGTTTTCATGCATAGAATTAACATGATTACTGGATTTGGGGCTGGAGGCTTGTGCTGTTTTGCTTAAAGCCTGAGTATTGTGAGGGGACTTTCAATTCTAGCTGTTCAGCAATTGAATTCAGTTCACCTGGGTAATTTCTCTTCAGAGCTAACTTGACACAGATTTCAAGTGGAACTGCTTCACCTGCAATTGCTCTAGATATGCTGATTTCATCACAGGATGCTAAGGCCTGCTGAGTCACAAAGAGACTCTTAGCAACTTAAAAATTTTTAATTCCTACTTGAAAGTTTTAAGAAGCTAAGTGGAATTGGAGAGATGACATTTCCTTTTTTCTCCCTTCTTATTTTCAGGCTATTATCCAAGTCATTTAGAATTCAGTTGTTTTTAGTGAGTATCAATCAAATGGTTTGGGACTGAGATAATCTACACAAAATCTTATGACATTATTCCAATAATTTTATCTATTCAGGGCCTCTGTTTCCCTCTTCCTTAGATGAGAAAATAGATTCAATCTACCTATTTTCTATATCACAATGTAAAACTAAAAACTATATCACATTGAAGATAATGAATAACTAGGCACCAAAGATTTATTTAGCTCCTAAAATGGAGTCAGCTAAGAAAAATTGGAAGTGAAGATGAAAGGATGGTATAGATGTGTAGGAAGGACTTTGAGATCAATGGGAGCATACTATGTTTCTTGTCACTGATGGCTAAAGTCGGGGACACTATCTGCCAATACCATAGCCAATTGTCTATAAACAAATTTGGACAAAATAAGTATAATTAATCATTTGACTGTTTTGCAGTTTTGTTTTTTCTGTATGTGTTCATAATACTTTTGCCTTAGAACCTAATCTATATTCTATGATGCAGCTATCCCCTGCCTGTTATGCATATTGTTCATTAAATAAAATGCCACCTGATTATGGTATTTTGTGGAGAACATAGATATGGGTCATACTCAAAATTTATTTTAGAAATTTTCTTGGAGTTTTAACTCTATATTAGGGGCAGAACCAGAGAGAGATCCTGACACTTGAGTCAAGCCTCCCATGATCAAATAGGAATTAATTCCCTTAACATCTATGAAGCTCAGGCTGCATGGCAAAATATCAGAAAATACTTTTGTTCCATTCAAAAGATTCTCCTTCTCATAATTTCATTCCCACCTGAGATGAATCAGAAACCTCATTAAACTTGGAAAATTATAATTCTATTTACTCCAACCAAATTCTCTAATCATTTACTAAACACGTACTATGTACACGGCACTTTGCCACTGTTCTGGGCATATGAAAAGACAAAATTATTTGACATTCCCTTTCTTATTTTCTAAGACAGTCAATAATAATTAAAAGAAATACTTGCTGATCAACTTTGTAGAATTGTAATAAGAGTTATGGGTGATGCAAGGAAACAAAAGAATATAATCCTCTGCTCTAGTAGTTTATGTCCTCATTTGCAATTTTTCTTCTGAATTTTCTTTTCATACCTAGCCCTTCAGATAAATAAAGTACCTTAGAATTCGTGGTAACTGAAACACACAGACTGTAGGTATTCAATCAACAAGTATTTTTGGAGTACTTACTAAATGTCTAGCATTATGTTTTGATTCTTTGCCCTAGGAAAAATATAAAAGATAGGTATTATAACTGTAATGTGTATACTAGATTATATTGTCCATAGGCAAATTATCAAATGAGATGATCCCTGTGGAGGACTTTTCAAATTTTTTTAAAAATGCTTTCTTAACTTCTGATTTACATTATTCGTTTCCGCCCGATTTAGAGTTACAAATTTTCTACCCTTTTTTCCCCCACCCATCCCCCCAAAACAGCAGTCCCACAGGATATCCCCACCTCCAATCTGCTCTCTCCGATATTTTCTCCCATACCCATTTAGACTTTTCCAGTGGATCTCTATGCCTCAGTGCCTGTATATCTTATTTCTTAATTACATGTAAGATGGCATTAATAATATATATATATATACACACACATATATGTATATATATATATATATATATATATTTGAATACTTGATTTTAAATCGTTCAATTCCAGATTCATTCCCTTCCCCCCCTGCCACCCACCCCCACTGGGAAGACAAGCAGTTCAGTATAGGTTGTACATGTGCGGCTAATGCGAAACAATAACATAGTAGATATATTGTAAAAGACTGACTATATTTCCCTCCCTCCTATCCTGCCTCTCACTTGTTCTATTCTTTACTTTGATCCTGTCCCTTTTCAGAAGTGGGTACTTCCAACTTCCCTCCCCCCCAGCCTGCCCTCACTTCCATCATTCCCCCTCTCATCCCCTTCCCCCCCCCATTCTCCTGGAGGGTGAGATACCCTATTTAGTGTGTATTTAACTCCCTCCTCAAGCCAGATGCAATGGGAATAAGGTTGACCCATTACCTTTTGCCTTCCTATTCTTCCTCTCCATTGTAACCATTTTCCCTTGCCTCTTCTGTATGAGATAGTTTGCCCCAATCTGTCTCTCCCCATCTCCTCTTTCCTCTTAATTTCACCTTTTAAATATCATCCCTTCCTGTTAAATTGATCCTGTGCCCTCTATCTATGTATACCTGTAAACATATATACATACATTCACATATGTATTCATATGCCCATAAACCCTCATATATTTCTAATCCCTTCAACTACTGAGAAAAGTTTCATAAGTTACAATTATTGTTTTTCCATGTAGTTATGTTAAAAGTTCAACTTTGATAAGTTCCTTATGATTTCTTTTCCCTGTTTACCTTCTCATGCTTCTCTTGCTGCTTGTATCTGAATGTCAAATTTTCTATTCGACTCTGGTTTTTTCAGCAAGAATGCTTGAAAGTCCTCTATTCTACTGAATGACCATATTTTCCCCTGAAACATGATACTCAATTTTGCTTGGTAGGTGACTCTTGGTTTTAATCCCAGCTCCCTTGACCTCTGGAATATCACATTCCAAGCCCTTCGATCCCTCAGTGTAGAAGCTGCCAGATGCTGGGTTGTCCTGATTGTGTTTCCACAATATTCAAATTGTTTCTTCCTGGATGCTTGTAATATTCTCTCCTTAATCTGGGAATTCTGGAACCTGGCTATAATATTCCTAGAAGTTTCCTTTTTGGAATCTTTTTCAGGAGGTGATTGGTGGATTCTTTCAACCTCTATTTTGCCCTCTGCTACTAAAACATCAGGGCTGTTTTCTTTGAGAACTTCCTGGAGCATGCTTTCTAGGTTCTTACTTTAGTCATGGCTTTCAGGTAGTCCAATATTTTTTAAATGATCTCTCCTGGATCTATTTTCCAGGTCAGTGGTTTTTCCCATGAGATATTTCACATTGCCTTCTATTCTTTCATTTGTTTGGATCTGTTTAACAGCATCTTGATTTCTCATAAAGTCATTAGCTTCCATTTGCTCCAATCTAATTCTGAAGCAATGATTCTCCTCATTGAGCTTCTGAGATTCTTTTTCCATCTGGCAAATTAGACTTTTTAAGGCATTCTTCTCCTCATTGCCTTTTTGAGCCTCCTTTGCCATTTGAGTCAGTCTCTTTTTTAAGGTATTATTTTCTTCAGTTAGGCTGTTGACTCTCATTTCATAATTTTCTTGCATTGTTCTCATTTCTCTTCCCAATTTTTCTTCCACTTCCCTTATCTGCTTCTTAAGGTCCTCTATGGCCTGTAACCAGCTTATATTTTCCTTTGAAGCTTTTGGTGCAGGAGTTCTGACTTCACTGTTTTCCTCCTGTTCCATGCCTTGCTCCTTCTTGTCCCAAAATAGGAGTGTAATGTTGGAATCTTCTGTCTACTTTGTTTCCTTTGCCTGCTCATTTTGTACTCAATTATTTGACTTTTGGGCTTTTTGCCACAGTAGGACTCTGCCACCAGACAGGGGAGTTTTCATTCCAAATGCTGCTGTTTTCCCAGCTGCTGGAGGTATTATATGGGTGCCCTCTCTGAGCTCGCCACATGCTCTGGCAAGCTGGACACACACCCCAGGACCTCCACCCTAGACTGCAATCCAGATCCAAGCAGGTTAAAGCAAGAGTGATTACCCCTGAGACTGGTGCTTGGTCCCCCTACACTCTGCAGGCCAGGAGCTGAAGCCACCACTTGGGGCTGGCTGGCTGTGCTGTCCTCTCAGCAGTTTCTCACCCCGGGGGTAAAAGCCATGCACTCCCACTTACTGGGCCCCAAAGTCCAGACTGCACTGGCGTCTCACCTTGTCCTTCGCATCTATGTATTGATAAATCTTTAAATGGCCACAGCTGCTGCTGATCTGGAGTCCCTCTGGCAGGCGGCTTGTCAGGCCCGCCCTGAGGCTAAAGCCTTGGTGTGGGGCTGGGCTTGGCTCCCAGAGCGCTGTACTGGTTTCCAGCTGGCCTGCCAGGCTTTCCTCAGCAGGAGATTAGCTTCTCTGTGTCATTTTGTGGGTTCTGCATCTCCAAAGTTTGTTTAGAGTACCCTTTTTACATGGATTGGGGAAGGTGGAAGCTGGAGCCAAGGGAAGGTCGTGCTTCTACTCCGCCATCTTGGAATTTTCAAATTTTAAAGGGAGATAGGTATTATACATACACATATACATATACATACACACATATACACATACGTATGTATGTATACATGTGTATATCTATGTATATAACTTTTAATATATGTATGCATATGTACTTGTTCTTACTATATGAAATGGTTAATGGTCCTTTTCATCTTATTTGATGTAGTTCTGGTAGAAAATATCCCAGGACAAGTTGCTGTCCTATTATTATTCTTTTATATTTAATGTTCTACCAAGTATTGCACAGGTAGGTAAAATACCAGTTTTGTAGTTGAATGAAAGGATTAAGATCAAACTTTTGAAAGAATCTCAGAAACCATGTAAGTTTACAACTGAAACTAAGGCCCATGGGTGTATGCAATTTGTACAAGGTCTTGCGTGGCAGTCCTGGGGTGAGGAGTGCTGGCATAACAGAACCTGATGAGGCTGTGGAGAAGGAGTCCTCCTCATAGTTCTGAGGCAGAAAAGAGTACTTACGATCACTCACAGAGCATACCACAGGACAGAAGAGGAGTAAACACCTCTCTTTTGATGATTTTACCTCAGAACTGAAAATTTACAGGTGCCTAGAAGTAGCTCTGACAACAGCTGCACAAAACCCCAGGAATTTAGGACAGAGCACTCCACTCTGGAAGCACAGCCCTACCTTGACAAAAAGCTGAAAAGTCAAGTAATTGGCTGTGAAAATGAGCAAACAGAGAGAGAATAATCAAACCATAGAATCTTTTTTTGGTGACAAAGAAGAAAAAAATCTTTGACCAGAAGAAGACGACAAGTAAAAACTTCTGCATCAAAATCCTCCATGAAATATATGAATTGGTTGCAGGCCATGGAGGTGCTCAAAGAGGATTTTGAAAACTAAGTAAGGGAAGTAGAGGAAAAATTGGTAAGAGAAATGAGAGTGATGAAAGAAAATAATGAAAAATGAGTCAACAGCTCACTAAAGGAGACCCAAAAAATACTGAAGAAAATAACATCTTAAAAATAGACTAACTCAAATGGCAAAAGAGGTCCAAAAATCCAATGAGAAGTATGCCTTAAAAATCAGAATTGGCCAAATGTAAAAGAATGTCCAAAAGCTCACTAAAGAAAATAATTTCTTCAAAATTAGAATGGAACAAAGAGAAGCTAATATCTTCATGAGAAATCAAGATATTAGAAAACAGATGCAAAAGAATGAAAGAATAGAAGACAATGTGAAATATCTCATTGGAAAAACAACTAATTTTTGGCTTTGTTTTATTTTTTTCTTGATGTCTCATAGAGTCATTAACTCCCACTTGCTCAATTCTAATTTTTAAGGAATTATTTTCCTCGATGAGGTTTATACCTTCTTTCATAATTCTATTTTTGTCCAATTCTATTTTTTAATCAGTTCTTTTCTTCAGTGATTTTTTTGTCTCTTTTTCCTTTGGGCTAATTTTGCTTTTCAAGGCATTCTTCTACTCATTGGATTTTTGTTCCTCTTTTACAATTTGATCTAGTCCATTTTGAAGGTATTATTTTTTCAGTATTTTTTAATGTGTTTTTCTCCTTTACCAAACTGTGGACTCATTTTTTCATTATTTCCTTGCATCACTCTCATTCCTCTTCAAAATTTTCCCCCTGCTTCTCTTACTTCACTTTAAATATACTTTTTCTGAGTTCTTCCATAGACTGAGAACAATTCTTATTTTTCTTGGAGGCTTTTGATGTAGGAGCTTTGACTTTGCTATCTTCTTTTGATTTGTGTTTTGATCTTCCTTTTCACCATATTAACTTTCTATTGTTAGAATTTTTCTGTTGTTTGCTTATATTCCCAGCCTATTTCTTGACTTTTAACTCTTTGCTAATGTGGGTCTCTGCTCCCAGAGTGGAGGGTGCACTGCCCCAAGCTTCAGTTGTTTTATGCAACTGTTTTCAGAGATATTTCTAGGAACCTTAAGTTTTTAGTTCTTCCAAGACAGTATGATCTAGGGAGAAGTGTGTACTCCTCTCCTGGTTTGTACTCTGGTCTGTGAGTGACCATACACACTCTTTTCTGCCCTGGGACCATGATGAGTGTCATTGCTGCACTGTGGCCATAAGCTCTGGTGTGTTAGTGCTCCTCTTCACCCTGGGACTGCAAACTGGATTGGAGTATGGACAAAGTAATAGAGTTTTGCCTCAGTGTTAGCAAAGAGACACCTGTAATTTCATTCTGGCCAGTTGTTCAACCCCCTTACCAGCTGTGAACTGAGCACTCTGGAAGCAGCTGCTATAGCTGCTGAATCTGTGGCTCCCAAGACCTTCTTCTGGTTTTCTGGTGCTGGTTTTGTGCTGGTGCAGCCGTTGTTGGACTGTGTTCCACTCTCACCCAAGTTCAACAGACCTTTGCTGCTGAACTTCTAAGTTGTCTTTGACTGAAAAATTATTTCACCCAGTCCTTTTGTGGGCTCAACCACTCCACTATATTTTTAGGTCCTTATTTAAAGGTCTTTGGAGGATTTGGGAAAGAGCTCAGGCCTGTTTTCCTCCATCTTGGCGGCATCCAACTGTATATGTTTTTATCTTTTTTATTACATTTTTACTTATTTTGTGTTCCTTTAGCATGGAAATACAGGATTTAATTTTTTCCCCTGCATGCCAGCTTCATATTGATATAAAATCCCAATGTCTCACTGTAGACTTTTAGGAACTTTCTCATGTTAATTCTATTTTAGTGATGTTTAACGTCCATACTAGGGGTTATTTGTCAATAACTCTTATCTTCTTTCTTATAATCCATAACTTGGAAATTACTGTTTTAAATAGCATTACATGCATTATATTATATTGTTAAAATATTTTTATACTTTTTGTAAAAAATAATGTTAGAGAAGTTTATCCATTACTTATAGCTTTAGCACATACTGTCCTTAAAAAATGCCAATCATGTTTGTTATAAATTGATATCTTAATTGAATTTATGCTCTCAAATGCCCAAAATGTCCAAAGAATTCCCTTCTAAGTATGCTCATCTACTTTTCAAAATAACTTGACACATCTCTGTTGTTATTGTTGTTTTCTCTCCAGGTATAATTTCTGGAATTTGTATTAAGTAAAGATTTTCAATACCTTCAGTTTCTTCAGTTTTTTCCCCTTCAGAGTTTAGTAGTTGCTCAATTTATTTGTTTATTTTATCTGACTGAAGTGCTAAATGAATCAGTAGTACCATTAGATACCAATTTTGTTGGGCCATTTGTAAGAGTCTTTCATATTCTGGAGTTTAGATAACTCAAACTGTGACTGGAACATCTAGCTATTTTGCAAATTATAACCACTTTGCATCTATGTTTTAATTGTATCTATGAAAGAAACAGCAACACTTTGTGTGGAAATCATTTTCTCAAAGATTAAGAGATGTAAAGAAATGAAGTAACATTCTAAATTTTAGTCCAAAGGGGGGAAAAATCTACCTCTGCTTTTGCCCTAATCTGTGTTGTTTCAAAAATGAAGTCAAGGTTTTAATTGCATTTCCTTCCTTCCTTCCTTCCTTCCTTCCTTCCTTCCTTCCTTCCTTCCTTCCTTCCTTCCTTCCTTCCTTCCTTCCTTCCTTCCTTCCTTCCTTCCTTCCTTCCTTCCCTCTTTCTTTCTTTGTCTGGATCATTCAGGCCATTTCCTCAGTGTTACCCTTGATTTTCAGGCAGAACACACAATAGTTACATCTATAGATATTAAGAAGAGATAAGAAAGGCACGATAGAAATAAAACAGCTCATTGAAGGGTAATTTTTTCCCACCTTCCTGCTCTGAGTTTCCAGGGACTTGTATTACATATCAATATGATATTTCACAAACTCACTATAATGTCTCAACTTACACCAGATAGCAGACTACTTACTTTTAACTCATTCTGTGCATTGGGTAGGGATATTTCATTTCAGACATCATTCATCAATCTGCTCCACTTATTCCAAAAGTCCAAGTAATCTACATTATAGTAGACACACATTAGCACAAGTCATTTAAATACTTACTTTGAAGGATTGTGATTTTTATTATGTCTTTAAAAAGTCTCCCCTGCAGATATGTTGGTGAACTCTCTAATAGAATATACTATAACATGAATTCCTGGAGATAAACCAAAAGTACAATTTCAGAGTCAGTCAGTCAATGAGTATTTATTAAATGCTAATTATGTGCCAGGCACTATGCTAAATATTTGAGGATGCAAAGAGATATGAATGAAAACTCCTTCTCTAAAGGACTTTACAGTCTAATAAGGAGACAAAATGAAAATAACTATGTATAAACAAGATATAGATAAGTTGTAGATAACTTTTTAATTATTGCTTAACTTCTTGAATTAAAATATATTTTACAGAGTTCAATTTTCCATTACTCTGAAGAATAAACCTCTCTGTCTTGATATCTATTCTATGAAATTATTTAATTGCAATTGTATCTAGTTATACAAAGCGGATATACCACTTTTTTTCCTTTAATGTGTACTACTATCTTTGGTAGTTGTTGTTTAATATTCTTTTCTGAATGTTTCTTGTATTTAATAAGCATTTATTAAATGCCTACTATATGCAAACCATTGTGCTAGATGCTAGGAATGACACGACTTGTAAAAAAACTATGCCTGCCCTTAATAAGAATTTTAAGAAACATATCTTTCTAGTGAAATAAAATACATGTATTTTGTTGCTGGTAAGTTGTTTCAGTTGTGTCAAACATTTTGTGACACTATTTGGGGTTTTCTTGGCAAAACTAATGGGGTGTTCTGCCATTTTCTTTTCTAGGTCATTTTATAGATGAGGAAACTAAGGCAAAGAGGGTTAAGTGACTTGCCCAAGATCATACAACTAGTAAGTGTCTGAGCCAGCTTTGACTAGATTAGTGATAGTAATAACGATAGTAATAATATTAACTAATATTTGTATTATCTTTGAATTAGCATTTCTCAAAGTACAACTTAAGACTCTTTCAAGGGGTACTGAGAGTCAAAACTATTTTCATAATATTATTGAGTTACAAAATTTTCTAAAATATTAAATATTTATAGATATAAACCTGAAATATATGAGACAGGTGTTTGGGATGGCCTCAGTAATTTAAGAGTGTAAAGTAGTCCTGAGAACAAAAAGTTCAAAAACCATAACTTCAAGTTTTGCAAATTACTTTAATTATGTAATTTAGTCTGGCAAAGCTTAAAATAAACAGATACAAATAATTTTCAAAGTCATTTCAATGAGAGAACTAAAGAGTAAGGGAGTCAGGAAAAGCATAGTTTAGGAGGTTGCACCTGAGATGTACTTTGAAGAAAACCATGGATCCCAAAAGGGTGATATGGATAGGAAGTGTCTGAATTCTAAACATGGGAGCTACCTGTTCAATGGTATACTAAGATGAACAAACATCTACATTAGCCCCCAATTGATCCTTATCCAAAATTAATACACACCTCCTATCTCCCAAAAATTAATATGGCAACTTTCTACTGGGAAAATGTAAATACAGACAACATCAATTAGTTGACAAATAAGAATTCATTCAACACAAATGCCAATCGAAATCAGATTTTGGAATGAAATTACCAGTCATTTCGGCTTCAATCCAGCACATCTTTTTGTGTCCACCTTGGGCCACAAAATTGATTATCATCTGGCTAGCTTGAGGGTTTTTCTAAAGCTTTAGTTAATGACTAAACTAAAAAATTCAAATTAGAGAAATGTAAAGATGTTGCTTAAAGCATATTTTCATGGTCAAGTATGAAAAATAATTGTCAACTTTTCTGCAGGAAGAGGGGTGGATTACAATAACACTTTTTTTCTCTATTTTCTTTAACTTTTTTTTCCAATTAGAGTGTAAAACCTTTGAATCAGTGTTTTAAGAATATTATGTTGATTGCTTTGGAAAGGAATTAATTGGAAAGTGGAAAACTTTGGGAGGAGGGAAGCCAATTAGGAGTCTACTTACATAATTCAAGCAATGGGTGATGAAGTCCTGGACTAGAACTGATGTTATGTGAGGGGAAAGAAGGTGAATAATGTGAAAATACTGTGTATGGAGAATTGAAATTTCTTGACAACTTACTGGATATGGAGGATGAGGGGAGAAGAATCAAAGATAATTCCAGGATTTCACATCTGCTTGACCAAAAAGTTGGGGAAACCATTAAAACCTTAAAAAGGAAATCTGAAGGAAGAACAGATGTCAAAGAGATGTTATACTATCATTTAGAACATAAAATAAGTAAAATCTATATTTTTTTCAAATAAACTTTTTAAATAAAAGAATGATAATTTGATTGTTTCTAATTTCTTAGTTTATAGGGGAAAAGATTTGAGCAAAAATTATTTGTATTAATGATGAGTCAGCTGTTTAAATATAATTTGAAGCCAAGGAAATTGTTTGGGCTAACATCTTAAGATGAAAGGCAACTAATAAGAGAGAATATGCATCAATTAAATTGAATTTATAAAAATCAATGCATTTTAAGTACTTATTAAATGCAAGAGACTATACTTGGTTATCAGATATTTCTAGTACAATTCTTAAGAAATTGGGAACTCCCATCTCTCACTCCCACCTCCTGAAGAGTAGCAAAATAATGTGGCAATGTTTAATAGTATTCCTAATACTTTTCACCAGGTGATATGAAAGAACCAAATAGATTTTCAAAATCTAACATTTTGGATGGAAAATTAACCATAAATGCAAAATACAAAAAATATAATATTTGAGTGTTCATTTCTGTATTTAATTATCAAGTTTTTAATTGCCACTTTGTTATTTGGAACAACTTGGTTTGAATTAGGTCCACTTTTTTTTTTCTTAAATCTTCCTTATACCAGCATTGTAAGTTCTTTAAAAAAATGGGAAAGCAAGCATTTTTCCTCTATTATATAAAAGAAAAAAAGTGAATCAGAATTCTCCATTCATCTCTCGTGCTTTATATAAAGTGTGAAAGATACAAATTACAGAAGCTATATGTTAAATAGTTATTATATGAAGGGATCAGAACTTAAGCCTCTTATAAAATGGGAGAGGCTATATAAAAATCACATGAAACAGCCAGGATTATTATTTCTTACATGTATTAGCATGCATTCATACATTTCTGACAATGTGTTATAGGCAGAGACAAGGAGGCCTTACTCAATTATGCTGGGGTTTTTTTGTTTTTTCAGAGCCTGATCATTGAATTTTATGTCTATTTTCCACTTGCTGCCCATAGTTTGATCACTTTAGTATTTAATTTAATTTAATTTAAATCACTGGACAGAGGGTAGCTAGAGTAAATGAAATTAGTTAAAACTCCAAACTACTTCTCATTAGTTCCTTGTAGGTAGGGTATGATGGGTGAGAAATGGATCTCTGAGTAAAGTTCTGTGTTATAGATATAGCAGAAAGGGAGGATATGGAGTCAAGAGATTTGAATTCGAATCTAAGCTCTTACTCTTACTAGCTTTATGACAATAGGCAAGTCTCTTCCCTTCTCTGAATCTGTTTCCTCAACTGTAATATGATTATAATATTTGTAGAATTTATCACACAAGGTGTTGTTAGAAAAATATTGTGGAAACTTTACAGTGATCTGAAAGGGACCTCAGAGTTCCTCCTTATAGTAGTCTGGGAGGGACCTTATATGATTTAATCCTTTGTGTCACTCCTGAAAAAAAAACTGAGGCCTAGGGAAGTTAAGTGACTTGATCAATATAAAGTATATAATAAGCATAAAAGGCAGGATTTTAATCCAGGTGTTCTGACTCAAGAACAAGTACTCATTTCCCTTGTACTATATCCCTTCCTGGGTCCAAACATTGTTTAATAGTGTCTTAATCTTCATGACACCATTTAGGATTTTCTTCACAGAAAAACTGGAGTTGTTTGTCATATTCTTCTCCAGCTCATTTTATAGATGAGGAAACTGACACAAAACAGGATTGAATAATTTCCCAGGGTGACACAGCTAGTAAGTGTCTAAGACCATATTTGAACTTAGGAAGAGGAGTCTTCCTGATTTCAGGCCTATCAGTCTGTCCACTGAGCTACCTAGATGATCCAAATCATGTTATTCCCCTTTGCAAAAAAAATCAGTGGATTCCTAATACAACTAAGATAAATAATATATAATAAATAAATATAATAGTAATAAATAAAATACTCAGCCTATCATTTAAAATCCTCTAAATTTGGAATTATTTTATAGCTCTCTTAAGGTTTATGGGCTGCTTTCCTCACAAAAAAAATCATATGAAATGGCTAGATACTATAAGTATCATATATAAAATGATAAGAATAAAAATAATTTTATTCCTCAATACTATATTGTACTTCTATTAAAATTAAAGTAAAACTGGCTGCATGAATTGCCTTGAATTGTTAACTTTCCTTTAGGACACATTTCTTGGTCCTGTATTATTCTAGGGTTGAACCCAAGAAAAATACAGAATTTGAACCTTTGAGAATAATTTTTTTTTGTTGTCAACCTTCAAAGCTCAGTGAATAGAGTTAGTCGATTTCTGTTTGTTTTCTTCTTAGATTGCTGTTGCTTACACATGCAGGTTGAGATTTCCTCTTGGGGTGGGGGAGTGGGAAGAGAGGTTGGAATCTGTTCAGATACCTGCATTTTATTTTCTCTTTGAAAGCAAGGGCACTGAAAATTTCACTAGCAGATGTTGGCTGCCTTCGTGGAGCACCCCTTTCTCTTCCTAGAAGGAAGCTTTCAGATCTTTCCATGTGTTTTCTCTCACGCAACTCTAAGGTACCTGATAGGGGCTAACCATTAAAGCCTTTTATTATCTCACTCACCAGACTGTCAGCTCCATGAGTGTGGGAACTGTTTTCATCGTTTTTTTGCCCCCCCTCCCCCACAATTTAATGCAATACTTGGAACAATAGCATGCTTTAGCAAATGCTTTTTGACTGACTGATGTCTGAACTCCTTAGCCATCTGTGAACATGACTATAGGCGCCTAGAATCTCAAAAGCTATTGGCCCTAGAATAAAGTATTAGCCTCTCAGATCAAAGTATTATTACATTAGAAAAGGTAGCACCAAATGATCAGATTCTTCAAGCAACATCAATCTGGTTTAGTCAATAATAAAAGTGGCTGAGGCCCAGGTGGAAGTTTAATTCATTGCTGCTAAAACATGTTCCAGGGTTAGGTGAACTGGACTCAGCAAAAGATAATTTCACAAGTTTACAGCAGTTGCACATTAAGTCAGAAACTTCTCAGTCCATTCGAATCGCTATATATAGCTCTCACCCAGTCTAGTCTCTCCTTGTCAAATGTTCTGTACAGCAATGGTGTCAAACACAAATGGCAGCCCTGGCCAGTAATCCATTAAGGATCTCAGCTTAGCCACGTATTGACTTAGATTTAAAATGTAATGGTAGCTATGTTTTATTGGAATTTTATTTATGTTGTTAAATATTTCCCAACTATATTTTAATCTGGTTGGCAGCACTATAGAATGTTACGGTCAGAGAAAGGGGGAAGCGGCTCATGTTTAACATTTCTGCTAGGAGTCAAACAACAAAGTTGTTTCATCTTTTCAACTTTCTTTGCATTATCTCAACTCTCCCAATTTTTCATTAAAAAAATGATGACACTTGGCAACTTGACTGTTTATTTACTATAAAAGAAGGTATTAAGGAAGCAACATTTAATAAAACCTGAGTGCATATACTTGGAAAACTAATTTACGTGGATGGAGTAGTAGAGGTGATATTGTTATGCTAAACATGTTAATATATATTTTAGTATCTCTAATAGCAATAAAAGTGGTAAGTTACCATTTATCTGAAGGGGTATTTATTCATTTTCCTTTAACAGGTTTCATGTTTATCTAGCACATGAATCACTACCAGAACCAATTACCGTAACTTAATTGAAAATGATTTCTTTTTAATTATTACAAAGCACTTTTATAGTACTTTATATACTGAAAATGTCTTCTGAGAGATATTTATTCCCCTTTTATACATAAGGGAGACTAAATCATAGGTTGTGTTAACAGGATGTCAAAGCAACTGGATGAAGAGTGAAAAAAAAAGAACATTAATCGCACAGATGTGCTTCATCTGCCAGCTACAAATTCAGAGGATTAGAGGATCATAGATTCAGAGCAAGAAGGGACCTCAGAGGCCATGGAGTCCAATCTCCTCATTTTACAGATGAGGAAACTAAGGCCCAGGGAAATTTGATGATTTTGCCAAATCACACAGGTATAAGTATTAAAGGTGGTATATTCGAACCCAGGTCCACTTTATTATTTATAGATACTTGGATTGGTACATTTTATGATTTTATTCATGGAAATGACACTAAAGACAATGTATTACCATATGCTTTTCTATGTCAACCTAAGGACCATGGGCCCTTTCCATACAATTTATAGCTAAAACCAACTATATGGGTTGATTATACCACACGTAGGTTAAAATGAGACAATATTTGCGATTTTTAATATTTTAAAGTGTTTGCATAGTGCCACTTCTTTTACCAAAAGGTGAGTTCCTTGAAAGCAGACATGGCCTTATTTTTATATTTATATAGCCAGTATTTAGCACAGTGTTTTGGATATAGTAAATACTTTATAAATGCTTTTTTTATTTTTTAAAGTCTATTTTCAATTCAGCAAATAAAATAAGAATTTTCCATTTATTCATTCATTTGATAATCCAAAAGTTTGACACAAGCTAGAATAACCTCTTCTATTACATCCACTTATAAGTCTTCCCTAAAAACAAACATAAAACAATATCTTATAATGCACTCACTCCTATGTCCTTTATGTCATCTATAATTTTGAATCTTCAGAGTTTGTGTAACTCCTCGGTCTACAACTATATAACACACATACATGTGCATGTGTACATATATATATATAATACATGCATGTATGTATACATACACACATATACATTTATACATTTAATGAGTTTGTCACGGAGCTGCTTGAGACCATTAAAAATACAATATAATTTTTAAAAATTTATTCATTCTATTCTCTTCTGTTTTTTTGGAGGGGGGAAGGCAAGGCAATTGGGGTTAAGAAACTTGACCAAGGTCACATAGCTAGTAAGTGTGTCAAGTGACTGAGGCTGGATTTGAACTCAGGTCCTCTTAACTATAGGGCTAGTGCTCTATTCACTGTGCCACCTAGCCACCCCTACTCTCCTCTTCTTATTCAATATTTCACCAGTTCTTTGTCCTACAACCTCTTACTAGTGCATATTAAAAATATATAAAGTTATAGACTGACTTGAAGGAATTCACTTCCAGCTATATGCCATAAAATACGCAATAGACATTATTAAACATTTTTTTTCTTTTTTTCCCCTTTCCTGTGTAAATTGTGGCCAATCTCTTTTGAGGCCCTATTGTATTCTATTTTAAAACTTCTAATACAATATAATCTGCAAATAGGAGCACCTATAGGACTTCTCCCTTTATAAGGAAACCTTCTGACATATTATTCAAAGTACAATTTCCTTTAAAATGTAGGAATTGAGCATTATGTGTATTGATTGAATTGTCCACATTCAAGTTAAAGTAATCTTTTTGTTCATATGAAGCAACGATGTGAATACAAAGGTCCAGTCTTCGGTCTGACTATTCCTCCTACCCCCCCAAAATCTAATCATTGCCTCCTCCTGTCTACTCTATCTCCACAATCTCTCTCAAGTCCTTCCCCTCCTTTCTATACTATATCACCATCTTCAGTCATGTCCGATTAGGATTCTTTGTGATTTCAATTTTTGTTGTTGTTGTTGTTGGCAGAGATACTGGAGTGGTTTGTCGTTTCCTTTTCCATAAAATTTTAAAGATGAGAGAACTAAGGGGGAAAGAAAAGGTTTAGTGACTTGCCCAGGGTCCCACAGCTATTAAATGTATTAGGTCGGATTTGCACTGGGGAAGATGAGTCTACCTGACTCCATGTCCAAGGATCTATCCACTGCATCATCTAACTGTGCTTTCTTTCTATAAGCACCGCTCCCAACCTATTTCAGGTCTTCCTCAGCTATTGACTAGCTTTGGTATAAGTCTCGTAGAGGATATCTCTCTCCTCAATCTTTCCCTTCTCTAATTCATTCTTTATATAGCTACCAAAACAGTCTCCCTAATAACAGACAATGTCTCTGATATACTGAAAAAAAACAACAACTCCAGATGTTCTTTTATTACTGCTAAGATAAGTCATTGCTGAGCCTGGCATTTAAAGCCTTCTACAATCTGATACCAATCCACCTTTTCTACCTTATATCACACTATACATCTTCATGCATTGTACATTCCAGTCAAACCAAAGTTTTAACCAATCAAAATCTCAGGCTGCTGTTCTATGACTCCATTTGTATTGATGTCAGCTCCTCCCCACCCCACCCTCTTGGCAAACATACCCTACAGTACCACCAGAAATACTTTTTTCTTCAAACCTTAGCCCAAGTGATATGCTCTCCCAGAAGTCTTCTCTGATCCCCTCAATTTATTTTTAATGCTACTTGGTTTGGATTTCTCCTTTGTACTTGTCATGTTCTACCTTATATTTATTGATTTCCACATAGAATCCACCCTATTCCCTTTGTGTGTTTACTTACTGAGGGCAAGGATGACTTTATTAAAATTTAATTATTTTCAACTAAAAGAAATCTAATTAGATTTCCTTCCACCTTCCCTCCGACATTGAATAAAAGAAAGAAAAAAATCTATGTAACAAATATGCACAGTTAAGTCAAACAAGATTCCTATGTTGACCACGTCCAAAAATTATATGTCTCATTTTGCTCTGTGAATCCATCATCTCTGTCAGGAAGTGGATAGCTTGCTTCATAATCTTTCTTTTGAAATCATGATTGATCACAATGGTGATTAAAGTTTTTAAACTATACAAAGTTATTTGTTTTATGTTTCTTTTGCAGATACTTAGTATAGTATTATACATGACTTTTTTTTAAGTAGACCTATGTTTATTGGTGAAGGAGCTTTTAATGAGGAAATTTCTCCTACCAAGGTAGGCAACTTTGCAGTTTATAGTCCTAAAAAGTTTCCAGATACCCCAAGAAGTTAAGTGAGTTATCCAGGATCATGCAGCCAGTATACACCAGGTGAAGATTTGAACTCATTTCTTCCCAATTCCGAGGCCAGTTTTCTGTCCTTCATTCAATGCTGCCTAACATACAGGTGGTGCTTAAGAAATGTTTGCTGAATTAAATTGCTTCTGATGGAAAACCTTTTCCTTTCAAGTCAGAAATGTTCTGTATTTCTTTATGAAAAAGTAGGCTTCAGCCATTACTAGAAAAGTATTTTTTAATAAAAGCTAAAAAAATGTTTAGGAACTGAATATATGCAACTATAAAGTAATGAAGTTTGGCTTTTAACACTTATATGAGATCTTAAATGGTGAAATGAATGCTGAATACTTATTCCAGCAATATTGCCATTTCTCAGAGTATTCTCAGAATGATTTGTTTTGAGTTGCCTTCAGGGACAATTTATCAACCATGCACATGAAATCATTGCATTACCTTATTGATATGAGGCTCTCTGCTTTGGTCAGACACATTTTTTATCTTTTTCCCTCCATTTATCCTATCACTTTCTCCCTCCCTCCTCCTGTTTTCTCTCTTTGTCAGCTTAGCTGTGTACTATGATCCCTTCTCCTCCCGGGGACTCTAGAATGAAGTACCAGAATAAGATTGGAATCTAGAGGAACTACATCTGCATGTACTAATTTACTGCACTTTGAGTAGCCAGGAATGCAGCACACAAACAAACATATCTATAATATGGGTACAAATGAGTGAATATTATAAATATCTGATAAAATTTGATAGGATATATTTGAAAGGATGCAGTTGAAGGGTAAATCCCTACTCAGTAAAGAGATGATTTCACTCAAAAAAGAAAAGGAAGAATTTAATGAGAACTTGTAAGCACAGGGACATAATGAAGAATGTATAGCTAAATACCTATATTCAAATTCATTGAAATGACTTCTAGAAATCTGTTTGATTAGGTCAAAGGACCTTAACCTTTTTTATGTCATGAACCTCTTTGTTTGGTTAATCCTATAGACACTTTTGTAGGATAATGTTTTTAAATTTAAAAATACATAAGATTACAAAGGAAACTCAATTACATTAAATTTTGTTTTTGTTGTTTGGTCATTTCAGTCCTCTTCTATTCTTCATGAACCTATCTGGGGTTTTCTTGGCAACAGTAATGACATGGATTGTCATTTTATTCTCCAGCTCATTTTAAAGATGAGGAAAATGAGGGAAACAAGGTTAAGTGATTGCCCAGGATCACACAGGTAGTAAGTGTCAGAGGTCAGATTTGAACTAAGGAAGATGAGTCTTCCTGACTTCAGGTCCAGCACTCTATTCACTGTGCCACCTAGCTTTCTTACAGTGTAATACAATTGTTAAAATGGTGAAAAATAAAGTTATAGGGACCATAGGTCAAGAACCCCTGCTCCAAATGTATAGACTAAGAAATAGTATTCCAAGTAAGAAACAATAAGCTCATACATTAATGCCTCACAATGAATATCTAGACCAGAGACCATATAGCCTTCTAGAGGAAAAAAAGGGAAAATTTCTACTTGTCGCCCTCACCTCCAGAGAAGTTATAAAAAAAAAAGCTTATCTTTCTAATATAGGTACCAGAGTAGAGAAAAAAGTGTTGAATGGGGAGAAAAGTACTATATGAATGATTCCTTTCTGCTCAATAGTTTAATCTCTTCCTACACTCACTATGAGTAGAAATCTGTGTAGAAGAACTGTTGGGGAAGTTGGGGTGGGATTGTACACTCATAGGATATGGCCTTGCAGGACAAGAAACATGCACTGGCTTCTAAACTGAATTTAAAAGATGAATCCCTGGGATGATACCATTACTGGGGCAAGGGAAGGGCAAATAGGGGAAAAAGCATCCCTAGAAGAGTGCTATCAACACTCTCTAAAGTCCTTTTCCTGGAATAAAACTACCAAATTATTATTGTTATAGCTAATTCCCTCTTGCTATAACATGCTCTTCAGCATCTCTTGAAGGTTGGAAGCAATATCTGACATCTATTCTGTGACTCTTTGAGCTTTGCGTTGAGGCTCTATCCCACTTAAAGGGTCATGCCAGCTTTAATTTAAGGCCTATCCATGTTAACAATGGAAAGAGGCTCCCCCCTTCTGGTCACATGGCCTATTCATTGTGATTCTTTCTGAGAAAACTTTTTTTTTAAATCAAATACTTTATTAACTTCTAGTTTACATCATTTATTTCTGCAAGATTTTGAGTTACAAATTTTCTCCCCGTTTTTCCCCTACCCACCACACCAAAATATCCACTCTTCCAATCTGCTGTCTCCTATATCTTCTCCCATACCCCCTCCGACTTTCCAGTAGGACACGGTGGATCTCTATGCCCCAGTGCCTGTATGTCATTTCCTAATTACATGTAAAATAGTATTAATAATAGTATATATATATATATATATATATATATATATATATATGTTTTTTAAACATTTGATTATAAAACTTTTAATTCCAAATTCATTCCCTTCCTCCCTTGTCACCCACCCTTATTGGGGAGATAAGCAATTCAGTATAGGATGTACATGTGTAGCTTCACAGAATATTTCCATAGTGGATATATTGTGAAAGACTGACTATATTTCGCTCCCTCCTATCCCACCTCCCACTTGTTCTATTCTCTACTTTGATCTTGTCCCTTTTCAAAAGTGGCTGCTCCCAACTTCCTTCCCCCCCAGCCGGCCCTCCCTTCCATCATTCCCCTTCTCATCGCCTTCCCCCCTGCACTCCTGTAGGGTGAGATACCCTAATAATTCTGTATGTCATTCCCTCCCTAAGCCAAATTCAATGAGACTAAGGTTGATCCACTCCCTTTTGCCTTCCTGTTATTCCCCTCCATTGTAACCATTTTCCCTTGCCTCTTCTATATGACATAGTTTCCTCCATTCTTTCTCTCCCCATCTCCTCTCATTATTTTCCTCTCTCACCTCTTAATTACACCTTTTAAGTATCATCCCTTCCTATTCAATTGGCCCTGTGCCCTCTATCTATGTATACCTGCACATATATATACACACATTCACATATGTATTCGTAGGCCCATATACCTTCCTATATAGACATACATATATATGTATATATACATTTCTATATACTAGGTAAAGTTTCATAAGTTACAATTATCATTTTTTCCATGTAGGAATGTCAATAGCTCAACTTTGATAAGTTCCTTATGATTTCTTTTCCCTGTTTACCTTCTCATGCTTTTCTTGCTTCTTGTATCTGAATGTCAAATTTTCTATTGAACTACGGTTTTTTCATCAAGAATGCTTGAAAGTCCTCTATTCCACTGAATGATCATATTTTCCCCTGAAACATGATACTCAGTTTTGCTGCCTAGGTGATTCTTGGTTTTAATCCCAGCTCCTTTGACCTCTGGGATATCACATTCGAAGCCCTTCAGTCCCTCATTGTAGAAGCTGCCAGATGCTGTGTTATCCTGATTGTGTTTCCACAGTATTCAAATTGTTTCTTCCTGGTTGCTTATAATATTTGCTCCTTGATCTGGGAATTCTGGAACATGGCTATAATATTCCTAGGAGTTTTCCTTTTGTGATCTTTTTCAGGAGGTGATCGGTGGATTCCTTCAACCTCTATTTTGCCCTCTGGTTCTAAAACATCAGGGCAATTTTCCTTGTGAATTTCTTGAAGGATTATTTCTAGGTTCTTACTTTGATCATGGCTTTCAGGTAGTCCAATAATTTTTAATTATCTCTCCTGGATCAATTTTCAAGGTATGTGATTTTTCCAATGAGATATTTTACATTGCTTTTTAATTTTTCATTTGTTTGGATCTGTTTAATTTAATCTGTTTAATCTTAATTCCTCATAAAGTCACTAGCTTCCATTTGCTCCAGTATAATTATGAAGGAATGATTCTTTTCAGTGAGCTTTTGAGATTCTTTATTAATCTGGCAAATTTGGCTTTTTAGGGCATTCTCCTCCTCATTGCCTTTTGAACTTCTTTTGCCATTTGAGTTAGTTTATTTTTTAAGGTGTTATTTTCTTCAGTCAGGCAACTCTCATTTCATAATTTTCTTTCATCATTCTCATTTCTCTTCCCGATTTGTCCTGCATTTCTCTTAATTTGATTTTAAAAATCCTTCTTAAGGTCCTCTATGATCTGTAACCACCTTGTATTTTTCTTGGAAGCTTTTTGTGCAGGAGTTCTGATTTCACTGTCTTCCTCCTGTTCCATGCTTTGATCCTTTTTGTCCCCAAAATAGGAGTCTAATGTTGGATTCCTCTGTTTGCTTTGCTTACTTATTTACTCATGTTGCCACTCAATTACTTGAATTTTGGACTTTTTGCTACCAGACTCTGCTACCAGACAAGGGAGCTTCATACCAAATGCTGAGCCTTTCTCAGCTGCTGAATGTATTAGTTGGGTGCCCTCTCTGAATCCTCCACACACTCTGGCAAACTGGTCACACATCCCAGGCCATCCACCCTAGACTGCAATCCAGATCCAAGCAGGTTAAAGCAAGAGCAATTACCCCTCAGACTGGTTTCTTGCACCCCTGCAATCAGCAGGCCAGGAGCTTAAGCTGCCACGTGTTGGTGGCAGTGGTGCCTCAGTGGCTTCTCTCCCAGGGGCAGAGGCCAATCTCACTCCCAACTACTGGATCCCAAAGTCCGCACTGCAGTGACCTCTCACTGTGTCCTCAGCATCTATGTGTTCATAATTCTGGAAACCACCACAGCTGCGGGCGATCTAAAGTCCCTCCAAACAGGGGTGGTCAGGCCCACCCTGGGGCCAAAACCCCAGGCTCCAGCAAGGCAGGGTTAGCTACCATAGTACTGCACTGGCCACTTACTGCTGACCCACTGGGCTGTCTTCAGTGGGAGGTTGTCTTCTCTGTGTCATTTTGTGGGTTCTGTAGCTCTCAAGTTTCTTCAGAATCACCCTTTACATGAATTGGAGGAGGTGAGAGCTGGAGCCCCAAGGAAGTTCTGTTTCTGCTCCACTATCTTGACTCTTCCCCCAGCCGAGAACACTTTTTTTAAAACACAGTGGGGAAAGGGTACAACATTAAACCTCATCCTTCTCAAATAGAAGTTAATGAAGGGATAATTTAAATTTTCCCAAATAGTTAAATAGGCATACTTTTTCTTTTTAAAGCAGTTGGGGTTAAGTAACTTGCCCAAGGTTACACGGCCAGTTTGTGTGTGTGTGTGTGGGAGGGGGAGTGTGTTAAGTATCTGAGGTCAGAACTGATCACGGGTCTTCCCGACTCCGGGGCCAGCGCTCTTACTCACTGCACCACCGAGCCACCCCCGTAGGTAGACTTTTAATGTATTGAACCAAGTATTTCTATATCTGAAATCTCTTTTATAATTCAGCAAGATTCCAAAAATAAAATTTCATACTATGGGAACAAGTGAACAAAGGTGTGGAGGCAGGAATATACATTGTCTAGATGAGAAAATTATGAAAAGTGTTGCTTTCTTTTTTTATGATGTGTTGTGAATTTCATTACATATTATAGGAATATCCTTTATTTCAAAATACTATCTCTTAATTAGGCAATTTATACGTGACTCTTTGCAGAATACAGTTTAAAATACAAATGTCTTTGAAATGTGCTGGATATAGAATGCATAATAAAGGCAACAAAAGAATAGCATATCTAGTAAAAATGATGGTTTGCTCCAACTCCTAAGTAGTTGCAGGTGGTGAATGTGTGCTCTACTCAATGGCAAATATCCAAGGGGATGCCAGATTAAGAGAAAGAAGAGTTTAAAATTATTTGCACTTAGACACAGTTTTGAAAAGGATCAATTGCTAAACATTCCCCTAATACCAACATTTGAAAATGTTGAAAATGTTATGAGTTGTCCTAGATCTTATTACCTATTTCCTTCCTGACAGATTTACAAATTCACAGTCATTGTCAAGGTCAAAATCATCAGCTTGGACTTAAGGGGAAATCTAATATTTTCAGAAGAGACTTGATGCTGATTTTCCATTCATATCATTTAGAACCCCAGGAAATAGATGCCATCTTTTTTCAGCCCTCCACTGTGGAGGTTTGGTTGTGTGTATATGGTAGGAAGGAGTGGCATTAGGGAATTCCCCAAAGGTAGAATTCCCCAAAGGTAGAATAAAAAAGAAGATATTTGCATTAGATAGCATCCTATTCCAAATACACCCAAATTACACTTTCTCTGTAACCACAAAATGCCTATGGAATTATACCACATCTAACACTAATTGACCTTGAACAAGTCCTCCTTTGGGCCTTAGTTTACTAATCTGCTAAAAAAAAAAAAAGGGGGGGGGGTTGGAATAAATAAGCTCTGAAACCCTTTCTATTTCTAGATCTCTACACATAGGTTAATATCATCATATCATGATTTTGATACCTTAATTCTTAATTTTTAAGCTTGAGTTAAAGAAAAAAAAAAAACATTCTGTCTCAACAAGTTTCTTATATAGCCTTCGAAGTAGGAGTCATAGCTACCAAAAATCCTGCTGCAAAGATTAGACATTTTTTTTCTTTTTCTAAAAAAGTAATAAAACATCCTTGATGTTCTTCACATCCATATGTTTTACTTCTTTCTAGATTCCACCTCCACCATTTTGCTAGTCTTTTCATATTCTATGGTCTAGAAACACTGGCACTCCTGCTGTTCCTCACACAAAACCTCTGTCTCATAAATTGTTAGCTTTTCACTGCCTTTCTTGCTTATCCAGAATGTTCTCTCTCCTCATATCTAAATTTTATTTGCCATCTCCCAGATTAAAATGTAAGCTCCTGGAGAACAGGGACAATGGTTGTTTGTTTTTTCTTTGTATCCCTAGCACTTAGAATATTGAATGAAACATAGTAAGTGATAAATAAATGAATTCTGACTGATTAATAACTGACTTCAGCAGGAGACAAAGATAACCCACCTCATAGAGTGACTTCACAAGGCAAGCTAGACACACTGCTCCCTCACACTTGTCTCACATTAATAAAGTTGCCCTTCTCCTTTGGTCCTTCTCCTTGATTCTTTGCCAAGGCAAACTCCTCTATGTAAAGAAATAATTCTCTTCTCTCTCATCTTCATTAGTAAATTGTTGCCTCTCTCATTCATTCTTTTTTCACTACTCTTCAATCTCTCCTTGTCTACTGGCTATTCCCCTATTACCTAAAAATACATCTATGTTTCCCCCTATTTAAAAACAAAACAAAACAAATAACAGCAATAATAACAAAAACCTTCATTGATCCATCCATCTCTGCTAGTAATATATCTATATCTCTCCTCTTTTTTCATTGCTAACATCCCTGAGAGAACCATTTAGAGCCACTGTCTCCATTTCTTTTACTCCCATTCTCTTCTTAGGACTGCAATTTGACTGCTGACTTAATCATTGAACTGGAACTATTCTCTCAAAAGTTATCAGTGACCAATTAGTTGCCAAATGTCATGGCCTTTTTTCAATTCTCACCCTTCTTGACCTCCCTGTTGCCTTTGATACTGTCAAGAACCTTTCTCTCTTTTTCTTCTTGATATACTATCTAGGTTATCTTTGTCCTACTTTCTCCTTATTCTCTTCATTCCTGTCTGAACACTACTCAATCTCCTTTTCTGTGCTGATTTTTATCCCCATTCAGCCTGCAAATTATATACAGTCTCCAAAGTTGTGTAAGGCACATGGTCACTAAGACTATACTAACTTCAAAAAGAGCAGATATTGTGACCATCAATGATGTTTTCATTGACCTCAATTGGGCTTCTACTCAACACTTGTACAAGGACACTGAGAATGGAAAGTCACTTGTCTTTAAATGAATAAAACACCATTATATCTTCCAAGAAAATTATCCCACCATTATGGTGAGGCTTAGTATATAGCAGAATCCACTAGGGCCTTTATCACCTTAGATAAGGTTGGTCTTACTTAAAGGCTAACTCTAAGAGTATCAACATTTCTACTTCTGCTGAGGCTCCTATGTTCATGAGATGACTTAACCAAAAGAAATGTGATAATTCCGTTAAGACTGTGAATAATGTTCCTCTATAAGTAAGAATTGCTTACTCCTCTTGGTTAATATAATCAGAGATAATGTTGGTCTTGTGGATAGACTCATGACCATAGTCCATGACATTACTGCTACCCAGAAGACAGTAGATAGCCTTGGGCAAGTTGTATTGTGATAGGTAGGGTGCTTCCCCAAACATTATCCCTACTTCCACTGGCAGTGTGGGCTGTGAGTAAAGACATCTCTAAACTGAATAGGAATTGTATAAGCATGGTCTTTTGTGTTCCCACTTCCAGTGTATCTGTTGTGCATCAAACCTGCTTTCTAGAGAAAGGTGCCAAAAATAATGATATCCAAGAAGAGATGAAGTGAACATTACTGGGGCCTATGAAGGATAGATATGTTTGGCAACACAGACAACCAATTTGTATTCTGTAACTTTGACAGTAGCACACACTATTTTAGTTATTAGTGCTAGTATTTCTCTTAATGACCACTTTGTCAAGCTCACTACTGAGAATGGTGATAAATATGATTATAACTTTATATATGGCCTCCAAGGATTAAAGCAGAAAGTGATGAATCTTCATCCCCAAAAAAACCCCAGAGATTTAATATTGAAAAGATTTCTACACTGGTGATCCAATTTCTGCTCTAAGGCACTCCTAATGTAGAGGGAAGATGTAGTTTAGGCTATGATCTGTGCCATCAGTAAGGTCATAACTATATTCAGTGAGGAAAACAAACAAAATAGCAGTCATGATGTGAATTCTGCTGAAATTGTGGGAGGCAGAGGCCATTATATTGCAAGTTTAAAAATTTAAACATCCTAATCCTAAGTCATTTAAGGGTAGAAGCATAGGGAAGGATAAGAAACACTAAATAGATATGGACAATTCACTTCACTTTCCCAGGCTGCAGTTTTCTGTAAAATGAGAGCTGAAACTGGATGACCTTATAGGCACCCTTTGGCTTTACATCTATTGAATGTGGCTATGAATGAATCTGTCATGCAGTATTTTTTATGCCTCATTCCCACTAGCAGAAGAAGGGAAATCATGGGATATAAATGTAGGGTAGTAGCTTTTCTTTCCTTCCACCCAATTGAAAGATGCAGATAGACAAACATATTTTTCAGAGAGACAAATGTTCCTCTCTCAATTGCAAGTTTAATTCAAAACTTAGTTCTAATTATGGAAAAATCATTAATTAAACTTGCATCTGCCATGAGTTCTGAGTGGTGGAATCATATAATCCTTTTGTTAGAATCATCAGCTAGTCCAACTTCTCTTAATTAGTTATCTCTTCTCTAAGTGGTCATCCAGTCTCTGATTGAACACTTTGAGTGATAGAGACCTTACAAACTCTTAAAGCAGTTCATTTCCAATTTGGACGACTCTAATGCATAAGAAATTATTTCAAATATTGAGACAGATATTTCTCTTTTTTTGCCTTTTTGGAAGGCAATTGGGGTTAAGTAACTTGCCCAAGGTTCCACAGCTAGTGGTTTGTTTTTTGTTTGTTTTTCTCCTCGTGTGCTAAGTGTCTGAGGCTGGAACCAAACTCAGGTCCTTCTGACTCCAGGGCCAGCGCTTTACTCATTGCACCACCTAGCCTCCTTGAGACAGATCTTTCTTATTGTAACTTTCACCTGTCAGAACAATCTCTGTCCTTTGGAAACACAAAGAATATTTTTACTCTGTCTTTTACATGACAGCAAAGGGAATATCATGATCTCAGAAGAATTCAAATGGCAAATAAATCATTTTATGGAGACATTTTACCTCATATTCAGGAAGAGATAATAGTTGATTTTATATGAAGTATGATAGAATGGATATATATGTATGTATGTGTATATGTATCTACATGCACACTCACACACACACACACATATATGCAGATAATAATAACTGAATTTCTATAGTAAAATTTGAGAAGCACTTTACATATTGTGGTACAAACAATATGCTATTTTCTTCCACCATTCCACCATGCAAGTTAGATTTTTCTTTTGTTTGTTTCCTTAAAGGGTATTAAGACATTCTTTGAGAACTGGTTGGCTCAGGGGACTAAAGGCTTAGACTTTTTATCTCACATGCCCATCACCTTAGACTAGCACATCCGTAAGAGAACCAAGGGTTCTCTGATATTCAGTTGTTGGAACATGATAGATAAAGAGATATCTTTCCTCAACTGAATTAACTCAAGCTGTTCTCAGTGGCTGTCTTTGCTGAATCTCTCTCTCATTTTAAGTAAATCTGTTATGGTTAATTGTTGAGCAATCAATGAGTGTCCCATGAACCTCAGATGTCAGGAAAGTGACCTGAGTCAGGTCCCATTGAGAACACATTCCATTTCAGCCTCATAGCAGGTGGGAATTTTACCACAAATTTTATTAGCCCCTTTGTATACATGAGGAAACTGAGCTACAGAGAGCTATAGTGATTTACACTTATACTCTCCTAAATCTAAATCCAATTCTCTATGTACAACATTGTCTCTGTGTACCTATATGTGTCTGCTAATATATAATTAGGAAAATTAAGTTATTATTGTCTTAAGAGTTCATGTAGCATACATAATTATAAATTCCTGAACCCTCTAATATTCGCTAAGAAGGCATTATTCAGATTTATTGATAAGTAAATTTAGACTAAAAAGGTCAAATTATTAGCCCAAGTAAGTGATAAGATTGAGATTAGAACCCAGGATTTCTGATTTCTGGCTCAGTTCCATTCATCTGTTGAAGGGCAATATACCAACATAGAAAGCCAGCTGCAGAGTTTAAGTTTTTGCTTTGGTGTATGGTTTGGATGATCATGCCAAACTGTTTAACCTCTCATTGTACTAGGCTTGTCATGTCAAACATTCAGTACTCCAAAATGCTACCCAAACGAGATTAAAATGTAATTGGGAGATATTTAACAAAATAAATAAAAATACAATAAAAACTAAATCTATATGAGATTGTCAGGGATTCTTATGTAGAGATTCAATTTTCTGTTTCTATTTGAGTTTGATACCATCATCTAAGCAACTCTCTGAGTCTCTTAAGTTATGGAAAATGTACTCTGGTGGAGGGAGTTTCCATATCAGACATTCCCTATAACAATGGAATGCCAACTCTGGTCTCTCTTCTGCCTTTCTTCTGTTCCCACACCCTAATACTGCTTATTGTCAGCAAATAACATATATAGTTTAAATTCATGTGGCAAGCAATACATCCCTTTAGTCTTAAAGAAAAGTTATAGTGGAGCGGCTAGGTGTCACAGTGAATCAAGGACCAGCCCTGGAGTCAGGAGGACCTGAGTTCAAATTCGATCTCAGACACTTAACACTTACTAGCCATGTGACCTTGAGCATCTCACTTAATCCCAACTGACCTCAAAAAAAGATAGTTTAAAAATTATTGGACTACCTGAAAGCCATGATCAAAGTAAGAACCTAGAAATCATCCTCCAGGAAGTTCTCAAAAAAAAAACTGCCCTGATGTTTTAGAACCAGAGGGCAAAATAGAGGTTGAGAGAATCCACTGATCACCTCCTGAAAAAGATCCCCAAAAGAAAACTCCTAGGAATATTATAACCAGGTTCCAGAATTCCCAGATTAAGGAGAGTATGTTACAAGCTGCCAAGAAGCAACAATTTGAATATTGTGGAAACACAATCAGGATAACACAGGATCTGGCAGCTTCTACACTGAAGGATTGAAGGGCTTGGAATATGATATTCTGGAGGTCAATGGAGATGGGATTAAAACCAAGAGTCACCTACCCAGCAAAACTCAGTATCATGGTTCAGGGGAAAATATGGTCATTCAGTGGAATAGAGGACTTTCAAGTATTCTTCCTGAAAAAACCAGAGTTGAACAGAAAATTTGACATTCAGAAACAAGAAGCAAGAGAAGCATGAGAAGGTAAACAGGGAAAAGAAAACATATGGAACTTATAAAAGTGGAACTATTAACATTCCTACATGGAAAAACAACAATTGTAACTTATGAAACTTCTCAGTAGTTGAAGGGAATAGAAATGTGTGTGTATGAGGGTATATGGCCATATGAATACATACGTGAATGTGTGTATATATGTTTACAGGTATACATAGATAGAGGGCACAGGACCAATTTAACAGGAAGTGATGATACTTAAAAGGTGAAATTAAGAAGTAATAGAGGAATATAATGAGAGGAGATGGGGAGAGACAGAATGGGGTAATATATACTCATATGTAAGAGGCAAGGGAAAATGGTTACAATGGAGGGAAAGAATAGGAAGGCAAAAGGGAATAGGTCAACCTTATTCCCATTGAATTTGGCTTGAGAAGGGAATGAAATCATAGGAGGGATCAAAATATAGTCAGTCTCTTACAATATATCTACTATGTTATTGTTTTGCATTAGCCACACATGTACAACCCATACTGAGCTGCTTATCTTTCCAGTAAGGATGGGAGACAAGGGAGGAAGGGAATGAATCTGGAATTCAAAGTTTTAAAATCAAATACATATATATATATATTATTATTATTAATACCATTTACATGTAATTGTGAAATAAGATATAAAGGCACTGGGGCATAGAGATCCACTGGAAAAGTCAAAAGGTGTATGGGAGAAAATATGGGAGAGAGCAGATTGGAGGATGGGATATCCTGTGGGACTGCTAATTTGGGGTGGTGTGTAGGGGAAAAACGGGGAGAAAATTTGCAACTCAAAATCTAGTGGAAATGAATGACGTAAATAAGAAGTTAATAAAGTATTTGAAAAGAAAAAAGAAAGAAAAGGACCAAAATGAAATCATTATGCTAGAGTTTGTTTCTGACTGTGACTGATCAGACCAATATGAGCTTGGACTGCTCTATCACAGTTCGGGCACAAATAGTCTGTATGAACATTTGGGGTAGGTTCTCTAAATGTTTTTTTTAATATTAAATAAAATCTTGACAAATACTGTGAGAATTTATCTAATAAGTCACTCAGTATAACCAAGTTGGATGTATACTAGGATCTAAAAAATGGTTAACTTTGAGGAAACTATTAATTTATTCATATTCTGAAAAAATCCAAAACTGAATGATTTTTTATCAGATTGAAGAGGTAACTTTGACCAAGTAGAATACTCATTTTTGCTAAAAAAAAAGAAAAAAGAAAAAAAATCCTTGAAATTTTAGACAAAAAAATTTTGTTAAAAATTAAAAACAAATCTCATATTAAATGGGAATGCAATAATACAATAGAAGCTTTCCCAATAGACTCTGGAGTAAAACCAGGATGCCTCTTTCCCCCTTACTCTTTAATAAACGAATAGAAACATTAGCACTAATGATAAGAAACAAGAATAATAGTAAAATAATGAAGATAGACTAAAAGGGGAATCAAATTATCCTTATGTACTTCTGCCATAATTCTTAGAAAAGCAAAAGAATAAAAAAAATTAACTCTTATTACTAATTTTCAGGACAAAAAATGAAGAAATAAGGAATGAAAGGTAAATACCACTTCCAAACTTCATATTATATTACAAAGCAACAACAACAACAACAAAGGTTAATAAAATAGGCCAGACAAGCTGAATGAGAAATACTGGTACCCAACTGGAAAATAAACATTATGTAGGAAAAAAAAATACCCTCTATTTGCAAAGAGCTACTAGGAAAACTAAAAAGCTATTTGATTAAAAAACAGGGAATGGGCAGCTAGGTGGTACAGTGAGTAAAGCGCCAGCCTGAATTCAGGAGAACCCGAGTTCGGTTCGGGCCTCAGACACTTAACACCCACACACACAAAAAAAACACCTAGCTGTGTAACCTTGAGTAAGTTACTTAACCCCAATTGCCCTTCAAAAGGCAACAAAACAAAATAAAACAAAAACAGGGAAAACAGAAAACCAGTCTGTCAGAAATTATTTAGATGTTAATTTGAAGCCATTTTCCACAATAAATCCAAAAATGTATATCTGATCCAAACATTAAAAATAGTACTGTTTTTTAAAAAATAAAGTATGTATCTTTCAAGGGTAGGCCTAGAGTGTGAATTTTCAACTAAATAAGTGATAGAAGAAATTATGCCCCTCCTCCCCTTCCCCACAAAACAAACAAACCAAAAATAAAAAAAAAAACACCAAAACCTTAAACAGATAATTTTTCTTACAAAAAATTGAAAAGCTTTTCCACAAACAAAATTTAACCATCAAAGCTAAGAAGTGAAATTATATAGTATGGGAAACAGAGCTTTGTATCAAATCACTCTGATAAGGAATTGCTAATTAAGCTTAATAGACAACTAAACAAAATATATAAAACCAAAAGTTATTTCACATTACATGAATTTGTCAAAAGACATGTATAAAAAGTCTGAAAAAAAGAAATCCAAACTATTAAAAACCATATTAAAAATTCTCTGTCAGTAATGACAATACAAATTCAAATTAAAAACATCATAATGTTTCGCTGTGCATTCAGAATATTTTTGGAGCAGTTGTAAAAATGTATGCATAAGTTTTTGGAAGAGTTGTGAATTAATATAATCATTCTGGAGTGAAATTGGAATTTATGCAAATTAAAGTGGTTAAAAAATCCAGAATATTTGAACAAGAAGTTCTATTGCTATATGTATACTCCAAAGAGGTTATTCTCTTTTTTAAAATTCTTTTTTGGTTATTAATTTATTTTTAGTTTTCAACATTCTCTCCCACAAGAATTTGAGTTCCAAATTTTCTTCCCATCTCCTTCCTCCCCCTCCCATAAGACAGCATACATTCCAATTACCTCTTCCCCCAGTCTGCTCTCCTTTCTATCACCCCTCCCTCCACCTACCTCTTCTCTTATCCTGTTCTCTTATATTTTCCTATAGGTCAAGATAGATTTCTATACCTCATTGCTTGTATCCCATTTGCATATAAAAACACTTTTGACATTTGTTTTTAAAATTTTGATTTCCAGATTCTCTCCCTTCTTCCCACCACACCCACCCTGGTTGGGAAGAAAAGCAATTTCATAGAGGTTATACATGTGTAGTTTTGCAAAACACTTCCATAATAGTCATGTTGTGAAAGCCTAACTATATTTCTCTCCATCTTATGCTGCTTCACATCTATTCTATTCTCTCCTTCAACCCTGCCCCTCCAAAAAGTGTTTGCTTCTGATAATCCATCTCCCCATTTGCACTTTTTCTATCATTTCCCCTTCTCCCCTTTCTCACTCCTTTACTATATGGAAATATAGGGTTACATACTAAATTGAGTGTGTGTGTGTGTGTTATTCCCTCCTTATGCCAAATATTATTAGAGTAAGGTTCACTCATTCCCCTTACCTTCCTCAACTTCACATCCATGTAAAAGCTTTTTCTTGCCTCTTTTATGTGAGATGATTTACTCCCTCACTCCCTCTACTTTACTCTTTCCCTTTCTTCTTCTCCCAGAACATTCCTCTCTCATCCTTTAGTTTTATTTTTAGATATCATGCCTTCTTATTAAAATAATCCTGTGCCCTCTATCTATATATAAAATGTAAACAGTTGAACTTTAATAGGTCCCTTATGATTTTTCTTTCCCTTTTACCTCTTCATGCTTCTTTTGAATCTTGTATTTGAAAGGCAATTTTTCTATTAAGCTCTGGATTTTGATCAAGAATGCTTGAAAATACTTTATTTCATTGAATGTCAATTTTTCTTCCCTGAAGGATTATACTCAATTTGGTATGTAGGTGACTTTTGGTTTTAATCCTAGTTCCTTTGACCTCTAGAATGTGATATCCTAGGCCTTCTGAATCCTTAAGGAGGAAGCTGCTAAATCTTGTGTTATCCTGATTGTGTTTCCACAATGCTTGAATTGCTTCTTTCAGGCTTCTTTCAACATTTTCTCCTTAACCTAGAAACTCTAGCATTTGACTACAATATTCCTAGGAGTTTCCCTTTTGTGGTCTCTTCCAGGGGTAATTGGTGGATTCTTTCCATTTTAAATTCCCCTCTGGTTCTGGAATACCAGAGTACTTTTCCTTGATAATTTTTGAAAGATGATATCTAGGTTCTTTTTTTGGATCATGTTTTTCAGGTAGTACAATATTTTTAAAATTATCTCTCCTGGATCTATTTTCCAGGTTAGTTGTTTTTGCAATAAGATATTTCACATTGTCATCTATTTTTTCATTCTTTTGGTCATAAAAATTTCTTGATTCCTCATAAAGTCATTAGCTTCCATTTGCTCCATTCTAATTTTGAAGGAATTATTTACTTCAGTGAGCTTCTGGACTTCCTTTTCCATTTGTCCAATTCTTATTTTTAAGGCATTCTTCTCCTCATTGGCTTTTTGGACCTCCTTTGCCATTTGAGTTAGCCTATATTTATAAAGTGTTTTTTTCAGTATTTTTTACATCTCCTTCAGTAAACTCTTGACTTGTTTTTTCATGATTTTCTTGCATCACTCTCCTTTCTCTTCCCAATTTTTCCTCCACTTTTTTACTTGATTTTCAAAATCCTTTTTGAGCTCTTGCATGACCTGAGCTTAATTCTTTTTGTTTTTTTTTTTTTTTGGAGACTTTGTATGTAGCATCTTTCACTTTGTTATCTTCTTCTGGTTTTATGCTTTGATCTTTTTCATCAAGGTAAGATTCTATAGTCTGAGGTTTTTTTTACACTATTTGCTCATTTTCCCAGTCTGTTGACTTTTTAACTTTTTGTTAAGGTAGGACTTTGCTTCTGGTGTGGAGGGTGTACTGTCCCAAGTTTTACAGATTTTCTGCAGCTTTTTTCAGAGATATTTCTAGGGACCTATAAATTTTCAGTTCTTCCAAGTTGGTTTTATCTAAGAAGTGTTTACTCCTTTTTCTTGTCTCTTCTCTGGTCTGTGAGTGACCACAAGCACTCTTTTCTGCCTTGGAACTGTCAAGAGGATTCCTTTGCCATCACTGCCACAAGCTCGACCACACCAGCACTCCTTCTCATTCCAAGACTGCCACCTAAGACTGCAAAGCAGACAGGGCAAAGCAAGAGAATCCTGCTTTATCTCAAGCAAATATATCCCTTAAATCTCCCCCTGATCAATCAACCATTTTATCCCTCCACCATCTGTAAGCCAAAAGCTGTGGAAGCAATTGCCTCCTCCACCAAACTTGCTGCCCTGGAGCTGGGGCCAGATGGGGATCCTCTCTCACCCAGGTCTGAAAGACTTTTTCCATTTGCCTTCTAAGTTGCCTTTGGAATTTGTGCCACAGCTGCTAGGGATTCAGTCCCCTGAGGGCTGATCCAAGTTTGATGGGGTCCCAGTCTGTGCCCCTGTGCTCCTCTCCCGACCTGGTGCAACAGACCTTTCCTGTCTGTCTTCTGAGTCTATTGGCCTGAAAATTTGTTTCAATCTGTCATTTTGTGGGTTCTGCTGCTCTAATTTTTACAGGTATTTTCAGGGCTTTGGGGGAGAGCTCAAGCAAGTCCCTGCTTTCACTCCTTCATCTTGGCTCTGTCCGCTGCCCACAAAGAGGTTATTTTCAAAAAGAAATGCTTCATATGCACTAGGTTTTGTAGAAAAGATTTATGTGGAAGCATAGAATTAGAAGCTGTGTAGAATCTCTTCAACTGGAGAAGATGAAAGTAGACTTCGTACTTGGATGAAGTGCAATATTACTGTATCATAGGAAAAAATATGATTAATATAGAAAATCATAAAAATTTACATTAAGTACATTGTCAAGTAAGCAAACCCAAGGTAAACATATATTCACTATGATTACAATAAGAATAGACAACCAAATAAAATGAATATTTCAAAATGCAAAAAGAAAAAAAAGATGTGCTCCCAAAAGAGACATTAAAAACTATCCACACTGGGGGCGGAGTCAAGATGGCATAGTAGAAACAGCACCTCTGTGTGGCTCAAGCTTCCACCTTCTGCAATTCATGGAAAAGGGAACTCTAAACAAACTTTGACCCTACAAAACCCACAAAATGACACATAGAAACTAACCTCCCACTGAGGACAGCCCAGCAGGCAGGCAGGAATCAGCCAGCACAGAGCTCTGGGAACCAAGCCCAGGCCCGCCGTGAGCCAGAGGTTTTAGCCCCAGGGAAGGACTGACAAAACAGCGGTTGGAGGGACTCCAGAACACCAGCAGCTGGGGCCGTTTCCAGAATTATCAACACATAGATGTAAAGGACAAAGTGAGAAGTCAGTGCAGTGTGGACTTTGGGACTAGTAATTGGGAGTGCCTTGGCTTCTGCCCCCAGGGCAAGAAGCAGCTGAGACATCTTGGTACAGCCGTTGCCATGTTGCAGCTTCAGCTCCTGGCCTGCAGAATGTAGGGGGGCCAAGCAACCAGTCTGAGGGGTAATTGCTCTTGCTTTAACCTGCTTGGATCTGGATTGCAGTCTAAGGTGGAGGTCCTGGGGTGTGTGACCAGTTTGCCAGAGCATGTGGAGGCTTCAGGGAGGGGACCCAACTAATACTTCTAGCAGCTTAGAAAACCAAAGCGTTTGGGACGGAAGCTCCTCTCTCTGGTGGCAGAGTCCTACTGTGGCAAAAAGCCCAGGGGTCAAGTGACTGAGGAGCGACATGCCCAGGCAAAGGAAGCAAAACAAACAGAAGAATCCAACATTAGACTTCTATTTTGGGGACAAAAAGGAACAAAGCATGGAACAGGAAGAAGGCAGTGAAGTCAGAAATCCTGTACCAAAAGCTTCAAAGGAAAATACTTTGTATTTTTTATTTTTATATTATGTCCTTAGAGGACGTAATATAAAAATTATACTTTGTCCTTAAAGGCCATAGAGGACCTTAAGAAGCAGATAAGAGAAGTGGAGGAAAAATTGGGAAGAGAAATGAGAACAATGCAAGAAAATTATGAAATGAGAATCAACAGCCTGACTGAGGAAAATAATACCTTAAAAAACAGGCTGACTCAAATGGCAAAGGAGGCTCAAAAAGGCAATGAGGAGAAGAATTCCTTAAAAATCCGAATTTGCCAGATGGAAAAAGAATCTCAAAAGCTCAATGAAGAGAATCATTGCTTCAGAATTAGATTAGAGCAAATGGAAACTAATGAATTTATGAGAAATCAAGATGCTGTTAAACAGATCCAAACAAATGAAAGAATAGAAGGCAATGTGAAATATCTCATGGGAAAAACCACTGACCTGGGAAAATAGATCCAGGAGATATAATTTTAAAATTATTGAACTACCTGAAAGCCATGATCAAAGTAAGAACCTAGAAATCATCCTCCAGGAAGGTCTCAAAGAAAACTGCCCTGATGTTTTAGAACCAGAAGGCAAAATAGAGGTTGAAAGAATCCACTGATCACCTCCTGAAAAAGATCCCAAAAAGAAAATTCCTAGGAATATTATAGCCAGGTTCCAGAATTCCCAGATGAAGTAGAGAATATTACAAACAGCCAGGAAGAAACAATTGGAATATTGTGGAAACACAATCAGGATAACACAGGATCTGGCAACTTCTACTGGATTATGATATTCTGGAGAGCAAAGGATCTTGGATTAAAACTAAGAATCACCTTCCCTGCAAAACTGAGTATCATGTTTCAGGGGAAAATATGGTCATTCAGTGGAACAGAGGACTTTCAAGCATTCTTGATGAGAAGACCAGAGTTGAATAGAAAATTTGACATTCAGATACAACAAATAAGAGAAGCTTGAGAAGTTAAACAGGGAAAAGAAATCAGAAGCTACTTATCAAAGTTGAACTATTAACATTCCTACATGGAAAAAATGATAATTGTAACTTATGAATTTTTTTCAGTATGAAAACAGTTGAAGGGATATTTATATACATATATATATATGGCTATATCAGAGGGTATACAGGCATTTGAATACATATGTGAATGTGTATATATGTTTAAGGTATACATAGATAGAGGACAAAGGTCCAATTTAATAGGAAGGCATAATACTTAAAAGGTAAAATTAAGAGGTGAGAGAGGAATATAATGAGAGGAGACAGAGAAAGACAGAATGGGGTAAACTATCTCATTTAGAAGAAGCAAGGGAAAATGGTTACAATGGAGGGGAAGAATAGGGAAGCAAAAGGGAATGTATCAACCTTATGCTCATTGAATTTGGCTCGAGGAGGATATGAAATACACACTAAATCGGTATCTCACCCTACAGGAGAGTAGGGGGGGAAAGGATGGGGGAGGTGATAGAAGGGAGGACAGGCTGGGGGGAGGGAACTTGGAAGCACCCACTTTTGAAAAGGGACAGGATCAAAGTAGAAAATAGAAGAAGTGGGAGGTGGGATAGGAGGGAGGGAAATATAGTCAGTCTTTTACAATATATCTGCTATGTTAATGTTTTGCATTAGCTACACATATACAACATTTACTGACCTGCTTATCTTCCCAGTAAGGGTGGGTGACAAGGGAGGAAAGGAATGAATCTGGAATTCAAAGTTTTAAAATCAAATTTTTAATATGTATACTATTATTAATACTATATTTCATGTAATTGGGAAATGAGATATACAGGCCCTGGGACATAGAGATCCACCATGCCCTACTGGAAAAAATCGAAGGGGGTATGGGAGAAGATATGGGAGAGAGCAGATTGGAGGAGAGGTATTCTGTGGGATTGCTATTTTGGGGTGATGGGTAGGGGAAAAATGGGAGAAAATTTGTCACTCAAAATCTGGCGGAAATGAATGACGTATATCAGAAGTTAATAAAGCATTTGAAAAATGAAAAAAAAAAAACCACTCCACACACACAAACAGATACTGCCAAACCACACACTGGTTTGAAGAAGTGAGGTAGATATGTTGTTCTGGAGAATTGTGTAAAATGCCTGATTTTTTTTCTTTTTTGTATTTTGTTATTTTTTTTCCTTAAAAACAAAAAGAAAGCAAAAGGAAACTTTATTATATATGTGATGATCCCTTCACATGAGGTGCAGGAGGAAGAGGAGAAGCAAGTGAGGGAGGATAAATATCTAAGGCATGCAAAAAAAGATTAACAAAAATCAAGTCATAGATACAGTTGGGTAGGTAAGTCATTTGTGTTACTACTTTCTGTGAAGGTGTGTCCCAGGCATGGTTTTGCCTTCTATCAGTTGAGACGTGTCATAATCAGTGGATAGTGTAAGGAAAAACAGAAACAAAACAGAATGCAGCTTTTATGGCAATCAATGAACTTTTATTAAATGTTTATTATATATTAAGAATGAAGCAAGGTATTGTTGAAACAGACAAACAAAAGAAACCTGAAATATTCCCTGTCCTTAAAGAACTTTCATTCTATTAAAAGGACAGTGAAAGAAACATTTACTTATATATGTAGATGAAAAAGTTCAATTAATTTGGTTTTTGTATGACATTTTTCTCCTCTTATTTCACTGACATAAATAATTCCCATTGAGGAAATTCCCTCTACCATGCCAATGATTACTTACCATACAATTTAAGAGCTTCAAGAGCTGTCTGGTAGAAGTGAGGGGTGAAGGGACTTGTAGTCATATCGCCAATAGGTGTCAGAGGGAGATTTTGAACCCATTTCTTTCTGATTCCAAGGCCAAGTCTTAATCCACTCCTTCCTGTCACTACATATCTTTATGTATAACATATTTAATGTAAATGCAAAATAATTCAAAACCAGGATTAGCTGTTGGTGTTGAAAGGCTTCATTTTATGTATGGGTTGAAAGAACCTGAGTTCTTCCTGGTTTAGGAGAGGACTACCTTGGCCTGTTCTGTGAATATTGTATTTGATAGGAGCTATTGTAGTACAGAAAGCAGAGGTGGAGGTAGAGACATTAGATATGCATATTTGTTTGAGAGATAGAATCTTGGATATGGAAAAGATTTTAGAGGTTATCTAGTTCAACCCCTACTTAAAGCACATATTTCCCTTGAATATCTCCACTGAAGGAATCATTGAAAGTAGTTATCTATTTTGGCTTGAAGACCTTTATTCATAGTTAAAGTATTACTTCTGAGACATTCAGGAAAGTTCATTCCATTTTTGGATATTTCTATACCAATGAAGCCAGATGCTCACTCCCAATCCTTGTTTAATTGTTAGGAAGTTTTCCTTTATATTGAGTTGAATTTTGTTTCCCTGAAATGTCTGCTTTTTAGTTCTGAGTTTTACCTCTGGGATAAAACAAGGATAGAGATTAGATTTAATGGTATACTGCACCAAGCGGAATAACTTAATTCCTCTTTAACATGGAAAATCTTCAACTATTTTAAGGCAGTCATCATGACCTCCCCCATAGCTTTTCTTTTCAGGCTAGCCACAAGTTTCCTTCTATTTCTATCTATCTCTATAATCTCTATTTCTATCATCTCTATCTCTATCTATTTCTATCTCTATCTCTATATTTCTATCTCTATTCCTATTTACCTATATATCAATATATTGACATATAGATATATATGTCAGCATATCAATTTTTATGGATGGGGTTTTTGTGGCAGATTTTGAAAACCCCACCTAGTTTTTCTTTATCCAGTTGCATTCAAGCTTGGCAATGTTCTTCCTAAAGCAAAGGATAATTCACTTGTCTAGGGATACATCTACTTCCGAAAAAAAGCAGGTGTTGGTTAAGGTTGATGTGACAATTCACTTTTCTTTGTCAAAGTTCTGCTCAGAAACCACAGATTACCTGAGAGAATGGAGAACATAGTACATTTCAATGAAGTACATTTTCAGAAGTGAAAATCTAGAGAACTTCTAAGCTAATAACTCTAATAACTGGTCAAATAAGAACACAGGAATTGTTCTAGGATTATGGGAAACATTTTAATCTGCATCATAGAAAATAGATGAAGATTTAATACTTAACTGTGTACTAAGCAGAGAATCAGAGAGCCAGTCACCAGTAGATTGACCAGTTTCATTAAGATACACCCAGGGAGGTCTTAGTAAAGCACAGTGTAAATCAATTCGGCTTAGCCATAGAAGCAGTTGTTCTTCCCAGAAGGTATTCTCATAAAGGAATTTTAATGGACTGTGGAAAGAGGACACTGACCTTTACAATGCCTGAATTGTGAGTTATCCTGAAAATAAGAGTTTTTTCAATCAATTTTTCATGCCAGGTTCCTATAAGTGAGTATTCAATCTGTTTCATGGATAATGAGTCCAGTGGTAAGATGGTACAACCAAAGATTCTTGGTATTTATTATTTCTGCATTTGCTTTAATACTTAAGTCCTGGTGATATTAATATTTATTTTCTTTATTGCTAAATTAAGGGCTATGTTTAAGATCTAAATGTGTCACAATTGCGAGTGACTATTTTGTATAAAGCATGTAAGTGAGAGCTCTATATCTCTAGTGGTAAATAAAGGGACTATATTTCCCCAGAACAGAGTACCTCTAGAATACTGAGATACCTTGAGTATAACCACACTGTAGTGGCCCATTTCTTGGAAGGCTGATCACTTTCTGGGCACTTGGGACACATCCATGAGTGAACAGGTATCCTTATGACTTACGGGAAAGATTTAAAATGCCACCGGGTGAGTGGACATGGACATGTTCCATTATAACTAAGAACTCTGAGTCAGAATAACAGCTTCTTCTAGAACTCTGGACAGATGGCCCAGACAAATGAACTGTTAAGGAAGATAAAACAGGAACAGCATTGTTTCAGATGCAGATTTATGTCCCAGACAGGGCAACTGCCAATTTCTTACAGAAAAAAAAATGTGGATACAGTATTCTAGATTTTTGAACAGGGCAGGAAATGAGGCTAATTTTTTTACTTTTCATTTCAAGAATTTGTTCATTTAGACATAGTTATAATGGAGGTCAAATAGCTTAGTGCCCTCCTTTGAAAATAAAATGCAGTCCTTAAAATTACAAAAATTACTAACATTTACTTTTAAAGCAATAAAAGAATATATATATTAATTTCTTTTTTATTCACTTTTGTTTTTAAATGGTTTTGCAATATCTTTTAACTTAATGGTCACTTTATTAAAAAATGTCAAATGCATTCAATTAAAAGCAGCTCTCTTACTGCAAATCATATTCCTGAAAAAAGGTACTATCAGCTAAAATGATGGAATTTGAGCCTGACCTTACTACAAAATCTACCACCTCCACATGATATTAATGTTAAGCTTATGTTTATGTAGACTGCTTATATGCTTGCTGATTGATTTCTGGTCAGTGCTAGTGCAGTGTGTAGACTACCACAATAAAGAGAAGTGTAGAACTGAGAGGGGAAGCAAAAAGCAAAATTGGAAATAGGATGTTGTTGAGTGATAGAAAAGGTCACTTCATTCTATCTATACCTTTGTTGCTCTCATCCTTTTTCCTTTATTTCATCTCCATTCTGTATGATAAATAGCATGCTGGCTTATGGTCCTTCTGCACTCTAGTATCTTTCTCTTTTATATATCTTGTTTTCCAATATCCTCAGCTCTTGTTAGCTGTCGCTAGTTTACTTAATTGATATGCATGATTAGTCATAACTTATACCTCCTTGGCCCTAAACACTTTCAATCAGAATTTGCTCCAGAGAACATAATTCCCCGTTAAGGGTCTATTAACATCATGTATTATTAATTAATCATTAATTAATCTTTTTTAGTGATTACTGAGTTTATTTTCAGGTTCAAATTCTATAATATGATAAAGACAATTCTAAATGCTAGGAAGATTTGTAGATGAAGAAACAATTAAGAAAAAAGTGCAAATTATTCATTCTTTTGTTGTTTGTTTATTTATTTTAGACATTTACTGGTTTCAATCTTCCTAGAAAATTCCATAGTATTTATGTATCAAATGCAGCAAGGGTACCAAAGTCTTTAAAGTTCTTTTCATCCAGAAGTTTGAAATTGTTTGCAAAGTTGTGACTTATTTAGTTAAAGCTAATTCATCTATGTCAATTAAATAATAGCATCTTTTATTTAAAGATATAATAATTAAAAATGATGACCATCATTCATTTTCTGACTTAAAATATCTTTAGTTAATGAATGTTTTCATTAAAAAAAGTGCAATGCCACTATCACAGGTAAGAAAGCAAGTTAAAACTCATTAGATTTCCTACATTCCTAATCCTATTGATTATTTTAGCATTATTGACATTTTCATCATATTAGTTATATACACACTTATGTATGTATACATATATATATATATATATACATGTATGTGTGTGTTTGTCTTTTTAAGGTTCTTGTATATTTTAATCTTTTAACATTCCATCTTTTAGATTATTACCAATCTTTGCTTTCTCTTCCTTTCTTTCTTCCTTCCTTCCTTCCTTTTTTCTTTCTTTCTTTCTTTCTTTCTTTCTTTCTTTCTTTCTTTCTTTCTTTCTTTCTT
>NW_027185809.1:48624978-48635175 GCF_028583685.1 Petaurus breviceps papuanus
GTTCTTTCATGTAAAACCTGAGATATCATCTGAGCCAAGGACTTCTGATGTCAAATCTTCCTCCACTAATACAAATCAGCAAATTAGATGAACTTTAAATCTGATTTAGTCCTGGGGAAGGACCCAAGGTAGCAGAGCAGAAGCACAAATTTGGTGTGGACTCTCTTCCAATCACTTCCAATATATGTAAAAAAATGACTCTGAACAAACTTTAGAGCTACAGAATCCACAAAGAGACAAAGAGAAACAAAGCCCCCACTGAAAGAAGCCTGCAGGAAGGATCCATCACACCAGGCTGGGAGCTGAGCACAGGCCCACATGAGCCACGTGGTTCCCAGCCCCAGGGCACCCCAAAACAGCATCAGGCCCAGAACACACTTCAGGAGAGAGAATCACCAGCAGCTGTGGTGGTTTCTGGGATTATCAACCCATAAATACCAAAAAGAAAGTAAAAGGTCAGTGTGGAACTTTGTGGGAACAGGGAGACCAAGAGCACAGTCTGGTCCCTGTCCCTGGTCAAGAAGTGGCGAAAGTGCAGCGGCTGTTCAGCCACCATTGCCTGGTTTTCTCAGGAGCTCCTGGATTGCAGATTGCAGGGTGACCAAGTGGCCATTCAGAGGGTAATCACTTTTGCTATAACCTGCTTGGATCTGGATCACGGTCTTGTGTGGTGGTCCTGGGGTGTGTGACCAGTGAACCAGAGCTTATGGTGTTTATATAGAGGGCGCCCACCTAATAACTCCAGCATCTGCAAAAACCCTAGGGATTTGGGACAAAGCTCTCTCCATTCTGGGAGAAGAGTTCTACCATGGCAAAGAGCTCAAAAGTCAAGTATTTGACTGGCAAGATGAGAAAGCCCAGGAAATGTAATCAAACCATAGATATTTGGGGGGGGGGGACAAAAAGGATCAAGGCATAGACTGGGAAGAAGACAATAAAGTCAGAACTCCAACATCAAAAGCATCCAAGAAAAATATGAATTGGTTACAGGCCATAGAGGAACTGAAGAAGGATTTTGTAAATCAAGTAAGAGAAGTAGATGAAAAATTGGGAAGAGAAATGAGAATGATGAAAGAAAAGCAAGTCAACAGCCATTTAAAGGAGACCCAAAAATACACTGAAGAAAATAACACCTTAAAAACAGACTAACTCAAATGGCAAAAGAAATTCAAAAAGCCAGTGAGGAGAAGAATGGCTTAAAAAGCCAAATTTGACAGATAGAAAAGAAATTTCAAAAACTCACTGAAGAGAGTAATTCCTTTAGAATAAGATTGGAGCAATTGGAAGCTAATGACATTATGAGAAATCAAGATACTATAAAATAAATCCAAACAAATGAAAAAATAGAAGGCAATATGAAATATCACATTGGAAAAACCACTTACCTGGAAAATAGATCCAGGAGAGATGATTTTAAAATTATTGGACTACCTGAACACCATGATCCAAAAAGAGCCTAGACACCATCTTTCAAGAAATTATCAAGCAATATTCCCCTGATATTCTAGAACCAGAGGGAAAAATAGAAATTGAAAGAATTCACTGATCTCCTCTTGAAAAAGATCCCAAAAATAAAACTCCTAGGTATATTATAGCCAAATTCCAGCATTCCCAGATCAAGGAGAAAATACTGCAAGCAGTCAGGAAGAAACAATTTGAGTATTGTGGAAACACAATCAGGATAACACAAGACTTAGCAGCTTCTACATTAAAGGATCAAAAGGCTTGGAATATGATATTCTGGAGGTCAAAGGAGCTAGTATTAAAACCAAGAATCACTTACCCAGAAAAACTGATTATAATGCTACTGGAGAAAATGAAATAGAGAATTTTTAAGCATTGCTAATAAAAAACCAGAGCTGAACAGAAAATTTGACTTTCAAAAGAAAACAAGAGAAGCATGAGAAGGTAAACAGGCAAAAGAAATCATGAGGAACTTGTTAAAGTTGAACTATTTACATTCCTACTTGGAAAAATGATAATTATAACTCATAATACTGTTCTCAATATGAGGATAGTCTAAGGGAATATATGTTTGTGTGTGTATACACATACATATATATGTGTGTGTATAAATAAATATATATATATATGAATGTGGGCATTTGTATGTTCATGTATACATAGAAAGAGGGCATGGAATGAGTTTAATATGAAGTGATATCTAAAAAATAAAATTAAGAAGTGAGAGTAATTTATTGGGAGAAGGAGGAGATAGATTAGGGTAAATTATCTCATATAAAAGAGGCAAGAGAAAACTGTCACAATCGAAGAGAAGAGCAGAAAGGTGAAAAGGGAATGGAACAACTTTATTCTGATTGAATTTCACCTAAGGAGGGAATAACATACACACTCAATTGGTTATCTTACCCTACAGGAAAATAGGAGGGTAGAGGATAGGAGGATGGATGATAGAAGGGGAGGGCAGATTGGGGGAGAGGGTAGGTAGAAGCAAAAATTTTTTTAAAGGGATAGGGTCAAAGGGAAAAATTAAATAAGTGGGGAGCAGGATAAGATGGAGGGAAATATAGTTGGTCTTTCACAGTACAACAACTATGGAAATGATTTGTGTAACCATACATGTACAACCTATATTGAATTGCTTGTCTTCCCAGTGGGGGTAGGTGAGGAGGGAGAAGGGAAAAAATCTGAAACTCAAAATTTTAAAAACAAATCTGTAAAAAAAAAATTGTTTGTTTTTCTTTTGTTTTTTTTTTTAAAGCAATTGGGGTTAAGTAACTTGCTCAAAGTTACACAGCCAGTTTTTCTTGGTTTGTTTGGTTTTGTGTGTGTGTGTGTGTGTGTGTGTGTGTGTGTGTGTGTGGGTGTGGGTATTAAGTGTCTGAGGCTGGAACCAATCCTGGGTCCTCCTGATTCTGGGGCCGGCACTCTACTCACTACACCACCTAGCCACCCCTTTGTTTTTCTTTTTTACATGCAACTGGATAATAAGTTGTACAGGTACTGGGGTAGAGAGGTCTGTCTTGCCCTGCTAGAAAGTTAGGGGGGTAATGGGGAAGGATATAGGGGAGAACAGATTGGGGGACGTGGTATTCAGTGGACTTGCTTTTTGGGGTGGGGGTTTTTTGGGGTGGTTTTTTTTTGTTTTTTTTTTTTTGTTTTTTGGGGGTGGGGGTGGGGAAAGATGGGGAGAAAAATTGTAACTCAAAATCTTGTGGAAATGAAAGTTGAGAACTAAAAATAAATAATTTAAAAATTAAAAAAAAAACAACTTTAAATCTGCCAGTCCAAGATATGAAGAGTTTAAATGGTTTGTCCCTGGCCATGCATCTAGTATGTTTAACAAGCAGAAAATGAACTCAGGAATTATTAATACCAAAATAAGCCTTCTAACCACCAAACTACACTTCCTTTCTCCCAATTTCAAATACTTAATATAGAATATTATCAAGTAAGTTTTGGACACAGAATCACACTAACTAGATTTCATTTTTGTGGTTTGTGGGGTTTTTTCTAAGAATGAAGAAACACCTAATAATTCAAAAAAATGTCAAGTAATCTGAGCAAACAGATACCTTGCAAATGTGTTATAATTGTATTCAAGGCTATGATAGTTTGAAGGAACTTAGAGGTAAAAAATTCTTCCTCCACCCCTTGTTAATCTTTATATTCCCTTTCTTCACTGATTTTTGTTTTTAAGTATCAGAAAAGAAGAGACAAGATCAGAAATCATCTGTGGTCTTAAATAATTATAGAACTTGGACTATTCCATCAGGCTAGGCACCACCAGACCAATATAGTTTAAGAATAATTTCCTTAGTGCATTGAGCTCTTGTTTTCAAATTTATTGTGAGTGGGGCCACTAAAATTTCCCTAAAGGCAAAATATGGTGGTCTCATATTTTCTACTACTCAATACAATATTATTTTTAAGCTTCAAATTAATTTATATTGTTGACTTTTGTTATTACAAAACATTCATTTTTTACTATACTCCCCCCATTTCCCAATCTCTGTAGTCTTTCAAAAGGAAAAAGAAACACAACTTTTAAAAGAAAAATAAAAAGAAAACATTTCAGCAAGCCAACTAATACAATGATAAAGTCTGGAAGTATGTGAAAGATACTTCCTTACCTCTGTAATGAAAGGTGGGAGGTGCCATACCGCAATAGTATTGCATTTAGGGGGGTTGGTGGTAGTTCTTTAAAGTTAATTTTTCATCATTATGCATATTTCCTTGATACTGCTTATTTCAGATGAACCTGCTTTACTTCTTATATTCTCATGTTTTGTTTTCTGAGTTCTCCATATATGTTGTTATAAGACAATATTACAGTATTATTTACCATAATTTTTATCCATTTCCCAAACGATGTGTATTTTCTTTTTAAGTAATTTTCTGCCATAAAAATGTTTAATTGTAAAAATTATTAATATGTTATCATATAAGGAACCTTTATGTTTTTGACAAAATTATATATGTATATGTGTGTACGTGTGTGTGTCTAATATGTGTATATACACATGCTCAAACACATACATATATCTATGTGGTGCAGTGGATAGAACTTTGTACTTAGAGCTAAAAAGAAGGTTAAAATCAAGCCTCAATAAATTACTATCAGTGTGACCCCAGGCAAGTCACTTTGCCTCCAACTTAGATTCATCATATGCAAAATGGGTCAGATAATAATAGCACTTCCTTCCAGGTTTGTTGTGAGAATAAAATATGATACTATTCAGAGTGTCTTACAAACATTAAAGTTTCATATAAATCCTAATTAAAATGCTGCTGCTGCTGCTGCTGCTGCTGCTGCTGATGCCTAGCAATAGCTTTTCTGAGTCAGGTATGGACATTTTTGACAATTTTTTTTTGCCATCTTTCCAAATTTTCCAGAATTTTTGTACCAATTCACAAATCCACTACCAATTAATTGTTAGTATATGTTTCTTCCCGTCATCCCTGCCCCTACACACACACATTGACTTTCATTCTATCAGTTTCCTCAGTGTTAGGCGAAACTTCAGAGGGTTTTTTTAAAAAATTCATTTATCTTATTATTAGTATCATGGAAAAGTTCATGCAATTTTTAGTAGTTTGCAATTAATTTTAACTGTTCATATCCTGTTTCACCTTCTCTATTGGAAAATGATTCTTGGAGTTATTATATATTTGTTTTAATTGATCCTATATGTTGGATATATGACCACTACATTAGAGATATTTAATTAAAAAAAAGTTTATTTTCCCTAACGGAAAATTTTCCTTGTTATCCTAGATGAAATGATGTCTTTTCAGTTTCATGTTATCAAAATGATCTAATTTATATTTCATAATCTCCTCTATGCCTTGTTAAAAATTTCCTCCTAATTATATTTGTGAAAAGTACCTCCATTCTTTTCTGCTTTTATAGTGTTATATTTACATGTTGTTAAAGATCAGTTCAAAGTGAGTTTATTATAGCATATGATATAAAATATCTAAATTTGGCAATTTATTCTATTTTCCCAAAAGTCATTATCAAATAGGGACTTCATCATATAGGTTGTGTTTTCCAGTTTATTTAGTCATAGGTTGTTTAATTAAAATGGTTGTGTTTTTTGCTTATCTAATCTGTTTCATTGATCTCTTACTATTTTCTAACTAGTATTGAAGTGATTTGATAAATACTACTTAATAATGTGGTTTGAAGTACAGAAATTTAGTTTGCACTTCAATCTTCCTCCCTTTAGAATTTCCCTGAAGAATCTAGAAATATGTCAAATGATAATGGGAGCATCCTTTCTTTATGGGCTCTTTATTGGAAAAGCTCTTTATTGCTTTTTCTTTGTAAAATTCAGGCTCATCATGTTAAGTCTCAGAACAGTGCAGACTCTGTGGGGAAACAAAAAGATGAATAGCAGGAGAATTTCTGTTTCCTTTTCCCTTAGGAGCAAAAACTCCAAGGTCTTACTTTTCTGCTAGTGCTTATTCCTTTCCTGTTGCTTTCCTTTTTTTTTTTCTATGATAGAAAATATAAGGGTTGCCTTTCTCTTTTGCGTAGTGTGGGGATCTAGGATGAGTCATTGTCATAGGGAACTAGCCAGGACACTTACAAAATGGACCCTGAAGAAAAAGACTGTTGGGTTGTGTGTGAGCAGTGATGTGCTTGGTCTGAAGAATTGGATTTTTTAAGTATTTCGCTTCTCTGCTGCTATTGTTTTGAGTTTTTTCCTTTATTTCATAGTCTTTCTGTCTTATTGTCTCTTGTCCATTCTGCTCTAATAGCTCTATATCTGGCACATATTTTCCCCCAGAAACCCTGTAGTTTTTATGTTAAAAAGACTTTGTTGATCACATGACCCAAGGAAATGATGTTGTTAATGTGACGTCTATTTAGTTGTATCTTATGTCAGTTAACAATAATCAATTCATATGGCATTATCAAACAAATATTTCAGTGTCTACTTTGAGTAAAATATCATGTTAGAAATTAGATAGGGAAAGACAGAAAAAACAAAAATAAATATCAGTTCCTGTCTTCAGTAGTGTTAGTAGGCAAAACATATATTCATGAAAAGAGAGTTAACGGTTTTTGACTCTTTGCTGAGAAGGTTGTGGTGGGGAATTCCATTACCACTACAACATGGATACTGGAATTATTACTGAGGGATCATGGAACCTATTGTACTTAGAAAAGCTGAAGAATACCTGTGACTATCCCAAGGAAGGTCATTGAATTGCCTGCAAATAAAATAAAAACAAGTACTGTTGTCATGTATTTACTCCTTGTTGCCAATATAAAATGTGCTTTGTTGTTGTGTCACTTTCAGTCTTGTCTCACTTTTATTCCATTTGGGATTCTCTTGGCAAAGCTACTGGTATGGTTTACCTTTTTGTTCTCCAGTCCATTTTAGAGACGAGAAACGGAGGCAAACTGGGTTAAATGATTTGCCCATTGTCACACAATTAGTAAACGTCTTGAGTGTCTTGAGTTTCGGATTTGAACTCAGGAAGATGAGTCTTCCTGACTCCAGTCCTAGCACACCATCTACTACGCCACCTTGCTGCCCAGAGATGGACTTTAGGTAGAACCTAAATACTCTCTGGTTTGAACAAGAAGATGTCTTGAAAATGTCTTGAGCCTTTTGAGTATTTGTATTTCCTGACTTCAAATCTTGGAATAAATGGTGTCTGTAGTTTATGTGAAGGCAATAAAATTGACTTCAAAAATACTGGAGGGGTATGAAGCTAATTTTCCTTAGATACGGAAAGTACATAAGTATATATATATATATATTCCTCCAAGTCCCGTTTCCCAAGAAATAGATTGCTTTGAATATGTAGATCAGGAAAATGAGACCCAGAGACAGTTCAAAGCACTGCCTAGGGATGCACATCTGGTAAATGTTGAGGCTGAGTCAAACCTTGATGTTCTGATGCCTTGTCTTATGTTCTTTCATTTTCTTTGCATTTTTCCATTTTCTCATTTTCAAATAGCATCTTGACTGAAAAATCTTTATGGAATTTCTAGGCTTAATATAATTAGATATACAATCTCTCAATATTGCTGTAACAATCCATAATGGAAAAAAAAAACAAAAGGGCAAAGAATATAAAATCATTCAGGAGCACTAAAGAGGCAAATTATGACTGAATTGTAGATGGTCCTGAGGACCAGACAAAGGAAATTGTGCTTTAATTTGTTATTGTTAAAAACATCAGGACAATGTGTTGAAGCTCTTGGAGCATGAATCAGAACATTCAATCCGATATTGCCAGTTTTACCCATCTCTTCAAGGACTGAGGAAGTTCTAAGAAAAGTCTTTTCTCTCCCACCTTCACCTTGACTGCTGACATGCTGTACTATTTCTTCACCTGGCTTATCTGAATTTTGATTAAACAAAGAGTCCAGGTATTAGCAAGAGATAAATTTAATGAATTTTGTTAAGTGGGGACTCAGTATTGTTATGATTTTCCTCATAAATATTCTATTTTTACTAACTGAAAAGCAACATGGTATAATATATAGAGAGCTAAACTTGGATCCGGGAGTGCCTGGGATAAAATCTCACCTTTGACATATACTGGCTGTGTGAACCTGGACACAAATGGACATTTAACCATTGAGTTTCCTAGGCAGGTCTCTATGACTATAATTCCCTACTGATACAGATTTTAAATATAAATATATGATGTTTTATTCACACATATATGTATATATGTATGTTCATATGTATGTATGTATGGATATGTATATATATTACAAAATATATTGAATATATTCATGCATCGTTATTTGTATACATGGGAAATATACCTTATTTTTGTATTATAAGCATTTATGAATACTTACATATACATATATACTTATATATACTATTAGAATAAGTGCAAATTTTATCTCCCCAAATAACATCTTAGTTTCTTTAGGGCAATGACTATGCCATTTATGTGTTTGTATCTACAAAATCTAGCACATAGTAAATACTTAATAAAAATTTGTTGACTGCTGATTTCAATTTTACAACTTTCTACTAAATGAAGTTCTCAATTATTTTCTCAATTATATCCATAGTATGGCATATCAGGGCATGAGGTCACTTTTCTGATCGTTACTTTTCTGTCTACTTTGTTCTATAATTATAGTCCAGCTTCCCAGTAAATGTAGGTTTATCACCCTTGGCTCTCTGAGCTCTCTTCTCTCTCTAGGTAATCTTATCAGCTTCCATGAGTTCAATTACAATTTATGTAGACTATTCCTAAATCTGTTTTCTTTTTTCTTTCTGGTGAGGTTATCAGGGATAACTGACTTGCCCAGGGTCACACAAATAGTACATATCAAATGTTTGAGGTTTTGGTTTGAACTCAGATCCTCCTAACTCCAGGGTGGCACTCTATCCACTGCACCACCTAGCTTCCCTCACTCTTTTCAAATTCCCGAAACTCTATATCTATTGCCAAACTTTCTCCTAAAATCCAGCCCTCTATTACCAATTATCTGTTGTATACCTCCCCCTCATGTCCCATAGACATCTCAAAATCCAGGATGCCCAAAGTACAATTCATTACATCTCTCCCCATACACATACCCCTTTTAAATTTTCATTTTTGGGGTGATAATATCGCCATACTTCCAATTACTTAGGCTTGCAACAATAGTCATTCTTGACCCCACCTTCTCTATCTTCAGTACCCCCTTCCCAAATAATTCACTGAGTCTTCTCTCTAGTAACAATAACCTTTCTCATATTCATGCTCATCTTTCCTTTATTTTCTATTTCCTTCTTTCTTCTCACAAAAACTCTACCCTAGTCCAGATCCTAATTATCTCTCTCCTAATTAACTTCCTTTTTTCCACTTTATTTCCATTCAAATCTGTCCTCTACAAAGCTAATAATTTGATATTCCTAAACATCATAACTTATTATTTTATACCCTACTCAATGGATCCCTTTTGCCCCTGGATAAAATACAAAATATAGACTTTATTCACTTCTGACCACTTTTACACTTTATAGAAACTTGGTAGTTATAGGAGTAAAGAAAGAGATTGACAGTATGAAGTGGTAGTAGAATTAAAGTAAGGTATTGGAATGTGGTTATAAAGACCTAAAACAGGTCTATTACAAATGCAGAAGGGGAAACACCCTTAAAGGAGAGTGTGATGATGCAAGACAGAGAAAAGGAATTATATTGCTGGACCATAGACACATAAGAGATTGAGAGGGGGGAGATCAAAGGAATAAGAGGTGAGAAGTGAGATACCCTAATTTTCTGAGACAGAAAGGAAAAGAAAATAGTTGAGGACATTGAGGAATTTATAGGAGTGGAGAGAATTGGAGATTTCATATAGAATAGCCTTATATTTCTCAGTAAATAAATTTGAGATCATCTACTTAAATCTAATTGTATTTGGATTAGTTGAACATTTGTAATTGATCACAACTGGATTACTATTTTTAACTACTTATTAACCAGGTTATTTGATTAACGAGACCTCCACGATGTCAAGTAAAAATATATATTTATAGAGTACAATTTAAAATCATATTATTATCTTATGGATTTCACCACTTTATAGTATAATTAATATTAAAATATTCTGTACTATAAAGGACATAGGTGAAAACATATGCAACATTCTCTCTCTGTTGTCTTCTATTTCTGGTTAGAAGAAAGTCATTATCTGTTCTCTATAACTGAGATGAACATTATGATTGTTCATAGTTTAGCTTTATTCTGGGTTTTTTTGTT
>NW_027185809.1:48635275-48637246 GCF_028583685.1 Petaurus breviceps papuanus
ATAAGCCCATACTCAATATTTCTAACCTCACAATAATGTCTTCACACTTCCATACCACAGTTTCTTCAGGCATTACTCAAGTCATCAGTAAGGATCTACTTCATTTTCAGTTGATTGTTACTACAAAAAAAGAGCTGTTATGAATGGTTTTTTTTTTTCTAGATACTGAAAATTCATTTCTGGTCTTTGACCTTCTTGGGATATATTATAAGTAGTTCCGTATTGGGGTTAAAGGGCATAAACAGTATTACTTTTCCATAATGATAAAATCAGATCATATCTCCATAGTGCATTCACTCCCCACAGTTTCTCCAGTACTTCATATTTATGTTTTTCATCATATTTGCCAGTATGCTTGGTATGAGGTGAAACCTCAGAGCTATTTTGATTTACATATCTTGTTATCAGTAATTTCTAGGTCTAATTTATGATCTGGTTCTTAATAAATCATCTATACTAAATGGCATTTCCCCAAGAGATATGAAAGAACTCGAGGGTGAAATTCATGGATTTGTCAGGTAAAATGTATAACCTATCTTTACAAATGGCCATTATCTGGTGGATTGCCACCATGACTGTCATCCATTAAAAAGGGCTTCAAGAGCCAAGATGGTGAAGTAAAAGCAGGAACTTACTGGAGTTCTCAGCCCAACCACCTCCAGTACCAGAAAAAAAAATACTCTAAAAAAATTTAGAATGCATAAAAGGACAGATTTAAATGCATCTCCAGCTGACGTCAGCCTGGCAGGCCAAAAGGAAGGATCTATGGCACTGAGCTGGGAGCAGAGCACAGACTGGGGGCTGCACAGGCACAGTCTTGTGACACAGACCTTCCTGAAGAGACCTCAGGGTACTGAATCACTGGCAGCTGTGGCAGTTTCCAGACTTCTCAACCCATAAATACTAAAGAGAAAATTAAAGGTGAGCGGGGAAACTCTGTTGAACCTGGGTGAGAGAAGAGCATGGTCAGCTTCCAGGGTAGCAAAGGCAGCAGTGGCTATGGCAGTGAGGCAGCTGCTTCCAGACCTCTAAAACCACAAATGGTGGGGTGACCAAGTGACTGATCAGAGGGCAAATGCAAGAATCATTTTGCTGGTGCTAAGGCAGGATTCTCTTGCTTTTTCCTGCTTGGATCTGGGTCATAGTTTGGGGTGGAATTCCTGGGGTGAGGAAGAGTACCGTCATAGCAGAGCTTGTGGAGGATATGGAGAGGGAATCCTACTCACAGTTCAGGGACAGGTGCATAGAAGTAGCTCTGACAACAGCTGTACAAAACCCCAGAAAGTTGGAATACAACACTCTCCACTCTGGAAGCAGAGTTCTACGATGGCAAAGAGCCCAAAAGTCAAATAATTGACTGACAAAATGAGCAAAAAAGAGGAAAAGAAATCAGACTATGGAATCATTCTTAGGCGATAAAGAAGATTAACACATAGAACCAGAGGAAGACAGCACAGTCAAAATGCCTGCATCAAAAGCCTCCAAGAAAAATGTGAATTAGTTGCAGGACATGGAGAAGCTCAAGAAGGATTTTGAAATCAAGTAAGAGAAGTAAAGGAAAAATTGGAAGGAGAAATGAGAGTTATGCAAGAAAATAATGAAAAATGAATCAACGAATTGCTAAAGGAGCCCAAAAATATACTGAAGAAAATAGCACCTTAAAAAAAAAAAAGACTAACTCAACTGGAAAAAAAGGCCCAAAAAGTCAACGAGGAGAAGAATGCCTCAAAAAGCAGATTTGTCCAAATGAAAAAGGAAGTCCAAAAGCCCACTGAAGAAAATGATTCCTTCAGAATTAGAATGGAGCAAATGGAAGCTAATGACTTAAGGAGAAACCAAGATATTATAAAACAGATCCAAAAGAATGAAAAAATAGAAGACAATGTAAAATATATCATTGGAAAAACAACTGACCTGGAAAATAGATCCAGGAGAGATAATTTAAAAATTATTGGATAACCTGAAAGCCAT
>NW_027185809.1:48637646-48639595 GCF_028583685.1 Petaurus breviceps papuanus
ACTTCCATACCACAGTTTCTTCAGGCATTACTCAAGTCATCAGTAAGGATCTACTTCATTTTCAGTTGATTGTTACTACAAAAAAAGAGCTGTTATGAATGGTTTTTTTTTTTCTAGATACTGAAAATTCATTTCTGGTCTTTGACCTTCTTGGGATATATTATAAGTAGTTCCGTATTGGGGTTAAAGGGCATAAACAGTATTACTTTTCCATAATGATAAAATCAGATCATATCTCCATAGTGCATTCACTCCCCACAGTTTCTCCAGTACTTCATATTTATGTTTTTCATCATATTTGCCAGTATGCTTGGTATGAGGTGAAACCTCAGAGCTATTTTGATTTACATATCTTGTTATCAGTAATTTCTAGGTCTAATTTATGATCTGGTTCTTAATAAATCATCTATACTAAATGGCATTTCCCCAAGAGATATGAAAGAACTCGAGGGTGAAATTCATGGATTTGTCAGGTAAAATGTATAACCTATCTTTACAAATGGCCATTATCTGGTGGATTGCCACCATGACTGTCATCCATTAAAAAGGGCTTCAAGAGCCAAGATGGTGAAGTAAAAGCAGGAACTTACTGGAGTTCTCAGCCCAACCACCTCCAGTACCAGAAAAAAAAATACTCTAAAAAAATTTAGAATGCATAAAAGGACAGATTTAAATGCATCTCCAGCTGACGTCAGCCTGGCAGGCCAAAAGGAAGGATCTATGGCACTGAGCTGGGAGCAGAGCACAGACTGGGGGCTGCACAGGCACAGTCTTGTGACACAGACCTTCCTGAAGAGACCTCAGGGTACTGAATCACTGGCAGCTGTGGCAGTTTCCAGACTTCTCAACCCATAAATACTAAAGAGAAAATTAAAGGTGAGCGGGGAAACTCTGTTGAACCTGGGTGAGAGAAGAGCATGGTCAGCTTCCAGGGTAGCAAAGGCAGCAGTGGCTATGGCAGTGAGGCAGCTGCTTCCAGACCTCTAAAACCACAAATGGTGGGGTGACCAAGTGACTGATCAGAGGGCAAATGCAAGAATCATTTTGCTGGTGCTAAGGCAGGATTCTCTTGCTTTTTCCTGCTTGGATCTGGGTCATAGTTTGGGGTGGAATTCCTGGGGTGAGGAAGAGTACCGTCATAGCAGAGCTTGTGGAGGATATGGAGAGGGAATCCTACTCACAGTTCAGGGACAGGTGCATAGAAGTAGCTCTGACAACAGCTGTACAAAACCCCAGAAAGTTGGAATACAACACTCTCCACTCTGGAAGCAAAGTTCTACGATGGCAAAGAGCCCAAAAGTCAAATAATTGACTGACAAAATGAGCAAAAAAGAGGAAAAGAAATCAGACTATGGAATCATTCTTAGGCGATAAAGAAGATTAACACATAGAACCAGAGGAAGACAGCACAGTCAAAATGCCTGCATCAAAAGCCTCCAAGAAAAATGTGAATTAGTTGCAGGACATGGAGAAGCTCAAGAAGGATTTTGAAATCAAGTAAGAGAAGTAAAGGAAAAATTGGAAGGAGAAATGAGAGTTATGCAAGAACATAATGAAAAATGAATCAACGAATTGCTAAAGGAGCCCAAAAATATACTGAAGAAAATAGCACCTTAAAAAAAAAAAAGACTAACTCAACTGGAAAAAAAGGCCCAAAAAGTCAACGAGGAGAAGAATGCCTCAAAAAGCAGATTTGTCCAAATGAAAAAGGAAGTCCAAAAGCCCACTGAAGAAAATGATTCCTTCAGAATTAGAATGGAGCAAATGGAAGCTAATGACTTAAGGAGAAACCAAGATATTATAAAACAGATCCAAAAGAATGAAAAAATAGAAGACAATGTAAAATATATCATTGGAAAAACAACTGACCTGGAAAATAGATCCAGGAGAGATAATTTAAAAATTATTGGATAACCTGAAAGCCATTATTAAAAAAAAAAAAAAAAAAA